>NC_141803.1:13934037-14249287 GCF_057944985.1 Cucurbita pepo subsp. pepo
CTTCACAAACTTGTGCTATAAGTAAGACTGGCTCATCCTCATCACCTTGCATCTCAGTCAAGTGCGCCTGATCCTCCCTTTTCTTCGATCTACAGTGGGATGCATAATGGCCAATCTTTTGACAATTATAACATTTCACCTTCCGACATTCTGAGGCATAGTGGCCTAGGCCTCGACAATTGTAGCATTTTACCTTGCTCTTGTCACTCTTCTTCTCTTGATGTAACGAGTCGTTTCCACATCCATGACCTCTCCCTCTCCAGCGACCACTGCGACCTCGCCCTCGGCTATGGCCTCCATTGTCGCTACGTTTTTTCTCGAACGTTGAACTTTCACCTTTGCCTTTCGATTCTTTTGCTTTCCATTCTCCTTTTGTAAATAAGACATGCTCAGCATTCTCTTTGTTGCCACCGATCCGTTCCTCGTATGCTTTAAGACGGCCGATGACTTCCTCCATGGTCATCACATTTAAATCGACAAATTGCTCTATTGCCGATGCGATATGAAGAAACTTAGAAGGTACTGAGCGGAGAAATTTTTTCACCAAGCATGCCTCTTCGAAGTTGTCTCCAAAAGTACGTATTTTATTAACAACTCATGTCAATCTTGCTGCATAATCATCTATAGTCTCGGACTCCTTCATATTCATAACTTCGAACTCAATCTTCAGAGTTTGGATCTTTGCCTCCTTTACACGTTCAGCACCCACATGAATAGTTTTTAACGTCTGCCATGCTTCTTTTGCTGTCTCTTTCTCTGCTAACAGAAACAACATCTCCTCAGGGATTGCTTGATAGATAGCTGCTAAGGCCATTTGATCCTTCCTTTCATCAAGACTATCCAGAGACTCAGTTGATTGGATTGCGTCCCACAACTTGAGCACGCAAATAGACCTTCATCTTCATAGCCCATGCTGAGTAGTTGGTTCTCGATAACGTCGGGCATTGGAGTGATACCAGACCTTCCTTTGTTGCAGACTTCGACGACTCTCCTCTCTCTCCATTGTTGTTATTATTTCTCGGCATGATCTTTGGCATGTAACCAGTGCTCTGATACCAAATGACAGAAAACACACATACGAGGAAGTGATTTTTGCACAATAACGTTATTCTCTAAGAGAGACAATACTTAGAAAATAAACAGAACCAACTTACTTATTTTATTCAACTTGTTACACAGTACATATATAGACAGAAAGAAAAACTAACTTCTTACAATCTCAGCCACACATTAATAACTGCTAATAACTTCCCTTGATCTTATCCACAAATACTAAAACTGACATAATTTAAAATACAAACAACAAATACGAATGAATTACGGTTAATACAAGATTGAATAAACTAACAGATCCAGCATTAATGGAGAGGAGCAAGTTCTGAAAGTCGAAGGACGAACGAAAATAAGTAATGGAGGAAGAGGAACTTACAGGGGCAGAGGACGCGGAAGAGGAAGATCAACTTTCAACAAAGCAATGGTTGAATGTTATAGGTGTCATGACTTAGCTCATTTTAATTATGAATGTTCAAAGATGAATAAGGAATTGAATTATGCAGAGCTGGAAGAAGAGGATGAAATGCTGTTAATGGCTCATATGTTAAGACATGAAGCAAAAAGGAGTGATGCTTGGTTCTTAGATTCGGGTTGCTCAAACCATATGTGTGCAAGTGAAGGTATGTTTTCCAGCTTAGACAAGACATTTTCCCACATTGAAAAACTTGGAAATAATACAGGTAGGAAAGTTATGGGAAAGGGTGCAGTGAAATTAACTTTGCATGGGGTTCGTTGCACTATTAGTAATGTGTATTGGGTACCTGAACTAAAAAATAATCTCTTGAGCGTTGGACAACTACAAGAAAAAAGGAGTAGCAGTGCTGTTTGAAGATGGTGTATGTAGCATTTATCATCCACAAAAAGGAAAAATAGCAGAGTCAATTATGATCGCAAATCGGCAGTTTATTTTGGGTGCTGAACCATCTACCACAACAAATGAAGAAAGATGCCTCCAAGTTTCAAATACGGACCAGTCAACACTTTGGCACCATCGATATGGTCATCTCGGCTACAAAGGCTTGTGCACCTTGAAACACAAAAACAAGGTGAAAGGCCTTCCGCAAATTGGGGCTCCAAACCCCACCTGTGAGGCATGTATGAAAGGCAAGCAACATCGGAACTCCATTTCAAAAAATGGGTAAATGGAGAGCAACGGAAAAATTAGACTGGGGGAAAACATTGAAATAGATAAGAACACAGCCGAAGGAGGAGGAATAACAGAGGAAACGACTTAACCGGTTGCTGAAACAATTGAACCAGTTGCTGAAAACGGAGAAAGAAAAATCAGGGAAGAAACGACTCAATCGGTTGCTAAAACAATTGAACAAGTTGCTGAAAACAATTTTTCCAGTAACCGTCGCACCAGATTTGACAGTAAGGGAGGGGAGAAATCGACATCCACCTGTATGGTTAACAGATTCCGGTGAAGGCTATGAGAAAAAGGGAAGTGAGGAGATGGTGTACAAACTCCAAAAGGCTCTCTACGGATTAAAACAAGCACCTAGAACCTGGTTTGGTCGAATAGAATCCTACTTCATCAAGGAAGGATTCAAAAGCAGTTCCAGTGAGCAAACACTCTTCATCAAGAGGAAGGGAGGTAAAATTCTTATCGTAAGCATTTACGTTGATGATTTTTTATTTACTGGAGACCAGATGAAGAACTATTGGACGAGTTTAAACGTTCCTTGAAGAAAGAGTTTGATATGACTGACTTAGGTCAGATGAGATTTTTTCTTGGAATAGAGGTAATACAAAGATTAGATGGTATTTTCACATGTCAAAGAAAGTAGGCTGTTGAAGTTTGAAATCGACTTGGCATAGAGAATTACAATTCTATTTGTAATCCCACTGTTCCAGGAAAGAAAATTGGCAAAGATGAAAATGGTGCAAAAGTATATGTAACTTTGTATAAACAAATAGTGGGAAGTCTGATGTATCTCACAACTACTCGTCTTGATCTCATGCTTGCTGTAAGTTTGATTAGTCGTTTTATGGCATGTCCAACACAACAACATTTTGCAGCAGGTAAAACTGTTTTAAGGTACTTGAAAGGTACGGTAGATTATGGTGTATTTTATAAAAAAGGAGGAGTCGGTGATTTGACTGGATCGACTGGTAGTGACTGTGCCGGAGACATGGAAGAAAGCAAGAGTACTTCAGGCCATGTGCTTGTGATTAGTGGAGGAGCAGTAGCTTGGTTTTCTCGTAAGCAGCCTATAGTCACTTATGAACCAGAGAAGCTGAGTTCGTTGCTGCTAGTTCTTGTGCATGTCAAGATGTTTGGATGAGGAGGATATACTCAAAGAGATTGGTCACTCTCAAATAGAAGGAACAAAGCTAATGTGTGTAATACTTCAACTATTAAGCTATCCAAAAATTCAGTTCTACACGGACGTTCCAAACACATAAGAAAGCATTTCGGAAGTTGCGTGAAAAACTTAGCGTGCAGAGTTTTTCTGACTTGAACTAATTCTTGACAAAGAAGAATAAGTTCACGGGAGAAATGGTCAGAAGAATTTGATTAGATGAAAAAGAGTTAAGAGTATTTTTAGGAATTTAGTTTAAATATTTCTCAGATTTGTTTACCAGATTTGTTTCCATTTCCAAGATTTGTGGATAGAAACGTTTCTATGTAGGGTTATTTGTAAGGCTATAAAAGCCAAGTTCACTTTTCAATAATATTATCACCTCAAACTTCAATTGTTTATGTTTTTGGCTTTGTTACGTCAAAACCAGTACTTGTCACTTCTACCTTCCCACAATGGCAAACTCACTCTCTCTAATTTCTTTAATCTATTTTTCTTTGTTCGGGGGGCAACGAGGCTGAGAATCGGTTCATGAGCTGCTTTTTGGCTCGAATTGCCGGGAAGGATATTGATTGGGGCTTGTGGGCGTTCCAAGGAAGTTATATGTACAGACGGTGTAATGAAGATCCTGAGTGAAAGTTTTGGCGTTATGGATCACTCTTGGACTAAAGATAGTACCCCCGTCACTTAAACAAATGCTTCCACTTATCAAGAGAGTGAATCAAGGTTAATTTGTTGCTTCTCAATCTAACCGTGCATTATAACAAATCAAACCTTTATATATTTCTTTAGTTAGAATTTGAAACTAAAGCTCTTTTCTTGCGGATCCAAATTCTAAAGCACCAATATCATACATAATGCTGCATCCCGTATCAGGGCAATGTGTCAAATCCGAGGACAAAGGAGGAGTTGAACTCGGCGATTGTGCCACTCCGAAGCAATGGAACCATAGTGGAGATGGAAGTCCCGATGAAGTTGTTGTCAAACGGGCAGGGTTTGAAATCCGTCAGAGATGGAAAAGCACCGGTGGTATCCGACGAATGCTCTGGCGATGGAAGCAATTGGACGGTGGCTTCGAAAGCAAATCTCCAATTGGCCAACAAAATTGGCGAAGACAATTTTTGTTTGGAGAAGGAATCTGATACTATAGTTGTTGTGAAGAAATGCATTTGCTTTAGAGACGAGGGAAGTTGCACCGATGATCCTCAACCCCAATGGTTCAAACTTGTTCCAACAAATGTTGCTTAGTCTATTAATTAGTTTAAAATAGAAATTTAGAATTTGGTCCAATATACTAGTAGTTGTTGGAATTTGAATTTAGGGTTGGCATGAAAGTTTTGAAAATGCCGGAGTCATATTAGGGTTGTCGATTTTATGCTTAAATTCGCAGTTAAATGGTCAATAATTATTTTTCTATTATTTATTATATGTCCAATCTTTTATACGATCATTATTGTTGGTATTATTTTTCATATATGTTTGTACGATAAATAAAATCGGTTATAGTTAAGCACGAGCATGAATAGAATTAGAGATAAAATAGGGGCCAATTCAAAGTCGGGCATGTCATATATTTATTCTTCCCAATACATAAGCAACTCACAACGTGTTGGTTTCAACGAGTTCAAACCATTGACTTTGGGTGTCTTGGAGGCAATTTGGAGCACCATCAGTGCAAATACATGAGTTTGTCACAATATTTGAAGAATTAGAGCTTTCAACTTGCAAGCAAAGACTCTTCCCATCTTGAGTTACGGTGGCCAAATGAAGCTTAGTGTTTGAAATGGCTCTCCAAGAACTCTGAGGGCCGAAGCAATCCGTTGAGAGAGATGGCATAAGGCCTTCTCCGCTTGTCTTTAAGCATAAACCAGTGCTTGACATCCTAATTGGAGTGCTATCATTGTCATGAGTCCATCGACATGAGATGGAGCAATTACCCATGAAAATATCTTTGTTGTCATTTGAGACTTGGATGCATTGGCCACTTTGTGGATGATATATAACATACGAGAACGATGCATTGGAATTTGGATCTGTGCACCGTAAAAAAATGTCTTATACACTTGTTATAGATCCATATATTCAAAATCGTTAATATATTTATACTTACCTTGCAACATAGTCTGCAATAGTTGAAACTTCTGGACAAAGTTAGGATTTTTAATTTGAGTCCAATTGGAGTCGAGAACTCCAAAAGTTTCTGCTGGCCCTGCTTGACCTTCCCTGTAATAATAGCTACCTTGCCAAGTCCATAATGCCCAATCTAAATCTTCTTGTGCAAGATGAGCTGTGAAGCAACTCATGAACCGATTTTCTGCATCGTTAACCTCTCTCTGATCGTACCCATATTCGCTGACAAACAAAGGAAATGGGTTTGGTCCTTCTCTAACAAATTCAGCATGGTCTACAAAGCCATCGATAATATTTGCACAAATATTATTTAGTGGCTGGTTTATAAATTTACTCTCTTGATCTCCACTGAACGAATACAAGTGCACCTCAAAAACCAACTTGTTGTCTAAGGTGCTTACATTCAAGGGCTTCTCTTTTAAGCATCGAAGATCATTATCAAAATTTAGGCCCGAAACAATCACCAAAACATTTGGGTTAATGTTGTGGATTGTTGTTACTCCTTGAGTAACATAATTGTTCCAATCATTTGCATTTTCATTGGTTCCTCGTATCTCGTTTCGTAGGCTCATTCCAACCACCTAAATGTCATAACAAAAGAATGTGAGAATTTAGTTTCAAGAGTGTGAGAATTTTCCTTAATTTGTACGTACCGTTGATTTCTTGGAAAAGCGTTGAGCAACTAAGCTAAGACCTTGTAGCCATTCTTGAGGGTCAAAATAGCGGTCTCCAAAAAATCCATTGCCATCATCAAGAGAGCAACACCATCTTGGCTGACTCATATGGTTGTCGGCAATCACCATTAAACCACTCTCTCCAAGCACATCAACAACAGCTTCATAGGCTTCAGCAATAGTCTTGTTCAACACAAAAGGATTATATTGAGCCAATCCGGCTTTTGCTTGCTCTAAATCGAGGAGGTCAAAATTCTCTTCAACTGTCCTATTTGCATAACGAGTGAACATTTGAGTTGCATACGTGAGTCGTACACAATTAAACCTCAACTTGATTGCCTCATCTGCCAGCTCTTTTAATGGCCTGTGGTTGAGACCTTCTATTAGCATGCTCTGTGTGTGGGAAGGCCAATTCACGCACACAAGCTTCACTCGACGCCCTGTTGTCGAATCAACGATCCACCTTCCTTTTGTTGACAACGGTAAAGAATAAACAGAAGGAGATAAAAACACAAACAATGCTAGAAAAAGAACAACTTGAAAAGCTCTTCCCATTTTTTCTTCTCTTTTATGAATCGGGGTGAGAGAAGCATAGCCCAAAGGTTGCTTATATATCTCATTAATAGGTTGAAATTTGTTCAAAAGATCAAAGATCGATGTAACGGTGAAACTCCTTCCATTTTTTTCTTAATTCAGTTGCTTTGTTAATAAATTGTGTTTCTAACTTTGATAATTTGTTGAGTAATAAGCAAATATTTCTAACAAAGCTAGCAACGTTCATACATATCTTGCCCACAGAACCAATATTTTAACATTATGGCCCCTTTTTCTTAAATAAAACTCGAAGCTTGTTCCAGTCTCAAATTAAAAATTAAAATAGTAGCTAACTACGTTTATGATAAGTTCTTATATAATACCCCTACTACATTTTTTGAGTTGGGGACATTTTTCCACCTAATAATTCACAAATACATAAAATTATTTTAATAAAAATAAAATAGTTAACATCTTAATTATCTAATTTTAAAAAATGTAATCAAATTATTGAAAATATTTTATTTATACACTTTTCATACAATACTATGCATTTATTAATTTATATATATATATATATATATATATATATATATATATATATATATATATATATATTCTAGGAGAGAAAGTAGAATATTCTGAACATTGAATTTTTGTTGTTGCATATTTAGAAGGTCCAAAGCATACAATAAATAAATTCAGATTGCTTTGTCTTTTTGACCGTAAACAATTCGACGTGTAGTTTTGCTATTCGATGTGTAGTTTGGTAAGAACTTATATTATGAGCCTCCATGCCCACGCTTGGAAAATGTCACCTTTTGAATTTGATTGTGTGGAAGGAGAAAAAATGAGGTCTATAATTTTATGTCCCCACAGATAAAAAATAAATTGGCCATCTGGCCTTCTTTTTTCAAACAAATTCTCTTTCTTTTTTCTTGATGGCGGGTTAAAAAGTCACGTCGTTAAACTCAGGCCAACTTTTGAAGGGACGAGCCATTACACCGAACTGGTTTTGGATTAGTGGATCATTCTAAAATGTTTGATCAAGCTTTTAGGGTCGACCAAAATTGTAACGCGTCATGTCTAGGATAGATCAAGATTTGTAATGCAGATTCGATACCTAATGGCTCTAAATCTTGGACATGAGCCGTTACAAATTGTATTAGGGCAGTATCTCTCCCAGTAAGATGTGGTTTGAAAACGAACTAATGTGAAAGTTGGTAGGTATGTGACACCCGAGCAAATGAGGGGTACATGACTGAACCGAAACCACTTCCAAACGAGAGGTATCCTGAGGATATGATAGCCAAGAAATACTTTAGAACATGGATAGTCACTCCATATACCAATAAGGTTCATTTTCCTTTTCGATAGCTCAATTATAAGAACTTCATGGTTAGGTATGTTTTGCATGGAGCAATTCTATGATGCACGTAACCTGTGGAGAATTTTTCTAGGATGCATGTGAATATGGAAAAGACATGCCGGAAGAACTCGAGTTAGTTCGCGAGAATAGCTTTCACTCTTAGAAACAAAGAGTAGGTAACCTGACCATGTCAAATCCTAGACATGAGTCGTTACAAAGGTTTGGGAGTCACACTCACTCATGGTCAAACAAATTCACTCTTGATCCAACGTACAAATATAGTTACATAAGCAAAGTAAAAAGTGATATAATCCAAAAAATGTATAAACAACCTACGTACCATAATTAAAATTTTTAATACTCCTCGTAATTAAACACTACAAACTTAGTAGCCATTTGGTTTCAAATTCCTCCCATAATTCTTCATTAATCAGAAATTTTGTACATGCTTGTCACAATCTTCCCTTTGAGTCATTTGGGTTTTAGTATTGAAAGTAGATGAGTAGTTCATTTTAACCTCAAACCTTTTCTTGATGAATTCAATTATTTTGACCCTTCCTGGCATTTCCGTGTGGCTACTGATATTCAAACCTCCCGACTTCAAATCCTCCATCAAACTCAGACCCTCATCCATTTCCTCCGCCTCGGTCTCCACCGTCACATTCATCGTCATCGTGTCCTTTGCCTTCGTCAATCCGCCGGCGTCTCCCCTTCTCCGATCACCTCGCCGTGGTAGTAAATCACCATCGTGGCTTTTGAGTATTTGAACGATGCGACATTAGGATTCCGCACGAAGACACTAGCCACAACGAGTATGCCACCGTCTGAGAAGGAAGAACGGTGAGTTTTAAATGATTATTAAGAAAATTAGATGAAAACCCAATTAAGCGTTAGATTTTGACTTAGTAATAACTCAGGAAAACCTAAACAATCGTAGTGTCAAGTTATGATATTATTGAATACTCAACCTGGCTTTTACAACTTTACAAATAACAATAGAAATATTAACTATATGACAAATAATTAAACTAAATACCAAACAATACTCTTAAAACAACCCTTCGCCCCTCTCTTTCTACTCCCTATAAACACAACCTTCGTACCACTTCATGTTCGAAGAATTTGATTAGATCAAAGAAGAGTTAGAGTATTTTTATGGGGTTAGTTTAAATATTTGATTTGTTTACCAAATTTGTTTACAAGATTTTTGTTTCCAAGATTTGTGGTTAGTTTCTATTTAGGGTTATTTGTGAGACTACGAAAGCCAAGTTCAATATTCAATAATATTATCACTTCCAGCTTCAATTGTTTATGTTTCTGGCTTAGTTGTGTCAAAACCTAGCAATTGGTATCATAGCCCCAATTTTTTAGTGATCAAATAGAGAGAGTATGAGTGAAGACAAAGTTTTAACGAAGATCCCTCACTTCGATGGTCACTTTGATCATTTTAGTGATGGAGTGAGCTGATGGAATATTTGCTCAGAGCAAAAGGTCTATGGAGTGTGGCGGAGATTGGTTTCTCAGGTCAAGAGGAAGGAACAATGTTGACTGAGGCACAAAAGGGCCACCTTGATGATGCTAGACTCAAAGATCACCAAGTAAAGCATTACCTCTTCCAGGCAATTTATCGAGCTGTCTTTGAGCAAATCTTGGATCGTCGCACAGCCAAGATTGTTTGGGACTCAATGAAACGAAAATTTTGTGGAAACCAAAAAGTGAAGAAATCTCTTCTTAATGCATTAAGGAGAGAATTTGAGATCCTAGAGATGAAGAATGATAAAAGCATCAAAGATTATTTTGTAAGAGTGATGATAACCTCCAACAAGATGAGAAGCAGTGGAGAAGATATGCCAGACAAGAAAATTGTAGAAAAAATTATGCGTACCCTGACTGAAAAATTTAAGTATGTTGTAGTATCCATGGAGGAATCCAAAGATACTGATAACATGTCCATTGATGAATTACAAAGTTCATTGGTGGTGCATGAACAAAAATTGCGAAGATCCTGACAGAAAACACACGTACGAGGAAGTGAGTTTTGCACAATAACGTAATTCTCTAAGAGAGACAATACTTAGAAAATAAACAAAACCAACTTACTTATTTTATTCAACTTGTTACACAGTATATATACAGACAGAGAGAAAAACTAACTTCTTACAATCTTAGCCACACATTAATAACTGCTAATAACTTCCCTTGATCTTATCCACAAATACTAAAACTGACATAATTTAAAATACAAAAAGCAAATACAAATGAATTACGGTTAATACAAGATTAAATAAACTAACAAATCATCCCCTTAATCTTGTATTTCGATCTTCACATTCTTACATTCTTCAAACCAATTCTTTCTCGAAGCTCCACAAATTTTTGTCGTCCTATTGGCTTCGTAAGTATATCAGCCAATTAATCCTCAGTTTTTACATGATCCACTTCAATCTCCTTTTTGCACACATTCACGAATGAAATGGAACCTCATGTCTATATGTTTGCTGCGATCATGATGAACTGGTTTTTTCGCTAATGCTATAGTAGACTTGTTATCGATATTTAAACGAACTGGATTTACTTCCTTCCCATGCAATTCCTTCAGTAAACGTCCTAACCACATTCCTTGACAAGCAGCTGACGTCGCCGCAATATACTCCGCTTCACAGGATGAAAGTGCCACCATCTTTTGTTTCTTTGAAGTCCATGTAATTGGATTGCCATATAAGAAAAACAATGTCCCCGTAGTGCTCTTTCGATCATCTATATCTCCAGCAAGATCACTATCACTATATCCGATTAATCGATTTTCTACTTGCTTTGCCTTCACATAATGACATCCAATATCAATGGTTCCTTTCACGTACCTGAGTATTTGCTTCACAGCTTCCATATGAACCATGGTCGGAGCTTCCATATAACGACTCATAACTCCAACGGAATATGATAAGTCAGGTCGTGTGTTCACTAAATAACGAAGACTTCCGATAATACTCTTGTAAAAAGTGGAATCAACAGATGGACAATTACTCGCTTTGCTTAGCTTTGTTTTCGGCTCCATAGGAAAACATGACACGGATTACAATCCATCATTCCAAGTTTTGCCAAAAGCTTTGCCGCATAACTCGACTGAGATTACCTGATTCCATCAACGTCTTGTTTAACTTCTATTCCCAAATAATAAGGCAGGAATCCTAAATCACTCATTTCAAACAACTTCTTCATTTGTTGGTTGAAGCTCAAAATATCATCCTTGCTTGACCCGACAATAATTAAATCATCAACATAAACTCCAACTATCTGAATTTTATTTTCTTTCCAACGTGTATACACAGCATGCTCTAAAGGACACTTTTGAAATCCAAGAGACTTTAAGAAATTATCCAGTTTTGCATTCCAGGCACGAGGTGCTTGACGTAAGCCATACAATGCTTTCCTAAGTCGTAAAACATTCCCTTCTCGACCTTCCACAGCAAATTCTTCTGGTAGTTCTACATAAACCTCTTCCTTCAACTCACCATTAAGAAACGCTGACTTGACATCCATATGATGAATCTCCCAACTCTCCTGCGCTGCTATAGCAATCAAGACTCGCACTGTTTCAAGCCTTGCAACAGGTGCAAATACCTCATCAAAATCCACTCCATATTTCTCGACAAAACCCTTTGCGACTAAACGGGCTTTATACCTCACGATCTCCCCATTCGAATTTTTATTCAACTTATATACCCATTTCAACCCGATTGCTCGATGTCCCTTTGGTAGTTTTGCGAACTCTCACGTGCCATTTTTTTCAATAACAGACAACTCTTCTAGCATTGCTTGCTGCCATTTTTCATTATCTCTTGCTTCCATATATGAATTTGGCTCCTCAAGTGAAAGAAAACACATCCCAGCTTCTTCATTCAACTCAATAGAATCAGAGTAAATTTCTCTTAACGATCGAAATTTTCTTGGACTAGATGAGACGTATGAATCGTCTCCTATTGATAAATCATTTGCTGGTGATGAATCGTCTCCCAATAGAGTCCCTGATGATTCTCCCCGCTCTTCTAAAATGTCCTCGTCCTTCACATAGACCTGAGGATCATAATGAACAGCGAATTTACCACCTTCCTTCTTATTTTCTTCCAATTGTTGCACATCCCATTTATATTCTTCTTCTTCTAGAAACTTGACGTCTCGGCTGATATGAAGTCTTTTCGCTTTAGGATCATACAAACGATAAGCTTTTGAACCTGCTTCATATCCCACGAAAATCATTGGCACACTTCGGTCTTGTAATTTGGTTAAATTTGGTGTTGTATTTCTTCCATACGCCAGGCTTTCGAACACTCTAAAATGCTCTACATTAGGCTTTCTTCCTCTCCATTTCTCATGAGGAGTTGCTTCAATTACACTCTTCGTTGGGGATCTATTGAGGATTTAGACAGCTGTCTTCACTGCTTCTGCCCAGAAATGCATCGGCAAATTTTTGCACTTCAACATGCTTCGCACCATTGCAATAACCGTTTGGTTTCGTCGTTCAACCACACCATTTTGTTGCGGAGAATAGGGTGCTGTTAAATATCTTTTAATCCCACTGCTCTCACAATATTCTTTGAACTCAATACTTGTAAATTCTCCACCTCTATCAGTTCTAAGCGCTTGCAATTTCTTTCCGGATTCAGCTTCAATTTTATTTTAAACACGTTTGAATCCCAAGAATGCATCAGATTTATTTTTTAGCAATTCAATCCACATATATCTACTAAAATCATCTACCAACAGCAAAAAGAATTTATTACCTCCATGAGTTGTTGGAGTAATTGGACCACACAAATCGCCATGCACCAATTGTAGAACACTAACGGCTCGAAAATTCGCTTGTTGTGGGAATGGTGTTCTTCGTTGTTTAGTGATTACACAACTATCACAAACTTGTTCGATCCTTTCAACGTGCGGAATTCCTTTCACCATTTGTTTCGTAGACAGGTTTCTTAAAGCCTCAAAATTCAAATGCCCATATCTAGCATGCCACAACCAAGAATCTTCAGACAACTTACCAAGTAGACATGTTGGTTTCGTTGTTTTTAGGCTAATTGTATATAGCCTATTTCGTGACCGCTTCACTTTTTCCAAGAACTCCTTTGCCTTTGTGAAAATGACAAGTAAACCATGTTCGATCTCAACTTTACAGCCCTGTTCATCCAATTGTCCTAAACTTATAATGTTACTTTTAAGTTTAGGAATGAATTATACATCGGAAAGGATACAGTGATCTCCATTTTCACATTGCAGCATCACGTCTCCACGTCCTTTTATCTCTACAAGTGATCCGTCTCCGAACTTCACCGTGCCGGTCACTGACTCGTTCAATTCCGAGAACCAACTTCGACAACCAGTCATATGATTGCTGGCTCCCGTATCTAGGAACCAAGTGTTGTTTTTCTTGTCAATTTCTTCCGAGACAACCTTCTCTTCATAAAGAGCCATCTCCGTCAACTCTGGTGAACCGAGAGTTCGGACTTCACAAACTTGTGCTATAAGTAAGACTGGCTCATCCTCATCACCTTGCATCTCAGTCAAGTGCGCCTGATCCTCCCTTTTCTTCGATCTACAGTGGTATGCATAATGGCCAATCTTTTGACAATTATAACATTTCACCTTCCGACATTCTGAGGCATAGTGGCCTAGGCCTCGACAATTGTAGCATTTTACCTTGCTCTTGTCACTCTTCTTCTCTTGATGTAACGAGTCGTTTCCACATCCATGACCTCTCCCTCTCCAGCGACCACTGCGACCTCGCCCTCGGCTATGGCCTCCATTGTCGCTACGTTTTTTCTCGAACGTTGAACTTTCACCTTTGCCTTTCGATTCTTTTGCTTTCCATTCTCCTTTTGTAAATAAGACATGCTCAGCATTCTCTTTGTTGCCACCGATCCGTTCCTCGTATGCTTTAAGACGGCCGATGACTTCCTCCATGGTCATCACATTTAAATCGACAAATTGCTCTATTGCCGATGCGATATGAAGAAACTTAGAAGGTACTGAGCGGAGAAATTTTTTCACCAAGCATGCCTCTTCGAAGTTGTCTCCAAAAGTACGTATTTTATTAACAACTCATGTCAATCTTGCTGCATAATCATCTATAGTCTCGAACTCCTTCATATTCATAACTTCGAACTCAATCTTCAGAGTTTGGATCTTTGCCTCCTTTACACGTTCAGCACCCACATAGTTTTTAACGTCTGCCATGCTTCTTTTGCTGTCTCTTTCTCTGCTAACAGAAACAACATCTCCTCAGGGATTGCTTGATAGATAGCTGCTAAGGCCATTTGATCCTTCCTTTCATCAAGACTATCCAGAGACTCAGTTGATTGGATTGCGTCCCACACCCCTTGAGCACGCAAATAGACCTTCATCTTCATAGCCCATGCTGAGTAGTTGGTTCTCGATAACGTCGGGCATTGGAGTGATACCAGACCTTCCTTTGTTGCAGACTTCGACGACTCTCCTCTCTCTCCATTGTTGTTATTATTTCTCGGCATGATCTTTGGCATGTAACCAGTGCTCTGATACCAAATGACAGAAAACACACATACGAGGAAGTGATTTTTGCACAATAACGTTATTCTCTAAGAGAGACAATACTTAGAAAATAAACAAAACCAAGTTACTTATTTTATTCAACTTGTTACACAGTACATATATAGACAGAAAGAAAAACTAACTTCTTACAATCTCAGCCACACATTAATAACTGCTAATAACTTCCCTTGATCTTATCCACAAATACTAAAACTGACATAATTTAAAATACAAACAACAAATACGAATGAATTACGGTTAATACAAGATTGAATAAACTAACAGATCCAGCATTAATGGAGAGGAGCAAGTTCTGAAAGTCGAAGGACGAACGAAAATAAGTAATGGAGGAAGAGGAACTTACAGGGGCAGAGGACGCGGAAGAGGAAGATCAACTTTCAACAAAGCAATGGTTGAATGTTATAGGTGTCATGACTTAGCTCATTTTAATTATGAATGTTCAAAGATGAATAAGGAATTGAATTATGCAGAGCTGGAAGAAGAGGATGAAATGCTGTTAATGGCTCATATGTTAAGACATGAAGCAAAAAGGAGTGATGCTTGGTTCTTAGATTCGGGTTGCTCAAACCATATGTGTGCAAGTGAAGGTATGTTTTCCAGCTTAGACAAGACATTTTCCCACATTGAAAAACTTGGAAATAATACAGGTAGGAAAGTTATGGGAAAGGGTGCAGTGAAATTAACTTTGCATGGGGTTCGTTGCACTATTAGTAATGTGTATTGGGTACCTGAACTAAAAAATAATCTCTTGAGCGTTGGACAACTACAAGAAAAAAGGAGTAGCAGTGCTGTTTGAAGATGGTGTATGTAGCATGTATCATCCACAAAAAGGAAAAATAGCAGAGTCAATTATGATCGCAAATCGGCAGTTTATTTTGGGTGCTGAACCATCTACCACAACAAATGAAGAAAGATGCCTCCAAGTTTCAAATAGGGACCAGTCAACACTTTGGCACCATCGATATGGTCATCTCGGCTACAAAGGCTTGTGCACCTTGAAACACAAAAACAAGGTGAAAGGCCTTCCGCAAATTGGGGCTCCAAACCCCACCTGTGAGGCATGTATGAAAGGCAAGCAACATCGGAACTCCATTTCAAAAAATGGGTAAATGGAGAGCAACGGAAAAATTAGACTGGGGGAAAACATTGAAATAGATAAGAACACAGCGGAAGGAGGAGGAATAACAGAGGAAACGACTGAACCGGTTGCTGAAACAATTGAACCAGTTGCTGAAAACGGAGAAAGAAAAATCACGGAAGAAACGACTGAATCGGTTGCTGAAACAATTGAACAAGTTGCTGAAAACAATTGAACAAGTTGCTGAAAACAATTTTTCCAGTAACCGTCGCACCAGATTTGACAGTAAGGGAGGGGAGAAATCGACATCCACCTGTATGGTTAACAGATTCCGGTGAAGGCTATGAGAAAAAGGGAAGTGAGGAGATGGTGTACAAACTCCAAAAGGCTCTCTACGGATTAAAACAAGCACCTAGAACCTGGTTTGGTCGAATAGAATCCTACTTCATCAAGGAAGGATTCAAAAGCAGTTCCAGTGAGCAAACACTCTTCATCAAGAGGAAGGGAGGTAAAATTCTTATCGTAAGCATTTACGTTGATGATTTTTTATTTACTGGAGACCAGATGAAGAACTATTGGACGAGTTTAAACGTTCCTTGAAGAAAGAGTTTGATATGACTGACTTAGGTCAGATGAAATTTTTTCTTGGAATAGAGGTAATACAAAGATTAGATGGTATTTTCACATGTCAAAGAAAGTAGGCTGTTGAAGTTTTAAATCGACTTGGCATAGAGAATTACAATTCTGTTTGTAATCCCACTGTTCCAGGAAAGAAAATTGGCAAAGATGAAAATGGTGCAAAAGTATATGTAACTTTGTATAAACAAATAGTGGGAAGTCTGATGTATCTCACAACTACTCGTCTTGATCTCATGCTTGCTGTAAGTTTGATTAGTCGTTTTATGGCATGTCCAACACAACAACATTTTGCAGCAGGTAAAACTGTTTTAAGGTACTTGAAAGGTACGGTAGATTATGGTGTATTTTATAAAAAAGGAGGAGTCGGTGATTTGACTGGATCGACTGGTAGTGACTGTGCCGGAGACATGGAAGAAAGCAAGAGTACTTCAGGCCATGTGCTTGTGATTAGTGGAGGAGCAGTAGCTTGGTTTTCTCGTAAGCAGCCTATAGTCACTTATGAACCAGAGAAGCTGAGTTCGTTGCTGCTAGTTCTTGTGCATGTCAAGATGTTTGGATGAGGAGGATATACTCAAAGAGATTGGTCACTCTCAAATAGAAGGAACAAAGCTAATGTGTGTAATACTTCAACTATTAAGCTATCCAAAAATTCAGTTCTACACGGACGTTCCAAACACATAAGAAAGCATTTCGGAAGTTGCGTGAAGAACTTAGCGTGCAGAGTTTTTCTGACTTGAACTAATTCTTGACAAAGAAGAATAAGTACACGGGAGAAATGGTCAGAAGAATTTGATTAGATGAAAAAGAGTTAAGAGTATTTTTAGGAATTTAGTTTAAATATTTCTCAGATTTGTTTACCAGATTTGTTTCCATTTCCAAGATTTGTGGATAGAAACGTTTCTATGTAGGGTTATTTGTAAGGCTATAAAAGCCAAGTTCACTTTTCAATAATATTATCACCTCAAACTTCAATTGTTTATGTTTTTGGCTTTGTTACGTCAAAACCAGTACTTGTCACTTCTACCTTCCCACAATGGCAAACTCACTCTCTCTAATTTCTTTAATCTATTTTTCTTTGTTCGGGGGGCAACGAGGCTGAGAATCGGTTCATGAGCTGCTTTTTGGCTCGAATTGCCGGGAAGGATATTGATTGGGGCTTGTGGGCGTTCCAAGGAAGTTATATGTACAGACGGTGTAATGAAGATCCTGAGTGAAAGTTTTGGCGTTATGGATCACTCTTGGACTAAAGATAGTACCCCCGTCACTTAAACAAATGCTTCCACTTATCAAGAGAGTGAATCAAGGTTAATTTGTTGCTTCTCAATCTAACCGTGCATTATAACAAATCAAACCTTTATATATTTCTTTAGTTAGAATTTGAAACTAAAGCTCTTTTCTTGCGGATCCAAATTCTAAAGCACCAATATCATACATAATGCTGCATCCCGTATCAGGGCAATGTGTCAAATCTGAGGACAAAGGAGGAGTTGAACTCGGCGATTGTGCCACTCCGAAGCAATGGAACCATAGTGGAGATGGAAGTCCCGATGAAGTTGTTGTCAAACGGGCAGGGTTTGAAATCCGTCAGAGATGGAAAAGCACCGGTGGTATCCGACGAATGCTCTGGCGATGGAAGCAATTGGACGGTGGCTTCGAAAGCAAATCTCCAATTGGCCAACAAAATAGGCGAAGACAATTTTTGTTTGGAGAAGGAATCTGATACTATAGTTGTTGTGAAGAAATGCATTTGCTTTAGAGACGAGGGAAGTTGCACCGATGATCCTCAACCCCAATGGTTCAAACTTGTTCCAACAAATGTTGCTTAGTCTATTAATTAGTTTAAAATAGAAATTTAGAATTTGGTCCAATATACTAGTAGTTGTTGGAATTTGAATTTAGGGTTGGCATGAAAGTTTTGAAAATGCCGGAGTCATATTAGGGTTGTCGATTTTATGCTTAAATTCGCAGTTAAATGGTCAATAATTATTTTTCTATTATTTATTATATGTCCAATCTTTTATACGATCATTATTGTTGGTATTATTTTTCATATATGTTTGTACGATAAATAAAATCGGTTATAGTTAAGCACGAGCATGAATAGAATTAGAGATAAAATAGGGGCCAATTCAAAGTCGGGCATGTCATATATTTATTCTTCCCAATACATAAGCAACTCACAACGTGTTGGTTTCAACGAGTTCAAACCATTGACTTTGGGTGTCTTGGAGGCAATTTGGAGCACCATCAGTGCAAATACATGAGTTTGTCACAATATTTGAAGAATTAGAGCTTTCAACCTGCAAGCAAAGACTCTTCCCATCTTGAGTTACGGTGGCCAAATGAAGCTTAGTGTTTGAAATGGCTCTCCAAGAACTCTGAGGGCCGAAGCAATCCGTTGAGAGAGATGGCATAAGGCCTTCTCCGCTTGTCTTTAAGCATAAACCAGTGCTTGACATCCTAATTGGAGTGCTATCATTGTCATGAGTCCATCGACATGAGATGGAGCAATTACCCATGAAAATATCTTTGTTGTCATTTGAGACTTGGATGCATTGGCCACTTTGTGGATGATATATAACATACGAGAACGATGCATTGGAATTTGGATCTGTGCACCGTAAAAAAATGTCTTATACACTTGTTATAGATCCATATATTCAAAATCGTTAATATATTTATACTTACCTTGCAACATAGTCTGCAATAGTTGAAACTTCTGGACAAAGTTAGGATTTTTAATTTGAGTCCAATTGGAGTCGAGAACTCCAAAAGTTTCTGCCGGCCCTGCTTGACCTTCCCTGTAATAATAGCTACCTTGCCAAGTCCATAATGCCCAATCTAAATCTTCTTGTGCAAGATGAGCTGTGAAGCAACTCATGAACCAATTTTCTGCATCGTTAACCTCTCTCTGATCGTACCCATATTCGCTGACAAACAAAGGAAATGGGTTTGGTCCTTCTCTAACAAATTCAGCATGGTCTACAAAGCCATCGATAATATTTGCACAAATATTATTTAGTGGCTGGTTTATAAATTTACTCTCTTGATCTCCACTGAACGAATACAAGTGCACCTCAAAAACCAACTTGTTGTCTAAGGTGCTTACATTCAAGGGCTTCTCTTTTAAGCATCGAAGATCATTATCAAAATTTAGGCCCGAAACAATCACCAAAACATTTGGGTTAATGTTGTGGATTGTTGTTACTCCTTGAGTAACATAATTGTTCCAATCATTTGCATTTTCATTGGTTCCTCGTATCTCGTTTCGTAGGCTCATTCCAACCACCTAAATGTCATAACAAAAGAATGTGAGAATTTAGTTTCAAGAGTGTGAGAATTTTCCTTAATTTGTACGTACCGTTGATTTCTTGGAAAAGCGTTGAGCAACTAAGCTAAGACCTTGTAGCCATTCTTGAGGGTCAAAATAGCGGTCTCCAAAAAATCCATTGCCATCGTCAAGAGAGCAACACCATCTTGGCTGACTCATATGGTTGTCGGCAATCACCATTAAACCACTCTCTCCAAGCACATCAACAACAGCTTCATAGGCTTCAGCAATAGTCTTGTTCAACACAAAAGGATTATATTGAGCCAATCCGGCTTTTGCTTGCTCTAAATCGAGGAGGTCAAAATTCTCTTCAACTGTCCTATTTGCATAACGAGTGAACATTTGAGTTGCATACGTGAGTCGTACACAATTAAACCTCAACTTGATTGCCTCATCTGCCAGCTCTTTTAATGGCCTGTGGTTGAGACCTTCTATTAGCATGCTCTGTGTGTGGGAAGGCCAATTCACGCACACAAGCTTCACTCGACGCCCTGTTGTCGAATCAACGATCCACCTTCCTTTTGTTGACAACGGTAAAGAATAAACAGAAGGAGATAAAAACACAAACAATGCTAGAAAAAGAACAACTTGAAAAGCTCTTCCCATTTTTTCTTCTCTTTTATGAATCGGGGTGAGAGAAGCATAGCCCAAAGGTTACTTATATATCTCATTAATAGGTTGAAATTTGTTCAAAAGATCAAAGATCGATGTAACGGTGAAACTCCTTCCATTTTTTTCTTAATTCAGTTGCTTTGTTAATAAATTGTGTTTCTAACTTTGATAATTTGTTGAGTAATAAGCAAATATTTCTAACAAAGCTAGCAACGTTCATACATATCTTGCCCACAGAACCAATATTTTAACATTATGGCCCCTTTTTCTTAAATAAAACTCGAAGCTTGTTCCAGTCTCAAATTAAAAATTAAAATAGTAGCTAACTACGTTTATGATAAGTTCTTATATAATACCCCTACTACATTTTTTGAGTTGGGGACATTTTTCCACCTAATAATTCACAAATACATAAAATTATTTTAATAAAAATAGAATAGTTAACATCTTAATTATCTAATTTTAAAAAATGTAATCAAATTATTGAAAATATTTTATTTATACACTTTTCATACAATACTATGCATTTATTAATTTATATATATATATATATATATATATATATATATATATATATTCTAGGAGAGAAAGTAGAATATTCTGAACATTGAATTTTTATGTCGCATATTTAGAAGGTCCAAAGCATACAATAAATAAATTCAGATTGCTTTGTCTTTTTGACCGTAAACAATTCGACGTGTAGTTTGGCTATTCGATGTGTAGTTTGGTAAGAACTTATATTATGAGCCTCCATGCCCACGCTTGGAAAATGTCACCTTTTGAATTTGATTGTGTGGAAGGAGAAAAAATGAGGTCTATAATTTTATGTCCCCACTGATAAAAAAATAAATTGGCCATCTGACCTTCTTTTTTCAAACAAATTCTCTTTCTTTTTTCTTGATGGCGGGTTAAAAAGTCACGTCGTTAAACTCAGGCCAACTTTTGAAGGGACGAGCCATTACACCGAACTGGTTTTGGATTAGTGGATCATTCTAAAATGTTTGATCAAGCTTTTAGGGTCGACCAAAATTGTAACGCGTCATGTCTAGGATAGATCAAGATTTGTAATGCAGATTCGATACCTAATGGCTCTAAATCTTGGACATGAGCCGTTACAAATTGTATTAGGGCAGTATCTCTCCCAGTAAGATGTGGTTTGAAAACGAACTAATGTGAAAGTTGGTAGGTATGTGACACCCGAGCAAATGAGGGGTACATGACTGAACCGAAACCACTTCCAAACGAGAGGTATCCTGAGGATATGATAGCCAAGAAATACTTTAGAACATGGATAGTCACTCCATATACCAATAAGGTTCATTTTCCTTTTCGATAGCTCAATTATAAGAACTTCATGGTTAGGTATGTTTTGCTTGGAGAAATTCTATGATGCACGTAACCTGTGGAGAATTTTTCTAGGATGCATGTGAATATGGAAAAGACATGCCGGAAGAACTCGAGTTAGTTCGCGAGAATAGCTTTCACTCTTAGAAACAAAGAGTAGGTAACCTGACCATGTCAAATCCTAGACATGAGTCGTTACAAAGGTTTGGGAGTCACACTCACTCATGGTCAAACAAATTCACTCTTGATCCAACGTACAAATATAGTTACATAAGCAAAGTAAAAAGTGATATAATCCAAAAAATGTATAAACAACCTACGTACCATAATTAAAATTTTTAATACTCCTCGTAATTAAACACTACAAACTTAGTAGCCATTTGGTTTCAAATTCCTCCCATAATTCTTCATTAATCAGAAATTTTGTACATGCTTGTCACAATCTTCCCTTTGAGTCATTTGGGTTTTAGTATTGAAAGTAGATGAGTAGTTCATTTTAACCTCAAACCTTTTCTTGATGAATCCAATTATTTTGACCCTTCCTGGCATTTCCGTGTGGCTACTGATATTCAAACCTCCCGACTTCAAATCCTCCATCAAACTCAGACCCTCATCCATTTCCTCCGCCTCGGTCTCCACCGTCACATTCATCGTCATCGTGTCCTTTGCCTTCGTCAATCCGCCGGCGTCTCCCCTTCTCCGATCACCTCGCCGTGGTAGTAAATCACCATCGTGGCTTTTGAGTATTTGAACGATGCGACATTAGGATTCCGCACGAAGACACTAGCCACAACGAGTATGCCACCGTCTGAGAAGGAAGAACGGTGAGTTTTAAATGATTATTAAGAAAATTAGATGAAAACCCAATTAAGCGTTAGATTTTGACTTAGTAATAACTCAGGAAAACCTAAACAATCGTAGTGTCAAGTTATGATATTATTGAATACTCAACCTGGCTTTTACAACTTTACAAATAACAATAGAAATATTAACTATATGACAAATAATTAAACTAAATACCAAACAATACTCTTAAAACAACCCTTCGCCCCTCTCTTTCTACTCCCTATAAACACAACCTTCGTACCACTTCATGTTCGAAGAATTTGATTAGATCAAAGAAGAGTTAGAGTATTTTTATGGGGTTAGTTTAAATATTTGATTTGTTTACCAAATTTGTTTACAAGATTTTTGTTTCCAAGATTTGTGGTTAGTTTCTATTTAGGGTTATTTGTGAGACTACGAAAGCCAAGTTCAATATTCAATAATATTATCACTTCCAGCTTCAATTGTTTATGTTTCTGGCTTAGTTGTGTCAAAACCTAGCAATTGGTATCATAGCCCCAATTTTTTAGTGATCAAATAGAGAGAGTATGAGTGAAGACAAAGTTTTAACGAAGATCCCTCACTTCGATGGTCACTTTGATCATTTTAGTGATGGAGTGAGCTGATGGAATATTTGCTCAGAGCAAAAGGTCTATGGAGTGTGGCGGAGATTGGTTTCTCAGGTCAAGAGGAAGGAACAATGTTGACTGAGGCACAAAAGGGCCACCTTGATGATGCTAGACTCAAAGATCACCAAGTAAAGCATTACCTCTTCCAGGCAATTTATCGAGCTGTCTTTGAGCAAATCTTGGATCGTCGCACAGCCAAGATTGTTTGGGACTCAATGAAACGAAAATTTTGTGGAAACCAAAAAGTGAAGAAATCTCTTCTTAATGCATTAAGGAGAGAATTTGAGATCCTAGAGATGAAGAATGATAAAAGCATCAAAGATTATTTTGTAAGAGTGATGATAACCTCCAACAAGATGAGAAGCAGTGGAGAAGATATGCCAGACAAGAAAATTGTAGAAAAAATTATGCGTACCCTGACTGAAAAATTTAAGTATGTTGTAGTATCCATGGAGGAATCCAAAGATACTGATAACATGTCCATTGATGAATTACAAAGTTCATTGGTGGTGCATGAACAAAAATTGCGAAGATCCTGACAGAAAACACACGTACGAGGAAGTGAGTTTTGCACAATAACGTAATTCTCTAAGAGAGACAATACTTAGAAAATAAACAAAACCAACTTACTTATTTTATTCAACTTGTTACACAGTATATATACAGACAGAGAGAAAAACTAACTTCTTACAATCTTAGCCACACATTAATAACTGCTAATAACTTCCCTTGATCTTATCCACAAATACTAAAACTGACATAATTTAAAATACAAAAAGCAAATACAAATGAATTACGGTTAATACAAGATTAAATAAACTAACAAATCATCCCCTTAATCTTGTATTTCGATCTTCACATTCTTACATTCTTCAAACCAATTCTTTCTCGAAGCTCCACAAATTTTTGTCGTCCTATTGGCTTCGTAAGTATATCAGCCAATTAATCCTCAGTTTTTACATGATCCACTTCAATCTCCTTTTTGCACACATTCACGAATGAAATGGAACCTCATGTCTATATGTTTGCTGCGATCATGATGAACTGGTTTTTTCGCTAATGCTATAGCAGACTTGTTATCGATATTTAAACGAACTGGATTTACTTCCTTCCCATGCAATTCCTTCAGTAAACGTCCTAACCACATTCCTTGACAAGCAGCTGACGTCGCCGCAATATACTCCGCTTCACAGGATGAAAGTGCCACCATCTTTTGTTTCTTTGAAGTCCATGTAATTGGATTGCCATATAAGAAAAACAATGTCCCCGTAGTGCTCTTTCGATCATCTATATCTCCAGCAAGATCACTATCACTATATCCGATTAATCGATTTTCTACTTGCTTTGCCTTCACATAATGACATCCAATATCAATGGTTCCTTTCACGTACCTGAGTATTTGCTTCACAGCTTCCATATGAACCATGGTCGGAGCTTCCATATAACGACTCATAACTCCAACGGAATATGATAAGTCAGGTCGTGTGTTCACTAAATAACGAAGACTTCCGATAATACTCTTGTAAAAAGTGGAATCAACAGATGGACAATTACTCGCTTTGCTTAGCTTTGTTTTCGGCTCCATAGGAAAACATGACACGGATTACAATCCATCATTCCAAGTTTTGCCAAAAGCTTTGCCGCATAACTCGACTGAGATTACCTGATTCCATCAACGTCTTGTTTAACTTCTATTCCCAAATAATAAGGCAGGAATCCTAAATCACTCATTTCAAACAACTTCTTCATTTGTTGGTTGAAGCTCAAAATATCATCCTTGCTTGACCCGACAATAATTAAATCATCAACATAAACTCCAACTATCTGAATTTTATTTTCTTTCCAACGTGTATACACAGCATGCTCTAAAGGACACTTTTGAAATCCAAGAGACTTTAAGAAATTATCCAGTTTTGCATTCCAGGCACGAGGTGCTTGACGTAAGCCATACAATGCTTTCCTAAGTCGTAAAACATTCCCTTCTCGACCTTCCACAGCAAATTCTTCTGGTAGTTCTACATAAACCTCTTCCTTCAACTCACCATTAAGAAACGCTGACTTGACATCCATATGATGAATCTCCCAACTCTCCTGCGCTGCTATAGCAATCAAGACTCGCACTGTTTCAAGCCTTGCAACAGGTGCAAATACCTCATCAAAATCCACTCCATATTTCTCGACAAAACCCTTTGCGACTAAACGGGCTTTATACCTCACGATCTCCCCATTCGAATTTCTATTCAACTTATATACCCATTTCAACCCGATTGCTCGATGTCCCTTTGGTAGTTTTGCGAACTCTCACGTGCCATTTTTTTCAATAACAGACAACTCTTCTAGCATTGCTTGCTGCCATTTTTCATTATCTCTTGCTTCCATATATGAATTTGGCTCCTCAAGTGAAAGAAAACACATCCCAGCTTCTTCATTCAACTCAATAGAATCAGAGTAAATTTCTCTTAACGATCGAAATTTTCTTGGACTAGATGAGACGTATGAATCGTCTCCTATTGATAAATCATTTGCTGGTGATGAATCGTCTCCCAATAGAGTCCCTGATGATTCTCCCCGCTCTTCTAAAATGTCCTCGTCCTTCACATAGACCTGAGGATCATAATGAACAGCGAATTTACCACCTTCCTTCTTATTTTCTTCCAATTGTTGCACATCCCATTTATATTCTTCTTCTTCTAGAAACTTGACGTCTCGGCTGATATGAAGTCTTTTCGCTTTAGGATCATACAAACGATAAGCTTTTGAACCTGCTTCATATCCCACGAAAATCATTGGCACACTTCGGTCTTGTAATTTGGTTAAATTTGGTGTTGTATTTCTTCCATACGCCAGGCTTTCGAACACTCTAAAATGCTCTACATTAGGCTTTCTTCCTCTCCATTTCTCATGAGGAGTTGCTTCAATTACACTCTTCGTTGGGGATCTATTGAGGATTTAGACAGCTGTCTTCACTGCTTCTGCCCAGAAATGCATCGGCAAATTTTTGCACTTCAACATGCTTCGCACCATTGCAATAACCGTTTGGTTTCGTCGTTCAACCACACCATTTTGTTGCGGAGAATAGGGTGCTGTTAAATATCTTTTAATCCCACTGCTCTCACAATATTCTTTGAACTCAATACTTGTAAATTCTCCACCTCTATCAGTTCTAAGCGCTTGCAATTTCTTTCCGGATTCAGCTTCAATTTTATTTTAAACACGTTTGAATCCCAAGAATGCATCAGATTTATTTTTTAGCAATTCAATCCACATATATCTACTAAAATCATCTACCAACAGCAAAAAGAATTTATTACCTCCATGAGTTGTTGGAGTAATTGGACCACACAAATCGCCATGCACCAATTGTAGAACACTAACGGCTCGAAAATTCGCTTGTTGTGGGAATGGTGTTCTTCGTTGTTTAGTGATTACACAACTATCACAAACTTGTTCGATCCTTTCAACGTGCGGAATTCCTTTCACCATTTGTTTCGTAGACAGGTTTCTTAAAGCCTCAAAATTCAAATGCCCATATCTAGCATGCCACAACCAAGAATCTTCAGACAACTTACCAAGTAGACATGTTGGTTTCGTTGTTTTTAGGCTAATTGTATATAGCCTATTTCGTGACCGCTTCACTTTTTCCAAGAACTCCTTTGCCTTTGTGAAAATGACAAGTAAACCATGTTCGATCTCAACTTTACAGCCCTGTTCATCCAATTGTCCTAAACTTATAATGTTACTTTTAAGTTTAGGAATGAATTATACATCGGAAAGGATACAGTGATCTCCATTTTCACATTGCAGCATCACGTCTCCACGTCCTTTTATCTCTACAAGTGATCCGTCTCCGAACTTCACCGTGCCGGTCACTGACTCGTTCAATTCCGAGAACCAACTTTGACAACCAGTCATATGATTGCTGGCTCCCGTATCTAGGAACCAAGTGTTGTTTTTCTTGTCAATTTCTTCCGGGACAACCTTCTCTTCATAAAGAGCCATCTCCGTCAACTCTGGTGAACCGAGAGTTCGGACTTCACAAACTTGTGCTATAAGTAAGACTGGCTCATCCTCATCACCTTGCATCTCAGTCAAGTGCGCCTGATCCTCCCTTTTCTTCGATCTACAGTGGGATGCATAATGGCCAATCTTTTGACAATTATAACATTTCACCTTCCGACATTCAGAGGCATAGTGGCCTAGGCCTCGACAATTGTAGCATTTTACCTTGCTCTTGTCACTCTTCTTCTCTTGATGTAACGAGTCGTTTCCACATCCATGACCTCTCCCTCTCCAGCGACCACTGCGACCTCACCCTCGGCTATGGCCTCCATTGTCGCTACGTTTTTTCTCGAACGTTGAACTTTCACCTTTGCCTTTCGATTCTTTTGCTTTCCATTCTCCTTTTGTAAATAAGACATGCTCAGCATTCTCTTTGTTGCCACCGATCCGTTCCTCGTATGCTTTAAGACGGCCGATGACTTCCTCCATGGTCATCACATTTAAATCGACAAATTGCTCTATTGCCGATGCGATATGAAGAAACTTAGAAGGTACTGAGCGGAGAAATTTTTTCACCAAGCATGCCTCTTCGAAGTTGTCTCCAAAAGTACGTATTTTATTAACAACTCATGTCAATCTTGCTGCATAATCATCTATAGTCTCGGACTCCTTCATATTCATAACTTCGAACTCAATCTTCAGAGTTTGGATCTTTGCCTCCTTTACACGTTCAGCACCCACATGAATAGTTTTTAACGTCTGCCATGCTTCTTTTGCTGTCTCTTTCTCTGCTAACAGAAACAACATCTCCTCAGGGATTGCTTGATAGATAGCTGCTAAGGCCATTTGATCCTTCCTTTCATCAAGACTATCCAGAGACTCAGTTGATTGGATTGCGTCCCACACCCCTTGAGCACGCAAATAGACCTTCATCTTCATAGCCCATGCTGAGTAGTTGGTTCTCGATAACGTCGGGCATTGGAGTGATACCAGACCTTCCTTTGTGTTAGTGAAAGAGGGATTGATTGAATAATTGATGAGATGATTGAATTTTGAAGAGCAAGAATGCTCTATATATACACAGAGAATAGAAAGAGATATCTAGAAAATCTACCTAGAAATCAGAAAATCTGGTAACAAATCCGTAAACAAATCAAAACAAAATCTAATCAAATCAAGAGTAAATCAAATAAAAAACAAATCGACTCCTAACCATCAGAAGATTTAAATCAAATACAGCAATCTAAACACGTAATCTTTTAACACTCCTCCTGGTTTAGATGCTGCAAACTCCAAGTTTTTTTCTGAAATCTTCAAACTTGCTAAGTGGCAGCGGTTTGGTAAGGACATCTGCAATTTGATCTTCAGATTTGCAATAGCAAAGAGTCACATCACCACTCTTTTGAACTTCTCGAACAAAGAATAACTTGATGTTGAAATGCTTAGTCTTTCCATGAAAAACTGGATTATTGGAGATTGCAATAGCAGCTTGGTTATCAACTAGTATCTCAGTGCTGTGTTTTTGCTCCAAGTTTAGATCCACGAGAATTTTCCTTAACCAGAGAGCTTGATTTACTGCGGCGGTTGCAGCTATCAATTCTGCCTCAGCAGTGGATTGAGCTACAGTTTCTTGCTTTCTTGAGCACCAAGAGAACATGCCTGATCCGAGGCAAAAACAGTAACCAGATGTACTCCTCATGTCATCGATTGAGCCACCCCAATCACTGTCAGAGAAACCAATTAGCTTCATTTCCTTGTGCTTTAAGAACTTCACTCCATAATTCCAGGTCCCCTTGATGTATCTGATAACTCTCTTTGCAGCTTTCATGTGAGTCTCATTGGGACAATGCATAAATCTGGAGAGAATACTTACAGCATTTACGATATCAGGTCTGGTTGTTGTTAAGTACATCAGGCACCCTACCAAGCTCCGGAACTCAGCTTCAATAACTTTGGCAGAATCATCATCTTTGACCAACTTCTCCTTTTGATTCATAGGAGTATTCATTGCTTTGCAATCCTCCATCTGAAATTTTTTTAGTATCTCCTTTGCATACTTTTTTTGACAAATGAACACTTCATCTTGGGTTTGCTTGATCTCAATGCCAAGGAAATATGACATCAGACCAAGGTCTGTCATTTCGAATATCTTTTTCATTTCCAGTTTGAACTTGTTAATTTGCTTTGGATTGCTTCCTGTAATTAATAAGTCATCTACATAAAGAGAAATGACTAAAGTATTTGTACCTTCATGCTTGACATACAGTGTGAGTTCAGATTGACTTTTCTGAAAGCCAAGACCAACCAAATGATCATCAATTTTACTGTACCATGCTCGCGGAGCCTGTTTAAGACCATATAAAGCCCTTCTCAGCAAGTAGACTTTATCTTCATTGCCTCTGCTAACAAAACCTTCAGGTTGCTCGACAAAAATTTCTTCTTGCAAGACTCCATTTAAGAATGCAGATTTAACATCTAACTGGAATACTTTCCAACTCTTTTGAGCAGCAAGAGCAAGCAACAATCTTACTGTATCAAGCCTGGCAACAGGTGCAAATGTTTCTGAATAGTCAACTCCAAAAACTTGTGCATATCCCTTCACAACAAGTCTTGCTTTGTATTTGTTAACTGAACCATCAGGATTTAGCTTTGTTCTGAATACCCATCTTACTCCAATTATCTTTCTGTTTAGAGGTCGATCAACCAACTTCCATGTTTTGTTTTTCTCGATCATCGAAAGCTCCTCCTGCATTGCAGCCATCCAATGTTGGCTGTTTTTTGCATCATGGAACCCTGCAGGCTCACAAATAGCTACATTACACCTTTGATAAATATCAGATAGTGACCTTGTACCTCTCACAGGTGCATCATCAACCAAATCATCTTGTTGTTCATCTTCAGACTCTTCTTGTCGTTCATCTTCAGATTCTTCTAACATGCTACCAAAGGTTAAATTGTTTGGTGCATTAGGAATCTGATTCACCTTTGTCAGTTCTTCCCAATTCCATTGCTCATTTTCAGCAAAATGAACATCTCGGCTCATAATAACTCGACTAGTGTGCGGTTGAAAAACTCTGTAAGCTTTGGATATAGTGCTATACCCAACAAATATGCCAGCTTCTGCCTTCTTGTCAAGCTTATCACGCTTGATCTGTGGAATGTAAGTGAAGCAAAGACACCCAAATACTTTAAGGAACTTTAAAGAAGGTTTGTAACCATACCAAGCTTCAAATGGCGTCATGTTCTTCACAGCTTTTGTTGAAATTCGATTTTGCAAGTACACAGCAGTGTTTGCTGCTTCTCCCCAAAAACGTTTTGGAAGATCCTTCTCATGAAGCATGCATCTCGTCATCTCCATTATGAATCTATTCCTCCTTTCACTGACGCCATTCTGTTGAGGAGTGTATGGTGCTGTCAACTGATGTTCAATTCCAGCCTCTTCACAAAACCTGTTAAAAGTTTCTGAAGTGTACTCCTTGCCATTATCTGATCTTACAGTCTGAATCAAGCATGCACTTTCATTCTCGACTCTGGCCTTGAGTTTCCAAAATACACCCGCAACCTCTGACTTTTGCTTCATAAAGAAGATCCAACACATTCTTGTTAGATCATCAATAAAAATAATGTAATAAAGATTACCATTTAATGATGGTGTTCGCTGAGGACCACAAAGATCAGTATGAACCAGCTGCAGTTTTTTCGAGGCTCTCCATGCCTGTTGAGGAAAGGGTTGCCTATGTTGCTTCCCAAAATTGCAAGCACGGCAAGGAGGCATGTCATCATTAATGTCAGCGAGTCCTTCCACCAGCTTCTTTGACTGCATCTGAAGCAAACCTCGATGATGAAAGTGCCCAAGTCTTTTGTGCCAAATCTCAGTGGCACTAGCTTTGGATATAAAGGCCATCTGCTCTTTCTCCATCGGATTTAGAGCAAAGCTTTTTCCTTTCATTTTGACATTGAACAAGTCTTTGCCACTAGCATCTTTGATAAAACACTGTTTATTCTCAAACAACACTTTATAGCCTTTATCAAGTAATTGACCAACACTTAAGAGATTTTGATCAATTTTAGGTACAAATAAAACATCTGGAATAAATTTTGTACCTTCATAACTTGTTATAGCTACTGTGCCTTTTCCTTTGACTTCCAAGTGTTCACCGTTGCCAATCCTCACTCTCTTGACGTTAGTGTCTCTTAATTCCTCAAAAAACTCCTTGTCATATGTCATATGATTTGTGCACCCACTATCAATCAACCAACTCTCGCTTGATTCTTTGCCTGAGAAACAAGTGGCCACAAGCAATTGATCTTCTTCTTCCTCTTCTTGATCAACTACCTCTGCAACTACTTCTTTCACCTGATCTTTGGCTTTACAGATCACAGCTTCATGTCCAAGTTGATTGCATTTGGAGCAGAAGGCGTCAGGTCTTCTCCAACACTTGAATGGTGGATGACCTTTCTTCTCACAATGGCGGCAAGGTGGATAGGATTTTCTGAAACCTCCTCCTTGTGTCTTCTGATAATCTGCAGATGGATCTCCATACGTCGATTGGTTTTTGAAAATTTTCTTGTTTTTATACCTGTCCTGATGCTTAACAGGTAAGGCATCTTCAATCACCCTTTCTTGCCTCATAGACCTCCTTTGCTCTTGTGCTTGTAAAGCATTCAAGAGCTCTGTAAGAGAAATCTTTGACAAGTCTTTGGTGTTCTCCAGAGTAGTAATGGTGGCTTCAAACTTCTCTGGAACAGTGACTAGCAGCTTTTCAACGATCCTGGAATCATTTAATACAGAACCGAGCAATCTCACCTTGTTGGCGATGCTGAGAAGTCTGTCAGAGTACTCTTTTATCGACTCTGACTCCTTCATCTTCTGCAACTCGAAATCCCTGATCAAATTCAGGACTTTCATTCCACGAATCCTCTCATCTCCTTCATATTCGGTCTTGAGATAATCCCAGATTTCCTTTGCTGTTTTGAGGGACATTATTCGCATGAAGATCATTTGAGATACAGCGGCAAATAGGCAAGCTTTCGCCTTTGATTTCCTCGTCTTCTTTTCCTTATGTAATTTGATTTGTGCTACAGTAGGATTTGCTGGGAGTGGAGGGACCTCGTAATCCGCTTCTACTGCTTCCCAAAGATCCAAGGCCTCCAAATAAGTCTCCATACGAACTGCCCACATTTGATAATTGTCTACCATTGAAAATTGGTGGTGCAATAGCGGAAAAACTGGATTCTCCTCCCATTTTGATCTCACAGATCCCTTAAGAAGATAGCTCTGATACCAATTGTTAGTGAAAGAGGGATTGATTGAATAATTGATGAGATGATTGAATTTTGAAGAGCAAGAATGCTCTATATATACACAGAGAATAGAAAGAGATATCTAGAAAATCTACCTAGAAATCAGAAAATCTGGTAACAAATCCGTAAACAAATCAAAACAAAATCTAATCAAATCAAGAGTAAATCAAATAAAAAACAAATCGACTCCTAACCATCAGAAGATTTAAATCAAATACAGCAATCTAAACACGTAATCTTTTAACACTTTGTTGCAGACTTCGACGACTCTCCTCTCTCTCCATTGTTGTTATTATTTCTCGGCATGATCTTTGGCATGTAACCAGTGCTCTGATACCAAATGACAGAAAACACACATACGAGGAAGTGATTTTTGCACAATAACGTTATTCTCTAAGAGAGACAATACTTAGAAAATAAACAAAACCAAGTTACTTATTTTATTCAACTTGTTACACAGTACATATATAGACAGAAAGAAAAACTAACTTCTTACAATCTCAGCCACACATTAATAACTGCTAATAACTTCCCTTGATCTTATCCACAAATACTAAAACTGACATAATTTAAAATACAAACAACAAATACGAATGAATTACGGTTAATACAAGATTGAATAAACTAACAGATCCAGCATTAATGGAGAGGAGCAAGTTCTGAAAGTCGAAGGACGAACGAAAATAAGTAATGGAGGAAGAGGAACTTACAGGGGCAGAGGACGCGGAAGAGGAAGATCAACTTTCAACAAAGCAATGGTTGAATGTTATAGGTGTCATGACTTAGCTCATTTTAATTATGAATGTTCAAAGATGAATAAGGAATTGAATTATGCAGAGCTGGAAGAAGAGGATGAAATGCTGTTAATGGCTCATATGTTAAGACATGAAGCAAAAAGGAGTGATGCTTGGTTCTTAGATTCGGGTTGCTCAAACCATATGTGTGCAAGTGAAGGTATGTTTTCCAGCTTAGACAAGACATTTTCCCACATTGAAAAACTTGGAAATAATACAGGTAGGAAAGTTATGGGAAAGGGTGCAGTGAAATTAACTTTGCATGGGGTTCGTTGCACTATTAGTAATGTGTATTGGGTACCTAAACTAAAAAATAATCTCTTGAGCGTTGGACAACTACAAGAAAAAAGGAGTAGCAGTGCTGTTTGAAGATGGTGTATGTAGCATTTATCATCCACAAAAAGGAAAAATAGCAGAGTCAATTATGATCGCAAATCGGCAGTTTATTTTGGGTGCTGAACCATCTACCACAACAAATGAAGAAAGATGCCTCCAAGTTTCAAATACGGACCAGTCAACACTTTGGCACCATCGATATGGTCATCTCGGCTACAAAGGCTTGTGCACCTTGAAACACAAAAACAAGGTGAAAGGCCTTCCGCAAATTGGGGCTCCAAACCCCACCTGTGAGGCATGTATGAAAGGCAAGCAACATCGGAACTCCATTTCAAAAAATGGGTAAATGGAGAGCAACGGAAAAATTAGACTGGGGGAAAACATTGAAATAGATAAGAACACAGCGGAAGGAGGAGGAATAACAGAGGAAACGACTGAACCGGTTGCTGAAACAATTGAACCAGTTGCTGAAAACGGAGAAAGAAAAATCACGGAAGAAACGACTGAATCGGTTGCTGAAACAATTGAACAAGTTGCTGAAAACAATTTTTCCAGTAACCGTCGCACCAGATTTGACAGTAAGGGAGGGGAGAAATCGACATCCACCTGTATGGTTAACAGATTCCGGTGAAGGCTATGAGAAAAAGGGAAGTGAGGAGATGGTGTACAAACTCCAAAAGGCTCTCTACGGATTAAAACAAGCACCTAGAACCTGGTTTGGTCGAATAGAATCCTACTTCATCAAGGAAGGATTCAAAAGCAGTTCCAGTGAGCAAACACTCTTCATCAAGAGGAAGGGAGGTAAAATTCTTATCGTAAGCATTTACGTTGATGATTTTTTATTTACTGGAGACCAGATGAAGAACTATTGGACGAGTTTAAACGTTCCTTGAAGAAAGAGTTTGATATGACTGACTTAGGTCAGATGAAATTTTTTCTTGGAATAGAGGTAATACAAAGATTAGATGGTATTTTCACATGTCAAAGAAAGTAGGCTGTTGAAGTTTTAAATCGACTTGGCATAGAGAATTACAATTCTGTTTGTAATCCCACTGTTCCAGGAAAGAAAATTGGCAAAGATGAAAATGGTGCAAAAGTATATGTAACTTTGTATAAACAAATAGTGGGAAGTCTGATGTATCTCACAACTACTCGTCTTGATCTCATGCTTGCTGTAAGTTTGATTAGTCGTTTTATGGCATGTCCAACACAACAACATTTTGCAGCAGGTAAAACTGTTTTAAGGTACTTGAAAGGTACGGTAGATTATGGTGTATTTTATAAAAAAGGAGGAGTCGGTGATTTGACTGGATCGACTGGTAGTGACTGTGCCGGAGACATGGAAGAAAGCAAGAGTACTTCAGGCCATGTGCTTGTGATTAGTGGAGGAGCAGTAGCTTGGTTTTCTCGTAAGCAGCCTATAGTCACTTATGAACCAGAGAAGCTGAGTTCGTTGCTGCTAGTTCTTGTGCATGTCAAGATGTTTGGATGAGGAGGATATACTCAAAGAGATTGGTCACTCTCAAATAGAAGGAACAAAGCTAATGTGTGTAATACTTCAACTATTAAGCTATCCAAAAATTCAGTTCTACACGGACGTTCCAAACACATAAGAAAGCATTTCGGAAGTTGCGTGAAGAACTTAGCGTGCAGAGTTTTTCTGACTTGAACTAATTCTTGACAAAGAAGAATAAGTACACGGGAGAAATGGTCAGAAGAATTTGATTAGATGAAAAAGAGTTAAGAGTATTTTTAGGAATTTAGTTTAAATATTTCTCAGATTTGTTTACCAGATTTGTTTCCATTTCCAAGATTTGTGGATAGAAACGTTTCTATGTAGGGTTATTTGTAAGGCTATAAAAGCCAAGTTCACTTTTCAATAATATTATCACCTCAAACTTCAATTGTTTATGTTTTTGGCTTTGTTACGTCAAAACCAGTACTTGTCACTTCTACCTTCCCACAATGGCAAACTCACTCTCTCTAATTTCTTTAATCTATTTTTCTTTGTTCGGGGGGCAACGAGGCTGAGAATCGGTTCATGAGCTGCTTTTTGGCTCGAATTGCCGGGAAGGATATTGATTGGGGCTTGTGGGCGTTCCAAGGAAGTTATATGTACAGACGGTGTAATGAAGATCCTGAGTGAAAGTTTTGGCGTTATGGATCACTCTTGGACTAAAGATAGTACCCCCGTCACTTAAACAAATGCTTCCACTTATCAAGAGAGTGAATCAAGGTTAATTTGTTGCTTCTCAATCTAACCGTGCATTATAACAAATCAAACCTTTATATATTTCTTTAGTTAGAATTTGAAACTAAAGCTCTTTTCTTGCGGATCCAAATTCTAAAGCACCAATATCATACATAATGCTGCATCCCGTATCAGGGCAATGTGTCAAATCCGAGGACAAAGGAGGAGTTGAACTCGGCGATTGTGCCACTCCGAAGCAATGGAACCATAGTGGAGATGGAAGTCCCGATGAAGTTGTTGTCAAACGGGCAGGGTTTGAAATCCGTCAGAGATGGAAAAGCACCGGTGGTATCCGACGAATGCTCTGGCGATGGAAGCAATTGGACGGTGGCTTCGAAAGCAAATCTCCAATTGGCCAACAAAATAGGCAAAGACAATTTTTGTTTGGAGAAGGAATCTGATACTATAGTTGTTGTGAAGAAATGCATTTGCTTTAGAGACGAGGGAAGTTGCACCGATGATCCTCAACCCCAATGGTTCAAACTTGTTCCAACAAATGTTGCTTAGTCTATTAATTAGTTTAAAATAGAAATTTAGAATTTGGTCCAATATACTAGTAGTTGTTGGAATTTGAATTTAGGGTTGGCATGAAAGTTTTGAAAATGCCGGAGTCATATTAGGGTTGTCGATTTTATGCTTAAATTCGCAGTTAAATGGTCAATAATTATTTTTCTATTATTTATTATATGTCCAATCTTTTATACGATCATTATTGTTGGTATTATTTTTCATATATGTTTGTACGATAAATAAAATCGGTTATAGTTAAGCACGAGCATGAATAGAATTAGAGATAAAATAGGGGCCAATTCAAAGTCGGGCATGTCATATATTTATTCTTCCCAATACATAAGCAACTCACAACGTGTTGGTTTCAACGAGTTCAAACCATTGACTTTGGGTGTCTTGGAGGCAATTTGGAGCACCATCAGTGCAAATACATGAGTTTGTCACAATATTTGAAGAATTAGAGCTTTCAACCTACAAGCAAAGACTCTTCCCATCTTGAGTTACGGTGGCCAAATGAAGCTTAGTGTTTGAAATGGCTCTCCAAGAACTCTGAGGGCCGAAGCAATCCGTTGAGAGAGATGGCATAAGGCCTTCTCCGCTTGTCTTTAAGCATAAACCAGTGCTTGACATCCTAATTGGAGTGCTATCATTGTCATGAGTCCATCGACATGAGATGGAGCAATTACCCATGAAAATATCTTTGTTGTCATTTGAGACTTGGATGCATTGGCCACTTTGTGGATGATATATAACATACGAGAACGATGCATTGGAATTTGGATCTGTGCACCGTAAAAAAATGTCTTATACACTTGTTATAGATCCATATATTCAAAATCGTTAATATATTTATACTTACCTTGCAACATAGTCTGCAATAGTTGAAACTTCTGGACAAAGTTAGGATTTTTAATTTGAGTCCAATTGGAGTCGAGAACTCCAAAAGTTTCTGCCGGCCCTGCTTGACCTTCCCTGTAATAATAGCTACCTTGCCAAGTCCATAATGCCCAATCTAAATCTTCTTGTGCAAGATGAGCTGTGAAGCAACTCATGAACCGATTTTCTGCATCGTTAACCTCTCTCTGATCGTACCCATATTCGCTGACAAACAAAGGAAATGGGTTTGGTCTTTCTCTAACAAATTCAGCATGGTCTACAAAGCCATCGATAATATTTGCACAAATATTATTTAGTGGCTGGTTTATAAATTTACTCTCTTGATCTCCACTGAACGAATACAAGTGCACCTCAAAAACCAACTTGTTGTCTAAGGTGCTTACATTCAAGGGCTTCTCTTTTAAGCATCGAAGATCATTATCAAAATTTAGGCCCGAAACAATCACCAAAACATTTGGGTTAATGTTGTGGATTGTTGTTACTCCTTGAGTAACATAATTGTTCCAATCATTTGCATTTTCATTGGTTCCTCGTATCTCGTTTCGTAGGCTCATTCCAACCACCTAAATGTCATAACAAAAGAATGTGAGAATTTAGTTTCAAGAGTGTGAGAATTTTCCTTAATTTGTACGTACCGTTGATTTCTTGGAAAAGCGTTGAGCAACTAAGCTAAGACCTTGTAGCCATTCTTGAGGGTCAAAATAGCGGTCTCCAAAAAATCCATTGCCATCGTCAAGAGAGCAACACCATCTTGGCTGACTCATATGGTTGTCGGCAATCACCATTAAACCACTCTCTCCAAGCACATCAACAACAGCTTCATAGGCTTCAGCAATAGTCTTGTTCAACACAAAAGGATTATATTGAGCCAATCCGGCTTTTGCTTGCTCTAAATCGAGGAGGTCAAAATTCTCTTCAACTGTCCTATTTGCATAACGAGTGAACATTTGAGTTGCATACGTGAGTCGTACACAATTAAACCTCAACTTGATTGCCTCATCTGCCAGCTTTTTTAATGGCCTGTGGTTGAGACCTTCTATTAGCATGCTCTGTGTGTGGGAAGGCCAATTCACGCACACAAGCTTCACTCGACGCCCTGTTGTCGAATCAACGATCCACCTTCCTTTTGTTGACAACGGTAAAGAATAAACAGAAGGAGATAAAAACACAAACAATGCTAGAAAAAGAACAACTTGAAAAGCTCTTCCCATTTTTTCTTCTCTTTTATGAATCGGGGTGAGAGAAGCATAGCCCAAAGGTTACTTATATATCTCATTAATAGGTTGAAATTTGTTCAAAAGATCAAAGATCGATGTAACGGTGAAACTCCTTCCATTTTTTTCTTAATTCAGTTGCTTTGTTAATAAATTGTGTTTCTAACTTTGATAATTTGTTGAGTAATAAGCAAATATTTCTAACAAAGCTAGCAACGTTCATACATATCTTGCCCACAGAACCAATATTTTAACATTATGGCCCCTTTTTCTTAAATAAAACTCGAAGCTTGTTCCAGTCTCAAATTAAAAATTAAAATAGTAGCTAACTACGTTTATGATAAGTTCTTATATAATACCCCTACTACATTTTTTGAGTTGGGGACATTTTTCCACCTAATAATTCACAAATACATAAAATTATTTTAATAAAAATAGAATAGTTAACATCTTAATTATCTAATTTTAAAAAATGTAATCAAATTATTGAAAATATTTTATTTATACACTTTTCATACAATACTATGCATTTATTAATTTATATATATATATATATATATATATATATATATATATATATATTCTAGGAGAGAAAGTAGAATATTCTGAACATTGAATTTTTATGTCGCATATTTAGAAGGTCCAAAGCATACAATAAATAAATTCAGATTGCTTTGTCTTTTTGACCGTAAACAATTCGACGTGTAGTTTGGCTATTCGATGTGTAGTTTGGTAAGAACTTATATTATGAGCCTCCATGCCCACGCTTGGAAAATGTCACCTTTTGAATTTGATTATGTGGAAGGAGAAAAAATGAGGTCTATAATTTTATGTCCCCACTGATAAAAAAATAAATTGGCCATCTGACCTTCTTTTTTCAAACAAATTCTCTTTCTTTTTTCTTGATGGCGGGTTAAAAAGTCACGTCGTTAAACTCAGGCCAACTTTTGAAGGGACGAGCCATTACACCGAACTGGTTTTGGATTAGTGGATCATTCTAAAATGTTTGATCAAGCTTTTAGGGTCGACCAAAATTGTAACGCGTCATGTCTAGGATAGATCAAGATTTGTAATGCAGATTCGATACCTAATGGCTCTAAATCTTGGACATGAGCCGTTACAAATTGTATTAGGGCAGTATCTCTCCCAGTAAGATGTGGTCTGAAAACGAACTAATGTGAAAGTTGGTAGGTATGTGACACCCGAGCAAATGAGGGGTACATGACTTAACCGAAACCACTTCCAAACGAGAGGTATCCTGAGGATATGATAGCCAAGAAATACTTTAGAACATGGATAGTCACTCCATATACCAATAAGGTTCATTTTCCTTTTCGATAGCTCAATTATAAGAACTTCATGGTTAGGTATGTTTTGCTTGGAGCAATTCTATGATGCACGTAACCTGTGGAGAATTTTTCTAGGATGCATGTGAATATGGAAAAGACATGCCGGAAGAACTCGAGTTAGTTCGCGAGAATAGCTTTCACTCTTAGAAACAAAGAGTAGGTAACCTGACCATGTCAAATCCTAGACATGAGTCGTTACAAAGGTTTGGGAGTCACACTCACTCATGGTCAAACAAATTCACTCTTGATCCAACGTACAAATATAGTTACATAAGCAAAGTAAAAAGTGATATAATCCAAAAAATGTATAAACAACCTACGTACCATAATTAAAATTTTTAATACTCCTCGTAATTAAACACTACAAACTTAGTAGCCATTTGGTTTCAAATTCCTCCCATAATTCTTCATTAATCAGAAATTTTGTACATGCTTGTCACAATCTTCCCTTTGAGTCATTTGGGTTTTAGTATTGAAAGTAGATGAGTAGTTCATTTTAACCTCAAACCTTTTCTTGATGAATCCAATTATTTTGACCCTTCCTGGCATTTCCGTGTGGCTACTGATATTCAAACCTCCCGACTTCAAATCCTCCATCAAACTCAGACCCTCATCCATTTCCTCCGCCTCGGTCTCCACCGTCACATTCATCGTCATCGTGTCCTTTGCCTTCGTCAATCCGCCGGCGTCTCCCCTTCTCCGATCACCTCGCCGTGGTAGTAAATCACCATCGTGGCTTTTGAGTATTTGAACGATGCGACATTAGGATTCCGCACGAAGACACTAGCCACAACGAGTATGCCACCGTCTGAGAAGGAAGAACGGTGAGTTTTAAATGATTATTAAGAAAATTAGATGAAAACCCAATTAAGCGTTAGATTTTGACTTAGTAATAACTCAGGAAAACCTAAACAATCGTAGTGTCAAGTTATGATATTATTGAATACTCAACCTGGCTTTTACAACTTTACAAATAACAATAGAAATATTAACTATATGACAAATAATTAAACTAAATACCAAACAATACTCTTAAAACAACCCTTCGCCCCTCTCTTTCTACTCCCTATAAACACAACCTTCGTACCACTTCATGTTCGAAGAATTTGATTAGATCAAAGAAGAGTTAGAGTATTTTTATGGGGTTAGTTTAAATATTTGATTTGTTTACCAAATTTGTTTACAAGATTTTTGTTTCCAAGATTTGTGGTTAGTTTCTATTTAGGGTTATTTGTGAGACTACGAAAGCCAAGTTCAATATTCAATAATATTATCACTTCCAGCTTCAATTGTTTATGTTTCTGGCTTAGTTGTGTCAAAACCTAGCAATTGGTATCATAGCCCCAATTTTTTAGTGATCAAATAGAGAGAGTATGAGTGAAGACAAAGTTTTAACGAAGATCCCTCACTTCGATGGTCACTTTGATCATTTTAGTGATGGAGTGAGCTGATGGAATATTTGCTCAGAGCAAAAGGTCTATGGAGTGTGGCGGAGATTGGTTTCTCAGGTCAAGAGGAAGGAACAATGTTGACTGAGGCACAAAAGGGCCACCTTGATGATGCTAGACTCAAAGATCACCAAGTAAAGCATTACCTCTTCCAAGCAATTTATCGAGCTGTCTTTGAGCAAATCTTGGATCGTCGCACAGCCAAGATTGTTTGGGACTCAATGAAACGAAAATTTTGTGGAAACCAAAAAGTGAAGAAATCTCTTCTTAATGCATTAAGGAGAGAATTTGAGATCCTAGAGATGAAGAATGATAAAAGCATCAAAGATTATTTTGTAAGAGTGATGATAACCTCCAACAAGATGAGAAGCAGTGGAGAAAATATGCCAGATAAGAAAATTGTAGAAAAAATTATGCGTACCCTGACTGAAAAATTTAAGTATGTTGTAGTATCCATGGAGGAATCCAAAGATACTGATAACATGTCCATTGATGAATTACAAAGTTCATTAGTGGTGCATGAACAAAAATTTCGAAGATCCTGACAGATAACACACGTACGAGGAAGTGAGTTTTGCACAATAACGTAATTCTCTAAGAGAGACAATACTTAGAAAATAAACAAAACCAACTTACTTATTTTATTCAACTTGTTACACAGTATATATACAGACAGAGAGAAAAACTAACTTCTTACAATCTTAGCCACACATTAATAACTGCTAATAACTTCCCTTGATCTTATCCACAAATACTAAAACTGACATAATTTAAAATACAAAAAGCAAATACAAATGAATTACGGTTAATACAAGATTAAATAAACTAACAAATCATCCCCTTAATCTTGTATTTCGATCTTCACATTCTTACATTCTTCAAACCAATTCTTTCTCGAAGCTCCACAAATTTTTGTCGTCCTATTGGCTTCGTAAGTATATCAGCCAATTAATCCTCAGTTTTTACGTGATCCAGTTCAATCTCCTTTTTGCACACATTCACGAATGAAATGGAACCTCATGTCTATATGTTTGCTGCGATCATGATGAACTGGTTTTTTCGCTAATGCTATAGCAGACTTGTTATCGATATTTAAACGAACTGGATTTACTTCCTTCCCATGCAATTCCTTCAGTAAACGTCCTAACCACATTCCTTGACAAGCAGCTGACGTCGCCGCAATATACTCCGCTTCACAGGATGAAAGTGCCACCATCTTTTGTTTCTTTGAAGTCCATGTAATTGGATTGCCATATAAGAAAAACAATGTCCCCGTAGTGCTCTTTCGATCATCTATATCTCCAGCAAGATCACTATCACTATATCCGATTAATCGATTTTCTACTTGCTTTGCCTTCACATAATGACATCCAATATCAATGGTTCCTTTCACGTACCTGAGTATTTGCTTCACAGCTTCCATATGAACCATGGTCGGAGCTTCCATATAACGACTCATAACTCCAACGGAATATGATAAGTCAGGTCGTGTGTTCACTAAATAACGAAGACTTCTGATAATACTCTTGTAAAAAGTGGAATCAACAGATGGACAATTACTCGCTTTGCTTAGCTTTGTTTTCGGCTCCATAGGAAAACATGACACGGATTACAATCCATCATTCCAAGTTTTGCCAAAAGCTTTGCCGCATAACTCGACTGAGATTACCTGATTCCATCAACGTCTTGTTTAACTTCTATTCCCAAATAATAAGGCAGGAATCCTAAATCACTCATTTCAAACAACTTCTTCATTTGTTGGTTGAAGCTCAAAATATCATCCTTGCTTGACCCGACAATAATTAAATCATCAACATAAACTCCAACTATCTGAATTTTATTTTCTTTCCAACGTGTATACACAGCATGCTCTAAAGGACACTTTTGAAATCCAAGAGACTTTAAGAAATTATCCAGTTTTGCATTCCAGGCACGAGGTGCTTGACGTAAGCCATACAATGCTTTCCTAAGTCGTAAAACATTCCCTTCTCGACCTTCCACAGCAAATTCTTCTGGTAGTTCTACATAAACCTCTTCCTTCAACTCACCATTAAGAAACGCTGACTTGACATCCATATGATGAATCTCCCAACTCTCCTGCGCTGCTATAGCAATCAAGACTCGCACTGTTTCAAGCCTTGCAACAGGTGCAAATACCTCATCAAAATCCACTCCATATTTCTCGACAAAACCCTTTGCGACTAAACGGGCTTTATACCTCACGATCTCCCCATTCGAATTTCTATTCAACTTATATACCCATTTCAACCCGATTGCTCGATGTCCCTTTGGTAGTTTTGCGAACTCTCACGTGCCATTTTTTTCAATAACAGACAACTCTTCTAGCATTGCTTGCTGCCATTTTTCATTATCTCTTGCTTCCATATATGAATTTGGCTCCTCAAGTGAAAGAAAACACATCCCAGCTTCTTCATTCAACTCAATAGAATCAGAGTAAATTTCTCTTAACGATCGAAATTTTCTTGGACTAGATGAGACGTATGAATCGTCTCCTATTGATAAATCATTTGCTGGTGATGAATCGTCTCCCAATAGAGTCCCTGATGATTCTCCCCGCTCTTCTAAAATGTCCTCGTCCTTCACATAGACCTGAGGATCATAATGAACAGCGAATTTACCACCTTCCTTCTTATTTTCTTCCAATTGTTGCACATCCCATTTATATTCTTCTTCTTCTAGAAACTTGACGTCTCGGCTGATATGAAGTCTTTTCGCTTTAGGATCATACAAACGATAAGCTTTTGAACCTGCTTCATATCCCACGAAAATCATTGGCACACTTCGGTCTTGTAATTTGGTTAAATTTGGTGTTGTATTTCTTCCATACGCCAGGCTTTCGAACACTCTAAAATGCTCTACATTAGGCTTTCTTCCTCTCCATTTCTCATGAGGAGTTGCTTCAATTACACTCTTCGTTGGGGATCTATTGAGGATTTAGACAGCTGTCTTCACTGCTTCTGCCCAGAAATGCATCGGCAAATTTTTGCACTTCAACATGCTTCGCACCATTGCAATAACCGTTTGGTTTCGTCGTTCAACCACACCATTTTGTTGCGGAGAATAGGGTGCTGTTAAATATCTTTTAATCCCACTGCTCTCACAATATTCTTTGAACTCAATACTTGTAAATTCTCCACCTCTATCAGTTCTAAGCGCTTGCAATTTCTTTCCGGATTCAGCTTCAATTTTATTTTAAACACGTTTGAATCCCAAGAATGCATCAGATTTATTTTTTAGCAATTCAATCCACATATATCTACTAAAATCATCTACCAACAGCAAAAAGAATTTATTACCTCCATGAGTTGTTGGAGTAATTGGACCACACAAATCGCCATGCACCAATTGTAGAACACTAACGGCTCGAAAATTCGCTTGTTGTGGGAATGGTGTTCTTCGTTGTTTAGTGATTACACAACTATCACAAACTTGTTCGATCCTTTCAACGTGCGGAATTCCTTTCACCATTTGTTTCGTAGACAGGTTTCTTAAAGCCTCAAAATTCAAATGCCCATATCTAGCATGCCACAACCAAGAATCTTCAGACAACTTACCAAGTAGACATGTTGGTTTCGTTGTTTTTAGGCTAATTGTATATAGCCTATTTCGTGACCGCTTCACTTTTTCCAAGAACTCCTTTGCCTTTGTGAAAATGAAAAGTAAACCATGTTCGATCTCAACTTTACAGCCCTGTTCATCCAATTTTCCTAAACTTATAATGTTACTTTTAAGTTTAGGAATGAATTATACATCGGAAAGGATACAGTGATCTCCATTTTCACATTGCAGCATCACGTCTCCACGTCCTTTTATCTCTACAAGTGATCCGTCTCCGAACTTCACCGTGCCGGTCACTGACTCGTTCAATTCCGAGAACCAACTTCGACAACCAGTCATATGATTGCTGGCTCCCGTATCTAGGAACCAAGTGTTGTTTTTCTTGTCAATTTCTTCCGGGACAACCTTCTCTTCATAAAGAGCCATCTCCGTCAACTCTGGTGAACCGAGAGTTCGGACTTCACAAACTTGTGCTATAAGTAAGACTGGCTCATCCTCATCACCTTGCATCTCAGTCAAGTGCGCCTGATCCTCCCTTTTCTTCGATCTACAGTGGGATGCATAATGGCCAATCTTTTGACAATTATAACATTTCACCTTCCGACATTCTGAGGCATAGTGGCCTAGGCCTCGACAATTGTAGCATTTTACCTTGCTCTTGTCACTCTTCTTCTCTTGATGTAACGAGTCGTTTCCACATCCATGACCTCTCCCTCTCCAGCGACCACTGCGACCTCGCCCTCGGCTATGGCCTCCATTGTCGCTACGTTTTTTCTCGAACGTTGAACTTTCACCTTTGCCTTTCGATTCTTTTGCTTTCCATTCTCCTTTTGTAAATAAGACATGCTCAGCATTCTCTTTGTTGCCACCGATCCGTTCCTCGTATGCTTTAAGACGGCCGATGACTTCCTCCATGGTCATCACATTTAAATCGACAAATTGCTCTATTGCCGATGCGATATGAAGAAACTTAGAAGGTACTGAGCGGAGAAATTTTTTCACCAAGCATGCCTCTTCGAAGTTGTCTCCAAAAGTACGTATTTTATTAACAACTCATGTCAATCTTGCTGCATAATCATCTATAGTCTCGGACTCCTTCATATTCATAACTTCGAACTCAATCTTCAGAGTTTGGATCTTTGCCTCCTTTACACGTTCAGCACCCACATGAATAGTTTTTAACGTCTGCCATGCTTCTTTTGCTGTCTCTTTCTCTGCTAACAGAAACAACATCTCCTCAGGGATTGCTTGATAGATAGCTGCTAAGGCCATTTGATCCTTTCTTTCATCAAGACTATCCAGAGACTCAGTTGATTGGATTGCGTCCCACACCCCTTGAGCACGCAAATAGACCTTCATCTTCATAGCCCATGCTGAGTAGTTGGTTCTCGATAACGTCGGGCATTGGAGTGATACCAGACCTTCCTTTGTTGCAGACTTCGACGACTCTCCTCTCTCTCCATTGTTGTTATTATTTCTCGGCATGATCTTTGGCATGTAACCAGTGCTCTGATACCAAATGACAGAAAACACACATACGAGGAAGTGATTTTTGCACAATAACGTTATTCTCTAAGAGAGACAATACTTAGAAAATAAACAAAACCAAGTTACTTATTTTATTCAACTTGTTACACAGTACATATATAGACAGAAAGAAAAACTAACTTCTTACAATCTCAGCCACACATTAATAACTGCTAATAACTTCCCTTGATCTTATCCACAAATACTAAAACTGACATAATTTAAAATACAAACAACAAATACGAATGAATTACGGTTAATACAAGATTGAATAAACTAACAGATCCAGCATTAATGGAGAGGAGCAAGTTCTGAAAGTCGAAGGACGAACGAAAATAAGTAATGGAGGAAGAGGAACTTACAGGGGCAGAGGACGCGGAAGAGGAAGATCAACTTTCAACAAAGCAATGGTTGAATGTTATAGGTGTCATGACTTAGCTCATTTTAATTATGAATGTTCAAAGATGAATAAGGAATTGAATTATGCAGAGCTGGAAGAAGAGGATGAAATGCTGTTAATGGCTCATATGTTAAGACATGAAGCAAAAAGGAGTGATGCTTGGTTCTTAGATTCGGGTTGCTCAAACCATATGTGTGCAAGTGAAGGTATGTTTTCCAGCTTAGACAAGACATTTTCCCACATTGAAAAACTTGGAAATAATACAGGTAGGAAAGTTATGGGAAAGGGTGCAGTGAAATTAACTTTGCATGGGGTTCGTTGCACTATTAGTAATGTGTATTGGGTACCTGAACTAAAAAATAATCTCTTGAGCGTTGGACAACTACAAGAAAAAAGGAGTAGCAGTGCTGTTTGAAGATGGTGTATGTAGCATTTATCATCCACAAAAAGGAAAAATAGCAGAGTCAATTATGATCGCAAATCGGCAGTTTATTTTGGGTGCTGAACCATCTACCACAACAAATGAAGAAAGATGCCTCCAAGTTTCAAATACGGACCAGTCAACACTTTGGCACCATCGATATGGTCATCTCGGCTACAAAGGCTTGTGCACCTTGAAACACAAAAACAAGGTGAAAGGCCTTCCGCAAATTGGGGCTCCAAACCCCACCTGTGAGGCATGTATGAAAGGCAAGCAACATCGGAACTCCATTTCAAAAAATGGGTAAATGGAGAGCAACGGAAAAATTAGACTGGGGGAAAACATTGAAATAGATAAGAACACAGCGGAAGGAGGAGGAATAACAGAGGAAACGACTGAACCGGTTGCTGAAACAATTGAACCAGTTGCTGAAAACGGAGAAAGAAAAATCACGGAAGAAACGACTGAATCGGTTGCTGAAACAATTGAACAAGTTGCTGAAAACAATTTTTCCAGTAACCGTCGCACCAGATTTGACAGTAAGGGAGGGGAGAAATCGACATCCACCTGTATGGTTAACAGATTCCGGTGAAGGCTATGAGAAAAAGGGAAGTGAGGAGATGGTGTACAAACTCCAAAAGGCTCTCTACGGATTAAAACAAGCACCTAGAACCTGGTTTGGTCGAATAGAATCCTACTTCATCAAGGAAGGATTCAAAAGCAGTTCCAGTGAGCAAACACTCTTCATCAAGAGGAAGGGAGGTAAAATTCTTATCGTAAGCATTTACGTTGATGATTTTTTATTTACTGGAGACCAGATGAAGAACTATTGGACGAGTTTAAACGTTCCTTGAAGAAAGAGTTTGATATGACTGACTTAGGTCAGATGAAATTTTTTCTTGGAATAGAGGTAATACAAAGATTAGATGGTATTTTCACATGTCAAAGAAAGTAGGCTGTTGAAGTTTTAAATCGACTTGGCATAGAGAATTACAATTCTGTTTGTAATCCCACTGTTCCAGGAAAGAAAATTGGCAAAGATGAAAATGGTGCAAAAGTATATGTAACTTTGTATAAACAAATAGTGGGAAGTCTGATGTATCTCACAACTACTCGTCTTGATCTCATGCTTGCTGTAAGTTTGATTAGTCGTTTTATGGCATGTCCAACACAACAACATTTTGCAGCAGGTAAAACTGTTTTAAGGTACTTGAAAGGTACGGTAGATTATGGTGTATTTTATAAAAAAGGAGGAGTCGGTGATTTGACTGGATCGACTGGTAGTGACTGTGCCGGAGACATGGAAGAAAGCAAGAGTACTTCAGGCCATGTGCTTGTGATTAGTGGAGGAGCAGTAGCTTGGTTTTCTCGTAAGCAGCCTATAGTCACTTATGAACCAGAGAAGCTGAGTTCGTTGCTGCTAGTTCTTGTGCATGTCAAGATGTTTGGATGAGGAGGATATACTCAAAGAGATTGGTCACTCTCAAATAGAAGGAACAAAGCTAATGTGTGTAATACTTCAACTATTAAGCTATCCAAAAATTCAGTTCTACACGGACGTTCCAAACACATAAGAAAGCATTTCGGAAGTTGCGTGAAGAACTTAGCGTGCAGAGTTTTTCTGACTTGAACTAATTCTTGACAAAGAAGAATAAGTACACGGGAGAAATGGTCAGAAGAATTTGATTAGATGAAAAAGAGTTAAGAGTATTTTTAGGAATTTAGTTTAAATATTTCTCAGATTTGTTTACCAGATTTGTTTCCATTTCCAAGATTTGTGGATAGAAACGTTTCTATGTAGGGTTATTTGTAAGGCTATAAAAGCCAAGTTCACTTTTCAATAATATTATCACCTCAAACTTCAATTGTTTATGTTTTTGGCTTTGTTACGTCAAAACCAGTACTTGTCACTTCTACCTTCCCACAATGGCAAACTCACTCTCTCTAATTTCTTTAATCTATTTTTCTTTGTTCGGGGGGCAACGAGGCTGAGAATCGGTTCATGAGCTGCTTTTTGGCTCGAATTGCCGGGAAGGATATTGATTGGGGCTTGTGGGCGTTCCAAGGAAGTTATATGTACAGACGGTGTAATGAAGATCCTGAGTGAAAGTTTTGGCGTTATGGATCACTCTTGGACTAAAGATAGTACCCCCGTCACTTAAACAAATGCTTCCACTTATCAAGAGAGTGAATCAAGGTTAATTTGTTGCTTCTCAATCTAACCGTGCATTATAACAAATCAAACCTTTATATATTTCTTTAGTTAGAATTTGAAACTAAAGCTCTTTTCTTGCGGATCCAAATTCTAAAGCACCAATATCATACATAATGCTGCATCCCGTATCAGGGCAATGTGTCAAATCCGAGGACAAAGGAGGAGTTGAACTCGGCGATTGTGCCACTCCGAAGCAATGGAACCATAGTGGAGATGGAAGTCCCGATGAAGTTGTTGTCAAACGGGTAGGGTTTGAAATCCGTCAGAGATGGAAAAGCACCGGTGGTATCCGACGAATGCTCTGGCGATGGAAGCAATTGGACGGTGGCTTCGAAAGCAAATCTCCAATTGGCCAACAAAATAGGCGAAGACAATTTTTGTTTGGAGAAGGAATCTGATACTATAGTTGTTGTGAAGAAATGCATTTGCTTTAGAGACGAGGGAAGTTGCACCGATGATCCTCAACCCCAATGGTTCAAACTTGTTCCAACAAATGTTGCTTAGTCTATTAATTAGTTTAAAATAGAAATTTAGAATTTGGTCCAATATACTAGTAGTTGTTGGAATTTGAATTTAGGGTTGGCATGAAAGTTTTGAAAATGCCGGAGTCATATTAGGGTTGTCGATTTTATGCTTAAATTCGCAGTTAAATGGTCAATAATTATTTTTCTATTATTTATTATATGTCCAATCTTTTATACGATCATTATTGTTGGTATTATTTTTCATATATGTTTGTACGATAAATAAAATCGGTTATAGTTAAGCACGAGCATGAATAGAATTAGAGATAAAATAGGGGCCAATTCAAAGTCGGGCATGTCATATATTTATTCTTCCCAATACATAAGCAACTCACAACGTGTTGGTTTCAACGAGTTCAAACCATTGACTTTGGGTGTCTTGGAGGCAATTTGGAGCACCATCAGTGCAAATACATGAGTTTGTCACAATATTTGAAGAATTAGAGCTTTCAACCTGCAAGCAAAGACTCTTCCCATCTTGAGTTACGGTGGCCAAATGAAGCTTAGTGTTTGAAATGGCTCTCCAAGAACTCTGAGGGCCGAAGCAATCCGTTGAGAGAGATGGCATAAGGCCTTCTCCGCTTGTCTTTAAGCATAAACCAGTGCTTGACATCCTAATTGGAGTGCTATCATTGTCATGACTCCATCGACATGAGATGGAGCAATTACCCATGAAAATATCTTTGTTGTCATTTGAGACTTGGATGCATTGGCCACTTTGTGGATGATATATAACATACGAGAACGATGCATTGGAATTTGGATCTGTGCACCGTAAAAAAATGTCTTATACACTTGTTATAGATCCATATATTCAAAATCGTTAATATATTTATACTTACCTTGCAACATAGTCTGCAATAGTTGAAACTTCTGGACAAAGTTAGGATTTTTAATTTGAGTCCAATTGGAGTCGAGAACTCCAAAAGTTTCTGCCGGCCCTGCTTGACCTTCCCTGTAATAATAGCTACCTTGCCAAGTCCATAATGCCCAATCTAAATCTTCTTGTGCAAGATGAGCTGTGAAGCAACTCATGAACCGATTTTCTGCATCGTTAACCTCTCTCTGATCGTACCCATATTCGCTGACAAACAAAGGAAATGGGTTTGGTCCTTCTCTAACAAATTCAGCATGGTCTACAAAGCCATCGATAATATTTGCACAAATATTATTTAGTGGCTGGTTTATAAATTTACTCTCTTGATCTCCACTGAACGAATACAAGTGCACCTCAAAAACCAACTTGTTGTCTAAGGTGCTTACATTCAAGGGCTTCTCTTTTAAGCATCGAAGATCATTATCAAAATTTAGGCCCGAAACAATCACCAAAACATTTGGGTTAATGTTGTGGATTGTTGTTACTCCTTGAGTAACATAATTGTTCCAATCATTTGCATTTTCATTGGTTCCTCGTATCTCGTTTCGTAGGCTCATTCCAACCACCTAAATGTCATAACAAAAGAATGTGAGAATTTAGTTTCAAGAGTGTGAGAATTTTCCTTAATTTGTACGTACCGTTGATTTCTTGGAAAAGCGTTGAGCAACTAAGCTAAGACCTTGTAGCCATTCTTGAGGGTCAAAATAGCGGTCTCCAAAAAATCCATTGCCATCGTCAAGAGAGCAACACCATCTTGGCTGACTCATATGGTTGTCGGCAATCACCATTAAACCACTCTCTCCAAGCACATCAACAACAGCTTCATAGGCTTCAGCAATAGTCTTGTTCAACACAAAAGGATTATATTGAGCCAATCCGGCTTTTGCTTGCTCTAAATCGAGGAGGTCAAAATTCTCTTCAACTGTCCTATTTGCATAACGAGTGAACATTTGAGTTGCATACGTGAGTCGTACACAATTAAACCTCAACTTGATTGCCTCATCTGCCAGCTTTTTTAATGGCCTGTGGTTGAGACCTTCTATTAGCATGCTCTGTGTGTGGGAAGGCCAATTCACGCACACAAGCTTCACTCGACGCCCTGTTGTCGAATCAACGATCCACCTTCCTTTTGTTGACAACGGTAAAGAATAAACAGAAGGAGATAAAAACACAAACAATGCTAGAAAAAGAACAACTTGAAAAGCTCTTCCCATTTTTTCTTCTCTTTTATGAATCGGGGTGAGAGAAGCATAGCCCAAAGGTTACTTATATATCTCATTAATAGGTTGAAATTTGTTCAAAAGATCAAAGATCGATGTAACGGTGAAACTCCTTCCATTTTTTTCTTAATTCAGTTGCTTTGTTAATAAATTGTGTTTCTAACTTTGATAATTTGTTGAGTAATAAGCAAATATTTCTAACAAAGCTAGCAACGTTCATACATATCTTGCCCACAGAACCAATATTTTAACATTATGGCCCCTTTTTCTTAAATAAAACTCGAAGCTTGTTCCAGTCTCAAATTAAAAATTAAAATAGTAGCTAACTACGTTTATGATAAGTTCTTATATAATACCCCTACTACATTTTTTGAGTTGGGGACATTTTTCCACCTAATAATTCACAAATACATAAAATTATTTTAATAAAAATAGAATAGTTAACATCTTAATTATCTAATTTTAAAAAATGTAATCAAATTATTGAAAATATTTTATTTATACACTTTTCATACAATACTATGCATTTATTAATTTATATATATATATATATATATATATATATATATATATATATATATTCTAGGAGAGAAAGTAGAATATTCTGAACATTGAATTTTTATGTCGCATATTTAGAAGGTCCAAAGCATACAATAAATAAATTCAGATTGCTTTGTCTTTTTGACCGTAAACAATTCGACGTGTAGTTTGGCTATTCGATGTGTAGTTTGGTAAGAACTTATATTATGAGCCTCCATGCCCACGCTTGGAAAATGTCACCTTTTGAATTTGATTGTGTGGAAGGAGAAAAAATGAGGTCTATAATTTTATGTCCCCACTCATAAAAAAATAAATTGGCCATCTGACCTTCTTTTTTCAAACAAATTCTCTTTCTTTTTTCTTGATGGCGGGTTAAAAAGTCACGTCGTTAAACTCAGGCCAACTTTTGAAGGGACGAGCCATTACACCGAACTGGTTTTGGATTAGTGGATCATTCTAAAATGTTTGATCAAGCTTTTAGGGTCGACCAAAATTGTAACGCGTCATGTCTAGGATAGATCAAGATTTGTAATGCAGATTCGATACCTAATGGCTCTAAATCTTGGACATGAGCCGTTACAAATTGTATTAGGGCAGTATCTCTCCCAGTAAGATGTGGTTTGAAAACGAACTAATGTGAAAGTTGGTAGGTATGTGACACCCGAGCAAATGAGGGGTACATGACTGAACCGAAACCACTTCCAAACGAGAGGTATCCTGAGGATATGATAGCCAAGAAATACTTTAGAACATGGATAGTCACTCCATATACCAATAAGGTTCATTTTCCTTTTCGATAGCTCAATTATAAGAACTTCATGGTTAGGTATGTTTTGCTTGGAGCAATTCTATGATGCACGTAACCTGTGGAGAATTTTTCTAGGATGCATGTGAATATGGAAAAGACATGCCGGAAGAACTCGAGTTAGTTCGCGAGAATAGCTTTCACTCTTAGAAACAAAGAGTAGGTAACCTGACCATGTCAAATCCTAGACATGAGTCGTTACAAAGGTTTGGGAGTCACACTCACTCATGGTCAAACAGATTCACTCTTGATCCAACGTACAAATATAGTTACATAAGCAAAGTAAAAAGTGATATAATCCAAAAAATGTATAAACAACCTACGTACCATAATTAAAATTTTTAATACTCCTCGTAATTAAACACTACAAACTTAGTAGCCATTTGGTTTCAAATTCCTCCCATAATTCTTCATTAATCAGAAATTTTGTACATGCTTGTCACAATCTTCCCTTTGAGTCATTTGGGTTTTAGTATTGAAAGTAGATGAGTAGTTCATTTTAACCTCAAACCTTTTCTTGATGAATCCAATTATTTTGACCCTTCCTGGCATTTCCGTGTGGCTACTGATATTCAAACCTCCCGACTTCAAATCCTCCATCAAACTCAGACCCTCATCCATTTCCTCCGCCTCGGTCTCCACCGTCACATTCATCGTCATCGTGTCCTTTGCCTTCGTCAATCCGCCGGCGTCTCCCCTTCTCCGATCACCTCGCCGTGGTAGTAAATCACCATCGTGGCTTTTGAGTATTTGAACGATGCGACATTAGGATTCCGCACGAAGACACTAGCCACAACGAGTATGCCACCGTCTGAGAAGGAAGAACGGTGAGTTTTAAATGATTATTAAGAAAATTAGATGAAAACCCAATTAAGCGTTAGATTTTGACTTAGTAATAACTCAGGAAAACCTAAACAATCGTAGTGTCAAGTTATGATATTATTGAATACTCAACCTGGCTTTTACAACTTTACAAATAACAATAGAAATATTAACTATATGACAAATAATTAAACTAAATACCAAACAATACTCTTAAAACAACCCTTCGCCCCTCTCTTTCTACTCCCTATAAACACAACCTTCGTACCACTTCATGTTCGAAGAATTTGATTAGATCAAAGAAGAGTTAGAGTATTTTTATGGGGTTAGTTTAAATATTTGATTTGTTTACCAAATTTGTTTACAAGATTTTTGTTTCCAAGATTTGTGGTTAGTTTCTATTTAGGGTTATTTGTGAGACTACGAAAGCCAAGTTCAATATTCAATAATATTATCACTTCCAGCTTCAATTGTTTATGTTTCTGGCTTAGTTGTGTCAAAACCTAGCAATTGGTATCATAGCCCCAATTTTTTAGTGATCAAATAGAGAGAGTATGAGTGAAGACAAAGTTTTAACGAAGATCCCTCACTTCGATGGTCACTTTGATCATTTTAGTGATGGAGTGAGCTGATGGAATATTTGCTCAGAGCAAAAGGTCTATGGAGTGTGGCGGAGATTGGTTTCTCAGGTCAAGAGGAAGGAACAATGTTGACTGAGGCACAAAAGGGCCACCTTGATGATGCTAGACTCAAAGATCACCAAGTAAAGCATTACCTCTTCCAGGCAATTTATTGAGCTGTCTTTGAGCAAATCTTGGATCGTCGCACAGCCAAGATTGTTTGGGACTCAATGAAACGAAAATTTTGTGGAAACCAAAAAGTGAAGAAATCTCTTCTTAATGCATTAAGGAGAGCATTTGAGATCCTAGAGATGAAGAATGATAAAAGCATCAAAGATTATTTTGTAAGAGTGATGATAACCTCCAACAAGATGAGAAGCAGTGGAGAAGATATGCCAGACAAGAAAATTGTAGAAAAAAATTATGCGTACCCTGACTGAAAAATTTAAGTATGTTGTAGTATCCATGGAGGAATCCAAAGATACTGATAACATGTCCATTGATGAATTACAAAGTTCATTAGTGGTGCATGAACAAAAATTGCGAAGATCCTGACAGAAAACACACGTACGAGGAAGTGAGTTTTGCACAATAACGTAATTCTCTAAGAGAGACAATACTTAGAAAATAAACAAAACCAACTTACTTATTTTATTCAACTTGTTACACAGTATATATACAGACAGAGAGAAAAACTAACTTCTTACCATCTTAGCCACACATTAATAACTGCTAATAACTTCCCTTGATCTTATCCACAAATACTAAAACTGACATAATTTAAAATACAAAAAGCAAATACAAATGAATTACGGTTAATACAAGATTAAATAAACTAACAAATCATCCCCTTAATCTTGTATTTCGATCTTCACATTCTTACATTCTTCAAACCAATTCTTTCTCGAAGCTCCACAAATTTTTGTCGTCCTATTGGCTTCGTAAGTATATCAGCCAATTAATCCTCAGTTTTTACATGATCCACTTCAATCTCCTTTTTGCACACATTCACGAATGAAATGGAACCTCATGTCTATATGTTTGCTGCGATCATGATGAACTGGTTTTTTCGCTAATGCTATAGCAGACTTGTTATCGATATATAAACGAACTGGATTTACTTCCTTCCCATGCAATTCCTTCAGTAAACGTCCTAACCACATTCCTTGACAAGCAGCTGACGTCGCCGCAATATACTCCGCTTCACAGGATGAAAGTGCCACCATCTTTTGTTTCTTTGAAGTCCATGTAATTGGATTGCCATATAAGAAAAACAATGTCCCCGTAGTGCTCTTTCGATCATCTATATCTCCAGCAAGATCACTATCACTATATCCGATTAATCGATTTTCTACTTGCTTTGCCTTCACATAATGACATCCAATATCAATGGTTCCTTTCACGTACCTGAGTATTTGCTTCACAGCTTCCATATGAACCATGGTCGGAGCTTCCATATAACGACTCATAACTCCAACGGAATATGATAAGTCAGGTCGTGTGTTCACTAAATAACGAAGACTTCCGATAATACTCTTGTAAAAAGTGGAATCAACAGATGGACAATTACTCGCTTTGCTTAGCTTTGTTTTCGGCTCCATAGGAAAACATGACACGGATTACAATCCATCATTCCAAGTTTTGCCAAAAGCTTTGCCGCATAACTCGACTGAGATTACCTGATTCCATCAACGTCTTGTTTAACTTCTATTCCCAAATAATAAGGCAGGAATCCTAAATCACTCATTTCAAACAACTTCTTCATTTGTTGGTTGAAGCTCAAAATATCATCCTTGCTTGACCCGACAATAATTAAATCATCAACATAAACTCCAACTATCTGAATTTTATTTTCTTTCCAACGTGTATACACAGCATGCTCTAAAGGACACTTTTGAAATCCAAGAGACTTTAAGAAATTATCCAGTTTTGCATTCCAGGCACGAGGTGCTTGACGTAAGCCATACAATGCTTTCCTAAGTCGTAAAACATTCCCTTCTCGACCTTCCACAGCAAATTCTTCTGGTAGTTCTACATAAACCTCTTCCTTCAACTCACCATTAAGAAACGCTGACTTGACATCCATATGATGAATCTCCCAACTCTCCTGCGCTGCTATAGCAATCAAGACTCGCACTGTTTCAAGCCTTGCAACAGGTGCAAATACCTCATCAAAATCCACTCCATATTTCTCGACAAAAACCTTTGCGACTAAACGGGCTTTATACCTCACGATCTCCCCTTTCGAATTTCTATTCAACTTATATACCCATTTCAACCCGATTGCTCGATGTCCCTTTGGTAGTTTTGCGAACTCTCACGTGCCATTTTTTTCAATAACAGACAAATCTTCTAGCATTGCTTGCTGCCATTTTTCATTATCTCTTGCTTCCATATATGAATTTGGCTCCTCAAGTGAAAGAAAACACATCCCAGCTTCTTCATTCAACTCAATAGAATCAGAGTAAATTTCTCTTAACGATCGAAATTTTCTTGGACTAGATGAGACGTATGAATCGTCTCCTATTGATAAATCATTTGCTGGTGATGAATCGTCTCCCAATAGAGTCCCTGATGATTCTCCCCGCTCTTCTAAAATGTCCACGTCCTTCACATAGACCTGAGGATCATAATGAACAGCGAATTTACCACCTTCCTTCTTATTTTCTTCCAATTGTTGCACATCCCATTTATATTCTTCTTCTTCTAGAAACTTGACGTCTCGGCTGATATGAAGTCTTTTCGCTTTAGGATCATACAAACGATAAGCTTTTGAACCTGCTTCATATCCCACGAAAATCATTGGCACACTTCGGTCTTGTAATTTGGTTAAATTTGGTGTTGTATTTCTTCCATACGCCAGGCTTTCGAACACTCTAAAATGCTCTACATTAGGCTTTCTTCCTCTCCATTTCTCATGAGGAGTTGCTTCAATTACACTCTTCGTTGGGGATCTATTGAGGATTTAGACAGCTGTCTTCACTGCTTCTGCCCAGAAATGCATCGGCAAATTTTTGCACTTCAACATGCTTCGCACCATTGCAATAACCGTTTGGTTTCGTCGTTCAACCACACCATTTTGTTGCGGAGAATAGGATGCTGTTAAATATCTTTTAATCCCACTGCTCTCACAATATTCTTTGAACTCAATACTTGTAAATTCTCCACCTCTATCAGTTCTAAGCGCTTGCAATTTCTTTCCGGATTCAGCTTCAATTTTATTTTAAACACGTTTGAATCCCAAGAATGCATCAGATTTATTTTTTAGCAATTCAATCCACATATATCTACTAAAATCATCTACCAACAGCAAAAAGAATTTATTACCTCCATGAGTTGTTGGAGTAATTGGACCACACAAATCGCCATGCACCAATTGTAGAACACTAACGGCTCGAAAATTCGCTTGTTGTGGGAATGGTGTTCTTCGTTGTTTAGTGATTACACAACTATCACAAACTTGTTCGATCCTTTCAACGTGCGGAATTCCTTTCACCATTTGTTTCGTAGACAGGTTTCTTAAAGCCTCAAAATTCAAATGCCCATATCTAGCATGCCACAACCAAGAATCTTCAGACAACTTACCAAGTAGACATGTTGGTTTCGTTGTTTTTAGGCTAATTGTATATAGCCTATTTCGTGACCGCTTCACTTTTTCCAAGAACTCCTTTGCCTTTGTGAAAATGAAAAGTAAACCATGTTCGATCTCAACTTTACAGCCCTGTTCATCCAATTTTCCTAAACTTATAATGTTACTTTTAAGTTTAGGAATGAATTATACATCGGAAAGGATACAGTGATCTCCATTTTCACATTGCAGCATCACGTCTCCACGTCCTTTTATCTCTACAAGTGATCCGTCTCCGAACTTCACCGTGCCGGTCACTGACTCGTTCAATTCCGAGAACCAACTTCGACAACCAGTCATATGATTGCTGGCTCCCGTATCTAGGAACCAAGTGTTGTTTTTCTTGTCAATTTCTTCCGGGACAACCTTCTCTTCATAAAGAGCCATCTCCGTCAACTCTGGTGAACCGAGAGTTCGGACTTCACAAACTTGTGCTATAAGTAAGACTGGCTCATCCTCATCACCTTGCATCTCAGTCAAGTGCGCCTGATCCTCCCTTTTCTTCGATCTACAGTGGGATGCATAATGGCCAATCTTTTGACAATTATAACATTTCACCTTCCGACATTCTGAGGCATAGTGGCCTAGGCCTCGACAATTGTAGCATTTTACCTTGCTCTTGTCACTCTTCTTCTCTTGATGTAACGAGTCGTTTCCACATCCATGACCTCTCCCTCTCCAGCGACCACTGCGACCTCGCCCTCGGCTATGGCCTCCATTGTCGCTACGTTTTTTCTCGAACGTTGAACTTTCACCTTTGCCTTTCGATTCTTTTGCTTTCCATTCTCCTTTTGTAAATAAGACATGCTCAGCATTCTCTTTGTTGCCACCGATCCGTTCCTCGTATGCTTTAAGACGGCCGATGACTTCCTCCATGGTCATCACATTTAAATCGACAAATTGCTCTATTGCCGATGCGATATGAAGAAACTTAGAAGGTACTGAGCGGAGAAATTTTTTCACCAAGCATGCCTCTTCGAAGTTGTCTCCAAAAGTACGTATTTTATTAACAACTCATGTCAATCTTGCTGCATAATCATCTATAGTCTCGGACTCCTTCATATTCATAACTTCGAACTCAATCTTCAGAGTTTGGATCTTTGCCTCCTTTACACGTTCAGCACCCACATGAATAGTTTTTAACGTCTGCCATGCTTCTTTTGCTGTCTCTTTCTCTGCTAACAGAAACAACATCTCCTCAGGGATTGCTTGATAGATAGCTGCTAAGGCCATTTGATCCTTCCTTTCATCAAGACTATCCAGAGACTCAGTTGATTGGATTGCGTCCCACACCCCTTGAGCACGCAAATAGACCTTCATCTTCATAGCCCATGCTGAGTAGTTGGTTCTCGATAACGTCGGGCATTGGAGTGATACCAGACCTTCCTTTGTTGCAGACTTCGACGACTCTCCTCTCTCTCCATTGTTGTTATTATTTCTCGGCATGATCTTTGGCATGTAACCAGTGCTCTGATACCAAATGACAGAAAACACACATACGAGGAAGTGATTTTTGCACAATAACGTTATTCTCTAAGAGAGACAATACTTAGAAAATAAACAAAACCAAGTTACTTATTTTATTCAACTTGTTACACAGTACATATATAGACAGAAAGAAAAACTAACTTCTTACAATCTCAGCCACACATTAATAACTGCTAATAACTTCCCTTGATCTTATCCACAAATACTAAAACTGACATAATTTAAAATACAAACAACAAATACGAATGAATTACGGTTAATACAAGATTGAATAAACTAACAGATCCAGCATTAATGGAGAGGAGCAAGTTCTGAAAGTCGAAGGACGAACGAAAATAAGTAATGGAGGAAGAGGAACTTACAGGGGCAGAGGACGCGGAAGAGGAAGATCAACTTTCAACAAAGCAATGGTTGAATGTTATAGGTGTCATGACTTAGCTCATTTTAATTATGAATGTTCAAAGATGAATAAGGAATTGAATTATGCAGAGCTGGAAGAAGAGGATGAAATGCTGTTAATGGCTCATATGTTAAGACATGAAGCAAAAAGGAGTGATGCTTGGTTCTTAGATTCGGGTTGCTCAAACCATATGTGTGCAAGTGAAGGTATGTTTTCCAGCTTAGACAAGACATTTTCCCACATTGAAAAACTTGGAAATAATACAGGTAGGAAAGTTATGGGAAAGGGTGCAGTGAAATTAACTTTGCATGGGGTTCGTTGCACTATTAGTAATGTGTATTGGGTACCTGAACTAAAAAATAATCTCTTGAGCGTTGGACAACTACAAGAAAAAAGGAGTAGCAGTGCTGTTTGAAGATGGTGTATGTAGCATTTATCATCCACAAAAAGGAAAAATAGCAGAGTCAATTATGATCGCAAATCGGCAGTTTATTTTGGGTGCTGAACCATCTACCACAACAAATGAAGAAAGATGCCTCCAAGTTTCAAATACGGACCAGTCAACACTTTGGCACCATCGATATGGTCATCTCGGCTACAAAGGCTTGTGCACCTTGAAACACAAAAACAAGGTGAAAGGCCTTCCGCAAATTGGGGCTCCAAACCCCACCTGTGAGGCATGTATGAAAGGCAAGCAACATCGGAACTCCATTTCAAAAAATGGGTAAATGGAGAGCAACGGAAAAATTAGACTGGGGGAAAACATTGAAATAGATAAGAACACAGCGGAAGGAGGAGGAATAACAGAGGAAACGACTGAACCGGTTGCTGAAACAATTGAACCAGTTGCTGAAAACGGAGAAAGAAAAATCACGGAAGAAACGACTGAATCGGTTGCTGAAACAATTGAACAAGTTGCTGAAAACAATTTTTCCAGTAACCGTCGCACCAGATTTGACAGTAAGGGAGGGGAGAAATCGACATCCACCTGTATGGTTAACAGATTCCGGTGAAGGCTATGAGAAAAAGGGAAGTGAGGAGATGGTGTACAAACTCCAAAAGGCTCTCTACGGATTAAAACAAGCACCTAGAACCTGGTTTGGTCGAATAGAATCCTACTTCATCAAGGAAGGATTCAAAAGCAGTTCCAGTGAGCAAACACTCTTCATCAAGAGGAAGGGAGGTAAAATTCTTATCGTAAGCATTTACGTTGATGATTTTTTATTTACTGGAGACCAGATGAAGAACTATTGGACGAGTTTAAACGTTCCTTGAAGAAAGAGTTTGATATGACTGACTTAGGTCAGATGAAATTTTTTCTTGGAATAGAGGTAATACAAAGATTAGATGGTATTTTCACATGTCAAAGAAAGTAGGCTGTTGAAGTTTTAAATCGACTTGGCATAGAGAATTACAATTCTGTTTGTAATCCCACTGTTCCAGGAAAGAAAATTGGCAAAGATGAAAATGGTGCAAAAGTATATGTAACTTTGTATAAACAAATAGTGGGAAGTCTGATGTATCTCACAACTACTCGTCTTGATCTCATGCTTGCTGTAAGTTTGATTAGTCGTTTTATGGCATGTCCAACACAACAACATTTTGCAGCAGGTAAAACTGTTTTAAGGTACTTGAAAGGTACGGTAGATTATGGTGTATTTTATAAAAAAGGAGGAGTCGGTGATTTGACTGGATCGACTGGTAGTGACTGTGCCGGAGACATGGAAGAAAGCAAGAGTACTTCAGGCCATGTGCTTGTGATTAGTGGAGGAGCAGTAGCTTGGTTTTCTCGTAAGCAGCCTATAGTCACTTATGAACCAGAGAAGCTGAGTTCGTTGCTGCTAGTTCTTGTGCATGTCAAGATGTTTGGATGAGGAGGATATACTCAAAGAGATTGGTCACTCTCAAATAGAAGGAACAAAGCTAATGTGTGTAATACTTCAACTATTAAGCTATCCAAAAATTCAGTTCTACACGGACGTTCCAAACACATAAGAAAGCATTTCGGAAGTTGCGTGAAGAACTTAGCGTGCAGAGTTTTTCTGACTTGAACTAATTCTTGACAAAGAAGAATAAGTACACGGGAGAAATGGTCAGAAGAATTTGATTAGATGAAAAAGAGTTAAGAGTATTTTTAGGAATTTAGTTTAAATATTTCTCAGATTTGTTTACCAGATTTGTTTCCATTTCCAAGATTTGTGGATAGAAACGTTTCTATGTAGGGTTATTTGTAAGGCTATAAAAGCCAAGTTCACTTTTCAATAATATTATCACCTCAAACTTCAATTGTTTATGTTTTTGGCTTTGTTACGTCAAAACCAGTACTTGTCACTTCTACCTTCCCACAATGGCAAACTCACTCTCTCTAATTTCTTTAATCTATTTTTCTTTGTTCGGGGGGCAACGAGGCTGAGAATCGGTTCATGAGCTGCTTTTTGGCTCGAATTGCCGGGAAGGATATTGATTGGGGCTTGTGGGCGTTCCAAGGAAGTTATATGTACAGACGGTGTAATGAAGATCCTGAGTGAAAGTTTTGGCGTTATGGATCACTCTTGGACTAAAGATAGTACCCCCGTCACTTAAACAAATGCTTCCACTTATCAAGAGAGTGAATCAAGGTTAATTTGTTGCTTCTCAATCTAACCGTGCATTATAACAAATCAAACCTTTATATATTTCTTTAGTTAGAATTTGAAACTAAAGCTCTTTTCTTGCGGATCCAAATTCTAAAGCACCAATATCATACATAATGCTGCATCCCGTATCAGGGCAATGTGTCAAATCCGAGGACAAAGGAGGAGTTGAACTCGGCGATTGTGCCACTCCGAAGCAATGGAACCATAGTGGAGATGGAAGTCCCGATGAAGTTGTTGTCAAACGGGCAGGGTTTGAAATCCGTCAGAGATGGAAAAGCACCGGTGGTATCCGACGAATGCTCTGGCGATGGAAGCAATTGGACGGTGGCTTCGAAAGCAAATCTCCAATTGGCCAACAAAATAGGCGAAGACAATTTTTGTTTGGAGAAGGAATCTGATACTATAGTTGTTGTGAAGAAATGCATTTGCTTTAGAGACGAGGGAAGTTGCACCGATGATCCTCAACCCCAATGGTTCAAACTTGTTCCAACAAATGTTGCTTAGTCTATTAATTAGTTTAAAATAGAAATTTAGAATTTGGTCCAATATACTAGTAGTTGTTGGAATTTGAATTTAGGGTTGGCATGAAAGTTTTGAAAATGCCGGAGTCATATTAGGGTTGTCGATTTTATGCTTAAATTCGCAGTTAAATGGTCAATAATTATTTTTCTATTATTTATTATATGTCCAATCTTTTATACGATCATTATTGTTGGTATTATTTTTCATATATGTTTGTACGATAAATAAAATCGGTTATAGTTAAGCACGAGCATGAATAGAATTAGAGATAAAATAGGGGCCAATTCAAAGTCGGGCATGTCATATATTTATTCTTCCCAATACATAAGCAACTCACAACGTGTTGGTTTCAACGAGTTCAAACCATTGACTTTGGGTGTCTTGGAGGCAATTTGGAGCACCATCAGTGCAAATACATGAGTTTGTCACAATATTTGAAGAATTAGAGCTTTCAACCTGCAAGCAAAGACTCTTCCCATCTTGAGTTACGGTGGCCAAATGAAGCTTGGTGTTTGAAATGGCTCTCCAAGAACTCTGAGGGCCGAAGCAATCCGTTGAGAGAGATGGCATAAGGCCTTCTCCGCTTGTCTTTAAGCATAAACCAGTGCTTGACATCCTAATTGGAGTGCTATCATTGTCATGAGTCCATCGACTTGAGATGGAGCAATTACCCATGAAAATATCTTTGTTGTCATTTGAGACTTGGATGCATTGGCCACTTTGTGGATGATATATAACATACGAGAACGATGCATTGGAATTTGGATCTGTGCACCGTAAAAAAATGTCTTATACACTTGTTATAGATCCATATATTCAAAATCGTTAATATATTTATACTTACCTTGCAACATAGTCTGCAATAGTTGAAACTTCTGGACAAAGTTAGGATTTTTAATTTGAGTCCAATTGGAGTCGAGAACTCCAAAAGTTTCTGCCGGCCCTGCTTGACCTTCCCTGTAATAATAGCTACCTTGCCAAGTCCATAATGCCCAATCTAAATCTTCTTGTGCAAGATGAGCTGTGAAGCAACTCATGAACCGATTTTCTGCATCGTTAACCTCTCTCTGATCGTACCCATATTCGCTGACAAACAAAGGAAATGGGTTTGGTCCTTCTCTAACAAATTCAGCATGGTCTACAAAGCCATCGATAATATTTGCACAAATATTATTTAGTGGCTGGTTTATAAATTTACTCTCTTGATCTCCACTGAACGAATACAAGTGCACCTCAAAAACCAACTTGTTGTCTAAGGTGCTTACATTCAAGGGCTTCTCTTTTAAGCATCGAAGATCATTATCAAAATATAGGCCCGAAACAATCACCAAAACATTTGGGTTAATGTTGTGGATTGTTGTTACTCCTTGAGTAACATAATTGTTCCAATCATTTGCATTTTCATTGGTTCCTCGTATCTCGTTTCGTAGGCTCATTCCAACCACCTAAATGTCATAACAAAAGAATGTGAGAATTTAGTTTCAAGAGTGTGAGAATTTTCCTTAATTTGTACGTACCGTTGATTTCTTGGAAAAGCGTTGAGCAACTAAGCTAAGACCTTGTAGCCATTCTTGAGGGTCAAAATAGCGGTCTCCAAAAAATCCATTGCCATCGTCAAGAGAGCAACACCATCTTGGCTGACTCATATGGTTGTCGGCAATCACCATTAAACCACTCTCTCCAAGCACATCAACAACAGCTTCATAGGCTTCAGCAATAGTCTTGTTCAACACAAAAGGATTATATTGAGCCAATCCGGCTTTTGCTTGCTCTAAATCGAGGAGGTCAAAATTCTCTTCAACTGTCCTATTTGCATAACGAGTGAACATTTGAGTTGCATACGTGAGTCGTACACAATTAAACCTCAACTTGATTGCCTCATCTGCCAGCTCTTTTAATGGCCTGTGGTTGAGACCTTCTATTAGCATGCTCTGTGTGTGGGAAGGCCAATTCACGCACACAAGCTTCACTCGACGCCCTGTTGTCGAATCAACGATCCACCTTCCTTTTGTTGACAACGGTAAAGAATAAACAGAAGGAGATAAAAACACAAACAATGCTAGAAAAAGAACAACTTGAAAAGCTCTTCCCATTTTTTCTTCTCTTTTATGAATCGGGGTGAGAGAAGCATAGCCCAAAGGTTACTTATATATCTCATTAATAGGTTGAAATTTGTTCAAAAGATCAAAGATCGATGTAACGGTGAAACTCCTTCCATTTTTTTCTTAATTCAGTTGCTTTGTTAATAAATTGTGTTTCTAACTTTGATAATTTGTTGAGTAATAAGCAAATATTTCTAACAAAGCTAGCAACGTTCATACATATCTTGCCCACATAACCAATATTTTAACATTATGGCCCCTTTTTCTTAAATAAAACTCGAAGCTTGTTCCAGTCTCAAATTAAAAATTAAAATAGTAGCTAACTACGTTTATGATAAGTTCTTATATAATACCCCTACTACATTTTTTGAGTTGGGGACATTTTTCCACCTAATAATTCACAAATACATAAAATTATTTTAATAAAAATAGAATAGTTAACATCTTAATTATCTAATTTTAAAAAATGTAATCAAATTATTGAAAATATTTTATTTATACACTTTTCATACAATACTATGCATTTATTAATTTATATATATATATATATATATATATATATATATATATATATATATATATATATATATTCTAGGAGAGAAAGTAGAATATTCTGAACATTGAATTTTTATGTCGCATATTTAGAAGGTCCAAAGCATACAATAAATAAATTCAGATTGCTTTGTCTTTTTGACCGTAAACAATTCGACGTGTAGTTTGGCTATTCGATGTGTAGTTTGGTAAGAACTTATATTATGAGCCTCCATGCCCACGCTTGGAAAATGTCACCTTTTGAATTTGATTGTGTGGAAGGAGAAAAAATGAGGTCTATAATTTTATGTCCCCACTCATAAAAAAATAAATTGGCCATCTGACCTTCTTTTTTCAAACAAATTCTCTTTCTTTTTTCTTGATGGCGGGTTAAAAAGTCACGTCGTTAAACTCAGGCCAACTTTTGAAGGGACGAGCCATTACACCGAACTGGTTTTGGATTAGTGGATCATTCTAAAATGTTTGATCAAGCTTTTAGGGTCGACCAAAATTGTAACGCGTCATGTCTAGGATAGATCAAGATTTGTAATGCAGATTCGATACCTAATGGCTCTAAATCTTGGACATGAGCCGTTACAAATTGTATTAGGGCAGTATCTCTCCCAGTAAGATGTGGTTGGAAAACGAACTAATGTGAAAGTTGGTAGGTATGTGACACCCGAGCAAATGAGGGGTACATGACTGAACCGAAACCACTTCCAAACGAGAGGTATCCTGAGGATATGATAGCCAAGAAATACTTTAGAACATGGATAGTCACTCCATATACCAATAAGGTTCATTTTCCTTTTCGATAGCTCAATTATAAGAACTTCATGGTTAGGTATGTTTTGCATGGAGCAATTCTATGATGCACGTAACCTGTGGAGAATTTTTCTAGGATGCATGTGAATATGGAAAAGACATGCCGGAAGAACTCGAGTTAGTTCGCGAGAATAGCTTTCACTCTTAGAAACAAAGAGTAGGTAACCTGACCATGTCAAATCCTAGACATGAGTCGTTACAAAGGTTTGGGAGTCACACTCACTCATGGTCAAACAGATTCACTCTTGATCCAACGTACAAATATAGTTACATAAGCAAAGTAAAAAGTGATATAATCCAAAAAATGTATAAACAACCTACGTACCATAATTAAAATTTTTAATACTCCTCGTAATTAAACACTACAAACTTAGTAGCCATTTGGTTTCAAATTCCTCCCATAATTCTTCATTAATCAGAAATTTTGTACATGCTTGTCACAATCTTCCCTTTGAGTCATTTGGGTTTTAGTATTGAAAGTAGATGAGTAGTTCATTTTAACCTCAAACCTTTTCTTGATGAATCCAATTATTTTGACCCTTCCTGGCATTTCCGTGTGGCTACTGATATTCAAACCTCCCGACTTCAAATCCTCCATCAAACTCAGACCCTCATCCATTTCCTCCGCCTCGGTCTCCACCGTCACATTCATCGTCATCGTGTCCTTTGCCTTCGTCAATCCGCCGGCGTCTCCCCTTCTCCGATCACCTCGCCGTGGTAGTAAATCACCATCGTGGCTTTTGAGTATTTGAACGATGCGACATTAGGATTCCGCACGAAGACACTAGCCACAACGAGTATGCCACCGTCTGAGAAGGAAGAACGGTGAGTTTTAAATGATTATTAAGAAAATTAGATGAAAACCCAATTAAGCGTTAGATTTTGACTTAGTAATAACTCAGGAAAACCTAAACAATCGTAGTGTCAAGTTATGATATTATTGAATACTCAACCTGGCTTTTACAACTTTACAAATAACAATAGAAATATTAACTATATGACAAATAATTAAACTAAATACCAAACAATACTCTTAAAACAACCCTTCGCCCCTCTCTTTCTACTCCCTATAAACACAACCTTCGTACCACTTCATGTTCGAAGAATTTGATTAGATCAAAGAAGAGTTAGAGTATTTTTATGGGGTTAGTTTAAATATTTGATTTGTTTACCAAATTTGTTTACAAGATTTTTGTTTCCAAGATTTGTGGTTAGTTTCTATTTAGGGTTATTTGTGAGACTACGAAAGCCAAGTTCAATATTCAATAATATTATCACTTCCAGCTTCAATTGTTTATGTTTCTGGCTTAGTTGTGTCAAAACCTAGCAATTGGTATCATAGCCCCAATTTTTTAGTGATCAAATAGAGAGAGTATGAGTGAAGACAAAGTTTTAACGAAGATCCCTCACTTCGATGGTCACTTTGATCATTTTAGTGATGGAGTGAGCTGATGGAATATTTGCTCAGAGCAAAAGGTCTATGGAGTGTGGCGGAGATTGGTTTCTCAGGTCAAGAGGAAGGAACAATGTTGACTGAGGCACAAAAGGGCCACCTTGATGATGCTAGACTCAAAGATCACCAAGTAAAGCATTACCTCTTCCAGGCAATTTATCGAGCTGTCTTTGAGCAAATCTTGGATCGTCGCACAGCCAAGATTGTTTGGGACTCAATGAAACGAAAATTTTGTGGAAACCAAAAAGTGAAGAAATCTCTTCTTAATGCATTAAGGAGAGCATTTGAGATCCTAGAGATGAAGAATGATAAAAGCATCAAAGATTATTTTGTAAGAGTGATGATAACCTCCAACAAGATGAGAAGCAGTGGAGAAGATATGCCAGACAAGAAAATTGTAGAAAAAATTATGCGTACCCTGACTGAAAAATTTAAGTATGTTGTAGTATCCATGGAGGAATCCAAAGATACTGATAACATGTCCATTGATGAATTACAAAGTTCATTAGTGGTGCATGAACAAAAATTGCGAAGATCCTGACAGAAAACACACGTACGAGGAAGTGAGTTTTGCACAATAACGTAATTCTCTAAGAGAGACAATACTTAGAAAATAAACAAAACCAACTTACTTATTTTATTCAACTTGTTACACAGTATATATACAGACAGAGAGAAAAACTAACTTCTTACCATCTTAGCCACACATTAATAACTGCTAATAACTTCCCTTGATCTTATCCACAAATACTAAAACTGACATAATTTAAAATACAAAAAGCAAATACAAATGAATTACGGTTAATACAAGATTAAATAAACTAACAAATCATCCCCTTAATCTTGTATTTCGATCTTCACATTCTTACATTCTTCAAACCAATTCTTTCTCGAAGCTCCACAAATTTTTGTCGTCCTATTGGCTTCGTAAGTATATCAGCCAATTAATCCTCAGTTTTTACATGATCCAGTTCAATCTCCTTTTTGCACACATTCACGAATGAAATGGAACCTCATGTCTATATGTTTGCTGCGATCATGATGAACTGGTTTTTTCGCTAATGCTATAGCAGACTTGTTATCGATATTTAAACGAACTGGATTTACTTCCTTCCCATGCAATTCCTTCAGTAAACGTCCTAACCACATTCCTTGACAAGCAGCTGACGTCGCCGCAATATACTCCGCTTCAAAGGATGAAAGTGCCACCATCTTTTGTTTCTTTGAAGTCCATGTGATTGGATTGCCATATAAGAAAAACAATGTCCCCGTAGTGCTCTTTCGATCATCTATATCTCCAGCAAGATCACTATCACTATATCCGATTAATCGATTTTCTACTTGCTTTGCCTTAACATAATGACATCCAATATCAATGGTTCCTTTCACGTACCTGAGTATTTGCTTCACAGCTTCCATATGAACCATGGTCGGAGCTTCCATATAACGACTCATAACTCCAACGGAATATAATAAGTCAGGTCGTGTGTTCACTAAATAACGAAGACTTCCGATAATACTCTTGTAAAGAGTGGAATCCACAGATCGACAATTACTCGCTTTGCTTAGCTTTGTTCTCGGCTCCATAGGAAAACATGACACGGATTACAATCCATCATTCCAAGTTTTGCCAAAAGCTTTGCCGCATAACTCGACTGAGATTACCTGATTCCATCGAAGTCTTGTTTAACTTCTATTCCCAAATAATAAGGCAGGAATCCTAAATCACTCATTTCAAACAACTTCTTCATTTGTTGGTTGAAGCTCAAAATATCATCCTTGCTCGACCCGACAATAATTAAATCATCAACATAAACTCCAACTATCTGAATTTTATTTTCTTTCCAACGTGTATACACAGCATGCTCTAAAGGACACTTTTGAAATCCAAGAGACTTTAAGAAATTATCCAGTTTTGCATTCCAGGCACGAGGTGCTTGACGTAAGCCATACAATGCTTTCCTAAGTCGTAAAACATTCCCTTCTCGACCTTCCACAGCAAATTCTTCTGGTAGTTCTACATAAACCTCTTCCTTCAACTCACCATTAAGAAACGCTGACTTGACATCCATATGATGAATCTCCCAACTCTCCTGCGCTGCTATAGCAATCAAGACTCGCACTGTTTCAAGCCTTGCAACAGGTGCAAATACCTCATCAAAATCCACTCCATATTTCTCGACAAAACCCTTTGCGACTAAACGGGCTTTATACCTCACGATCTCCCCATTCGAATTTCTATTCAACTTATATACCCATTTCAACCCGATTGCTCGATGTCCCTTTGGTAGTTTTGCGAACTCTCACGTGCCATTATTTTCAATAACAGACAAATCTTCTAGCATTGCTTGCTGCCATTTTTCATTATCTCTTGCTTCCATATATGAATTTGGCTCCTCAAGTGAAAGAAAACACATCCCAGCTTCTTCATTCAACTCAATAGAATCAGAGTAAATTTCTCTTAACGATCGAAATTTTCTTGGACTAGATGAGACGTATGAATCGTCTCCTATTGATAAATCATTTGCTGGTGATGAATCGTCTCCCAATAGAGTCCCTGATGATTCTCCCCGCTCTTCTAAAATGTACTCGTCCTTCACATAGACCTGAGGATCATAATGAACAGCGAATTTACCACCTTCCTTCTTATTTTCTTCCAATTGTTGCACATCCCATTTATATTCTTCTTCTTCTAGAAACTTGACGTCTCGGCTGATATGAAGTCTTTTCGCTTTAGGATCATACAAACGATAAGCTTTTGAACCTGCTTCATATCCCACGAAAATCATTGGCACACTTCGGTCTTGTAATTTGGTTAAATTTGGTGTTGTATTTCTTCCATACGCCAGGCTTTCGAACACTCTAAAATGCTCTACATTAGGCTTTCTTCCTCTCCATTTCTCATGAGGAGTTGCTTCAATTACACTCTTCGTTGGGGATCTATTGAGGATTTAGACAGCTGTCTTCACTGCTTCTGCCCAGAAATGCATCGGCAAATTTTTGCACTTCAACATGCTTCGCACCATTGCAATAACCGTTTGGTTTCGTCGTTCAACCACACCATTTTGTTGCGGAGAATAGGGTGCTGTTAAATATCTTTTAATCCCACTGCTCTCACAATATTCTTTGAACTCAATACTTGTAAATTCTCCACCTCTATCAGTTCTAAGCGCTTGCAATTTCTTTCCGGATTCAGCTTCAATTTTATTTTAAACACGTTTGAATCCCAAGAATGCATCAGATTTATTTTTTAGCAATTCAATCCACATATATCTACTAAAATCATCTACCAACAGCAAAAAGAATTTATTACCTCCATGAGTTGTTGGAGTAATTGGACCACACAAATCTTCATGCACCAATTGTAGAACACTAACGGCTCGAAAATTCGCTTGTTGTGGGAATGGTGTTCTTCGTTGTTTAGTGATTACACAACTATCACAAACTTATTCGATCCTTTCAACGTGCGGAATTCCTTTCACCATTTGTTTCGTAGACAGGTTTCTTAAAGCCTCACAATTCAAATGCCCATATCTAGCATGCCACAACCAAGAATCTTCAGACAACTTACCAAGTAGACATGTTGGTTTCGTTGTTTTTAGGCTAATTGTATATATCCTATTTCGTGACCGCTTCACTTTTGCCAAGAACTCCTTTGCCTTTGTGAAAATGACAAGTAAACCATGTTCGATCTCAACTTTACAGCCCTGTTCATCCAATTGTCCTAAACTTATAATGTTACTTTTAAGTTTAGGAATGAATTATACATCGGAAAGGATACAGTGATCTCCATTTTCACATTGCAGCATCACGTCTCCACGTCCTTTTATCTCTACAAGTGATCCGTCTCCGAACTTCACCGTGCCGGTCACTGACTCGTTCAATTCCGAGAACCAACTTCGACAACCAGTCATATGATTGCTGGCTCCCGTATCTAGGAACCAAGTGTTGTTTTTCTTGTCAATTTCTTCCGGGACAACCTTCTCTTCATAAAGAGCCATCTCCGTCAACTCTGGTGAACCGAGAGTTCGGACTTCACAAACTTGTGCTATAAGTAAGACTGGCTCATCCTCATCACCTTGCATCTCAGTCAAGTGCGCCTGATCCTCCCTTTTCTTCGATCTACAGTGGGATGCATAATGGCCAATCTTTTGACAATTATAACATTTCACCTTCCGACATTCTGAGGCATAGTGGCCTAGGCCTCGACAATTGTAGCATTTTACCTTGCTCTTGTCACTCTTCTTCTCTTGATGTAACGAGTCGTTTCCACATCCATGACCTCTCCCTCTCCAGCGACCACTGCGACCTCGCCCTCGGCTATGGCCTCCATTGTCGCTACGTTTTTTCTCGAACGTTGAACTTTCACCTTTGCCTTTCGATTCTTTTGCTTTCCATTCTCCTTTTGTAAATAAGACATGCTCAGCATTCTCTTTGTTGCCACCGATCCGTTCCTCGTATGCTTTAAGACGGCCGATGACTTCCTCCATGGTCATCACATTTAAATCGACAAATTGCTCTATTGCCGATGCGATATGAAGAAACTTAGAAGGTACTGAGCGGAGAAATTTTTTCACCAAGCATGCCTCTTCGAAGTTGTCTCCAAAAGTACGTATTTTATTAACAACTCATGTCAATCTTGCTGCATAATCATCTATAGTCTCGGACTCCTTCATATTCATAACTTCGAACTCAATCTTCAGAGTTTGGATCTTTGCCTCCTTTACACGTTCAGCACCCACATGAATAGTTTTTAACGTCTGCCATGCTTCTTTTGCTGTCTCTTTCTCTGCTAACAGAAACAACATCTCCTCAGGGATTGCTTGATAGATAGCTGCTAAGGCCATTTGATCCTTCCTTTCATCAAGACTATCCAGAGACTCAGTTGATTGGATTGCGTCCCACACCCCTTGAGCACGCAAATAGACCTTCATCTTCATAGCCCATGCTGAGTAGTTGGTTCTCGATAACGTCGGGCATTGGAGTGATACCAGACCTTCCTTTGTTGCAGACTTCGACGACTCTCCTCTCTCTCCATTGTTGTTATTATTTCTCGGCATGATCTTTGGCATGTAACCAGTGCTCTGATACCAAATGACAGAAAACACACATACGAGGAAGTGATTTTTGCACAATAACGTTATTCTCTAAGAGAGACAATACTTAGAAAATAAACAAAACCAAGTTACTTATTTTATTCAACTTGTTACACAGTACATATATAGACAGAAAGAAAAACTAACTTCTTACAATCTCAGCCACACATTAATAACTGCTAATAACTTCCCTTGATCTTATCCACAAATACTAAAACTGACATAATTTAAAATACAAACAACAAATACGAATGAATTACGGTTAATACAAGATTGAATAAACTAACAGATCCAGCATTAATGGAGAGGAGCAAGTTCTGAAAGTCGAAGGACGAACGAAAATAAGTAATGGAGGAAGAGGAACTTACAGGGGCAGAGGACGCGGAAGAGGAAGATCAACTTTCAACAAAGCAATGGTTGAATGTTATAGGTGTCATGACTTAGCTCATTTTAATTATGAATGTTCAAAGATGAATAAGGAATTGAATTATGCAGAGCTGGAAGAAGAGGATGAAATGCTGTTAATGGCTCATATGTTAAGACATGAAGCAAAAAGGAGTGATGCTTGGTTCTTAGATTCGGGTTGCTCAAACCATATGTGTGCAAGTGAAGGTATGTTTTCCAGCTTAGACAAGACATTTTCCCACATTGAAAAACTTGGAAATAATACAGGTAGGAAAGTTATGGGAAAGGGTGCAGTGAAATTAACTTTGCATGGGGTTCGTTGCACTATTAGTAATGTGTATTGGGTACCTGAACTAAAAAATAATCTCTTGAGCGTTGGACAACTACAAGAAAAAAGGAGTAGCAGTGCTGTTTGAAGATGGTGTATGTAGCATTTATCATCCACAAAAAGGAAAAATAGCAGAGTCAATTATGATCGCAAATCGGCAGTTTATTTTGGGTGCTGAACCATCTACCACAACAAATGAAGAAAGATGCCTCCAAGTTTCAAATACGGACCAGTCAACACTTTGGCACCATCGATATGGTCATCTCGGCTACAAAGGCTTGTGCACCTTGAAACACAAAAACAAGGTGAAAGGCCTTCCGCAAATTGGGGCTCCAAACCCCACCTGTGAGGCATGTATGAAAGGCAAGCAACATCGGAACTCCATTTCAAAAAATGGGTAAATGGAGAGCAACGGAAAAATTAGACTGGGGGAAAACATTGAAATAGATAAGAACACAGCGGAAGGAGGAGGAATAACAGAGGAAACGACTGAACCGGTTGCTGAAACAATTGAACCAGTTGCTGAAAACGGAGAAAGAAAAATCACGGAAGAAACGACTGAATCGGTTGCTGAAACAATTGAACAAGTTGCTGAAAACAATTTTTCCAGTAACCGTCGCACCAGATTTGACAGTAAGGGAGGGGAGAAATCGACATCCACCTGTATGGTTAACAGATTCCGGTGAAGGCTATGAGAAAAAGGGAAGTGAGGAGATGGTGTACAAACTCCAAAAGGCTCTCTACGGATTAAAACAAGCACCTAGAACCTGGTTTGGTCGAATAGAATCCTACTTCATCAAGGAAGGATTCAAAAGCAGTTCCAGTGAGCAAACACTCTTCATCAAGAGGAAGGGAGGTAAAATTCTTATCGTAAGCATTTACGTTGATGATTTTTTATTTACTGGAGACCAGATGAAGAACTATTGGACGAGTTTAAACGTTCCTTGAAGAAAGAGTTTGATATGACTGACTTAGGTCAGATGAAATTTTTTCTTGGAATAGAGGTAATACAAAGATTAGATGGTATTTTCACATGTCAAAGAAAGTAGGCTGTTGAAGTTTTAAATCGACTTGGCATAGAGAATTACAATTCTGTTTGTAATCCCACTGTTCCAGGAAAGAAAATTGGCAAAGATGAAAATGGTGCAAAAGTATATGTAACTTTGTATAAACAAATAGTGGGAAGTCTGATGTATCTCACAACTACTCGTCTTGATCTCATGCTTGCTGTAAGTTTGATTAGTCGTTTTATGGCATGTCCAACACAACAACATTTTGCAGCAGGTAAAACTGTTTTAAGGTACTTGAAAGGTACGGTAGATTATGGTGTATTTTATAAAAAAGGAGGAGTCGGTGATTTGACTGGATCGACTGGTAGTGACTGTGCCGGAGACATGGAAGAAAGCAAGAGTACTTCAGGCCATGTGCTTGTGATTAGTGGAGGAGCAGTAGCTTGGTTTTCTCGTAAGCAGCCTATAGTCACTTATGAACCAGAGAAGCTGAGTTCGTTGCTGCTAGTTCTTGTGCATGTCAAGATGTTTGGATGAGGAGGATATACTCAAAGAGATTGGTCACTCTCAAATAGAAGGAACAAAGCTAATGTGTGTAATACTTCAACTATTAAGCTATCCAAAAATTCAGTTCTACACGGACGTTCCAAACACATAAGAAAGCATTTCGGAAGTTGCGTGAAGAACTTAGCGTGCAGAGTTTTTCTGACTTGAACTAATTCTTGACAAAGAAGAATAAGTACACGGGAGAAATGGTCAGAAGAATTTGATTAGATGAAAAAGAGTTAAGAGTATTTTTAGGAATTTAGTTTAAATATTTCTCAGATTTGTTTACCAGATTTGTTTCCATTTCCAAGATTTGTGGATAGAAACGTTTCTATGTAGGGTTATTTGTAAGGCTATAAAAGCCAAGTTCACTTTTCAATAATATTATCACCTCAAACTTCAATTGTTTATGTTTTTGGCTTTGTTACGTCAAAACCAGTACTTGTCACTTCTACCTTCCCACAATGGCAAACTCACTCTCTCTAATTTCTTTAATCTATTTTTCTTTGTTCGGGGGGCAACGAGGCTGAGAATCGGTTCATGAGCTGCTTTTTGGCTCGAATTGCCGGGAAGGATATTGATTGGGGCTTGTGGGCGTTCCAAGGAAGTTATATGTACAGACGGTGTAATGAAGATCCTGAGTGAAAGTTTTGGCGTTATGGATCACTCTTGGACTAAAGATAGTACCCCCGTCACTTAAACAAATGCTTCCACTTATCAAGAGAGTGAATCAAGGTTAATTTGTTGCTTCTCAATCTAACCGTGCATTATAACAAATCAAACCTTTATATATTTCTTTAGTTAGAATTTGAAACTAAAGCTCTTTTCTTGCGGATCCAAATTCTAAAGCACCAATATCATACATAATGCTGCATCCCGTATCAGGGCAATGTGTCAAATCCGAGGACAAAGGAGGAGTTGAACTCGGCGATTGTGCCACTCCGAAGCAATGGAACCATAGTGGAGATGGAAGTCCCGATGAAGTTGTTGTCAAACGGGCAGGGTTTGAAATCCGTCAGAGATGGAAAAGCACCGGTGGTATCCGACGAATGCTCTGGCGATGGAAGCAATTGGACGGTGGCTTCGAAAGCAAATCTCCAATTGGCCAACAAAATAGGCGAAGACAATTTTTGTTTGGAGAAGGAATCTGATACTATAGTTGTTGTGAAGAAATGCATTTGCTTTAGAGACGAGGGAAGTTGCACCGATGATCCTCAACCCCAATGGTTCAAACTTGTTCCAACAAATGTTGCTTAGTCTATTAATTAGTTTAAAATAGAAATTTAGAATTTGGTCCAATATACTAGTAGTTGTTGGAATTTGAATTTAGGGTTGGCATGAAAGTTTTGAAAATGCCGGAGTCATATTAGGGTTGTCGATTTTATGCTTAAATTTGCAGTTAAATGGTCAATAATTATTTTTCTATTATTTATTATATGTCCAATCTTTTATACGATCATTATTGTTGGTATTATTTTTCATATATGTTTGTACGATAAATAAAATCGGTTATAGTTAAGCACGAGCATGAATAGAATTAGAGATAAAATAGGGGCCAATTCAAAGTCGGGCATGTCATATATTTATTCTTCCCAATACATAAGCAACTCACAACGTGTTGGTTTCAACGAGTTCAAACCATTGACTTTGGGTGTCTTGGAGGCAATTTGGAGCACCATCAGTGCAAATACATGAGTTTGTCACAATATTTGAAGAATTAGAGCTTTCAACCTGCAAGCAAAGACTCTTCCCATCTTGAGTTACGGTGGCCAAATGAAGCTTGGTGTTTGAAATGGCTCTCCAAGAACTCTGAGGGCCGAAGCAATCCGTTGAGAGAGATGGCATAAGGCCTTCTCCGCTTGTCTTTAAGCATAAACCAGTGCTTGACATCCTAATTGGAGTGCTATCATTGTCATGAGTCCATCGACTTGAGATGGAGCAATTACCCATGAAAATATCTTTGTTGTCATTTGAGACTTGGATGCATTGGCCACTTTGTGGATGATATATAACATACGAGAACGATGCATTGGAATTTGGATCTGTGCACCGTAAAAAAATGTCTTATACACTTGTTATAGATCCATATATTCAAAATCGTTAATATATTTATACTTACCTTGCAACATAGTCTGCAATAGTTGAAACTTCTGGACAAAGTTAGGATTTTTAATTTGAGTCCAATTGGAGTCGAGAACTCCAAAAGTTTCTGCCGGCCCTGCTTGACCTTCCCTGTAATAATAGCTACCTTGCCAAGTCCATAATGCCCAATCTAAATCTTCTTGTGCAAGATGAGCTGTGAAGCAACTCATGAACCGATTTTCTGCATCGTTAACCTCTCTCTGATCGTACCCATATTCGCTGACAAACAAAGGAAATGGGTTTGGTCCTTCTCTAACAAATTCAGCATGGTCTACAAAGCCATCGATAATATTTGCACAAATATTATTTAGTGGCTGGTTTATAAATTTACTCTCTTGATCTCCACTGAACGAATACAAGTGCACCTCAAAAACCAACTTGTTGTCTAAGGTGCTTACATTCAAGGGCTTCTCTTTTAAGCATCGAAGATCATTATCAAAATATAGGCCCGAAACAATCACCAAAACATTTGGGTTAATGTTGTGGATTGTTGTTACTCCTTGAGTAACATAATTGTTCCAATCATTTGCATTTTCATTGGTTCCTCGTATCTCGTTTCGTAGGCTCATTCCAACCACCTAAATGTCATAACAAAAGAATGTGAGAATTTAGTTTCAAGAGTGTGAGAATTTTCCTTAATTTGTACGTACCGTTGATTTCTTGGAAAAGCGTTGAGCAACTAAGCTAAGACCTTGTAGCCATTCTTGAGGGTCAAAATAGCGGTCTCCAAAAAATCCATTGCCATCGTCAAGAGAGCAACACCATCTTGGCTGACTCATATGGTTGTCGGCAATCACCATTAAACCACTCTCTCCAAGCACATCAACAACAGCTTCATAGGCTTCAGCAATAGTCTTGTTCAACACAAAAGGATTATATTGAGCCAATCCGGCTTTTGCTTGCTCTAAATCGAGGAGGTCAAAATTCTCTTCAACTGTCCTATTTGCATAACGAGTGAACATTTGAGTTGCATACGTGAGTCGTACACAATTAAACCTCAACTTGATTGCCTCATCTGCCAGCTCTTTTAATGGCCTGTGGTTGAGACCTTCTATTAGCATGCTCTGTGTGTGGGAAGGCCAATTCACGCACACAAGCTTCACTCGACGCCCTGTTGTCGAATCAACGATCCACCTTCCTTTTGTTGACAACGGTAAAGAATAAACAGAAGGAGATAAAAACACAAACAATGCTAGAAAAAGAACAACTTGAAAAGCTCTTCCCATTTTTTCTTCTCTTTTATGAATCGGGGTGAGAGAAGCATAGCCCAAAGGTTACTTATATATCTCATTAATAGGTTGAAATTTGTTCAAAAGATCAAAGATCGATGTAACGGTGAAACTCCTTCCATTTTTTTCTTAATTCAGTTGCTTTGTTAATAAATTGTGTTTCTAACTTTGATAATTTGTTGAGTAATAAGCAAATATTTCTAACAAAGCTAGCAACGTTCATACATATCTTGCCCACATAACCAATATTTTAACATTATGGCCCCTTTTTCTTAAATAAAACTCGAAGCTTGTTCCAGTCTCAAATTAAAAATTAAAATAGTAGCTAACTACGTTTATGATAAGTTCTTATATAATACCCCTACTACATTTTTTGAGTTGGGGACATTTTTCCACCTAATAATTCACAAATACATAAAATTATTTTAATAAAAATAGAATAGTTAACATCTTAATTATCTAATTTTAAAAAATGTAATCAAATTATTGAAAATATTTTATTTATACACTTTTCATACAATACTATGCATTTATTAATTTATATATATATATATATATATATATATATATATATATATATATATATATATATATATTCTAGGAGAGAAAGTAGAATATTCTGAACATTGAATTTTTATGTCGCATATTTAGAAGGTCCAAAGCATACAATAAATAAATTCAGATTGCTTTGTCTTTTTGACCGTAAACAATTCGACGTGTAGTTTGGCTATTCGATGTGTAGTTTGGTAAGAACTTATATTATGAGCCTCCATGCCCACGCTTGGAAAATGTCACCTTTTGAATTTGATTGTGTGGAAGGAGAAAAAATGAGGTCTATAATTTTATGTCCCCACTCATAAAAAAATAAATTGGCCATCTGACCTTCTTTTTTCAAACAAATTCTCTTTCTTTTTTCTTGATGGCGGGTTAAAAAGTCACGTCGTTAAACTCAGGCCAACTTTTGAAGGGACGAGCCATTACACCGAACTGGTTTTGGATTAGTGGATCATTCTAAAATGTTTGATCAAGCTTTTAGGGTCGACCAAAATTGTAACGCGTCATGTCTAGGATAGATCAAGATTTGTAATGCAGATTCGATACCTAATGGCTCTAAATCTTGGACATGAGCCGTTACAAATTGTATTAGGGCAGTATCTCTCCCAGTAAGATGTGGTTGGAAAACGAACTAATGTGAAAGTTGGTAGGTATGTGACACCCGAGCAAATGAGGGGTACATGACTGAACCGAAACCACTTCCAAACGAGAGGTATCCTGAGGATATGATAGCCAAGAAATACTTTAGAACATGGATAGTCACTCCATATACCAATAAGGTTCATTTTCCTTTTCGATAGCTTAATTATAAGAACTTCATGGTTAGGTATGTTTTGCATGGAGCAATTCTATGATGCACGTAACCTGTGGAGAATTTTTCTAGGATGCATGTGAATATGGAAAAGACATGCCGGAAGAACTCGAGTTAGTTCGCGAGAATAGCTTTCACTCTTAGAAACAAAGAGTAGGTAACCTGACCATGTCAAATCCTAGACATGAGTCGTTACAAAGGTTTGGGAGTCACACTCACTCATGGTCAAACAGATTCACTCTTGATCCAACGTACAAATATAGTTACATAAGCAAAGTAAAAAGTGATATAATCCAAAAAATGTATAAACAACCTACGTACCATAATTAAAATTTTTAATACTCCTCGTAATTAAACACTACAAACTTAGTAGCCATTTGGTTTCAAATTCCTCCCATAATTCTTCATTAATCAGAAATTTTGTACATGCTTGTCACAATCTTCCCTTTGAGTCATTTGGGTTTTAGTATTGAAAGTAGATGAGTAGTTCATTTTAACCTCAAACCTTTTCTTGATGAATCCAATTATTTTGACCCTTCCTGGCATTTCCGTGTGGCTACTGATATTCAAACCTCCCGACTTCAAATCCTCCATCAAACTCAGACCCTCATCCATTTCCTCCGCCTCGGTCTCCACCGTCACATTCATCGTCATCGTGTCCTTTGCCTTCGTCAATCCGCCGGCGTCTCCCCTTCTCCGATCACCTCGCCGTGGTAGTAAATCACCATCGTGGCTTTTGAGTATTTGAACGATGCGACATTAGGATTCCGCACGAAGACACTAGCCACAACGAGTATGCCACCGTCTGAGAAGGAAGAACGGTGAGTTTTAAATGATTATTAAGAAAATTAGATGAAAACCCAATTAAGCGTTAGATTTTGACTTAGTAATAACTCAGGAAAACCTAAACAATCGTAGTGTCAAGTTATGATATTATTGAATACTCAACCTGGCTTTTACAACTTTACAAATAACAATAGAAATATTAACTATATGACAAATAATTAAACTAAATACCAAACAATACTCTTAAAACAACCCTTCGCCCCTCTCTTTCTACTCCCTATAAACACAACCTTCGTACCACTTCATGTTCGAAGAATTTGATTAGATCAAAGAAGAGTTAGAGTATTTTTATGGGGTTAGTTTAAATATTTGATTTGTTTACCAAATTTGTTTACAAGATTTTTGTTTCCAAGATTTGTGGTTAGTTTCTATTTAGGGTTATTTGTGAGACTACGAAAGCCAAGTTCAATATTCAATAATATTATCACTTCCAGCTTCAATTGTTTATGTTTCTGGCTTAGTTGTGTCAAAACCTAGCAATTGGTATCATAGCCCCAATTTTTTAGTGATCAAATAGAGAGAGTATGAGTGAAGACAAAGTTTTAACGAAGATCCCTCACTTCGATGGTCACTTTGATCATTTTAGTGATGGAGTGAGCTGATGGAATATTTGCTCAGAGCAAAAGGTCTATGGAGTGTGGCGGAGATTGGTTTCTCAGGTCAAGAGGAAGGAACAATGTTGACTGAGGCACAAAAGGGCCACCTTGATGATGCTAGACTCAAAGATCACCAAGTAAAGCATTACCTCTTCCAGGCAATTTATCGAGCTGTCTTTGAGCAAATCTTGGATCGTCGCACAGCCAAGATTGTTTGGGACTCAATGAAACGAAAATTTTGTGGAAACCAAAAAGTGAAGAAATCTCTTCTTAATGCATTAAGGAGAGCATTTGAGATCCTAGAGATGAAGAATGATAAAAGCATCAAAGATTATTTTGTAAGAGTGATGATAACCTCCAACAAGATGAGAAGCAGTGGAGAAGATATGCCAGACAAGAAAATTGTAGAAAAAATTATGCGTACCCTGACTGAAAAATTTAAGTATGTTGTAGTATCCATGGAGGAATCCAAAGATACTGATAACATGTCCATTGATGAATTACAAAGTTCATTAGTGGTGCATGAACAAAAATTGCGAAGATCCTGACAGAAAACACACGTACGAGGAAGTGAGTTTTGCACAATAACGTAATTCTCTAAGAGAGACAATACTTAGAAAATAAACAAAACCAACTTACTTATTTTATTCAACTTGTTACACAGTATATATACAGACAGAGAGAAAAACTAACTTCTTACCATCTTAGCCACACATTAATAACTGCTAATAACTTCCCTTGATCTTATCCACAAATACTAAAACTGACATAATTTAAAATACAAAAAGCAAATACAAATGAATTACGGTTAATACAAGATTAAATAAACTAACAAATCATTCCCTTAATCTTGTATTTCGATCTTCACATTCTTACATTCTTCAAACCAATTCTTTCTCGAAGCTCCACAAATTTTTGTCGTCCTATTGGCTTCGTAAGTATATCAGCCAATTAATCCTCAGTTTTTACATGATCCAGTTCAATCTCCTTTTTGCACACATTCACGAATGAAATGGAACCTCATGTCTATATGTTTGCTGCGATCATGATGAACTGGTTTTTTCGCTAATGCTATAGCAGACTTGTTATCGATATTTAAACGAACTGGATTTACTTCCTTCCCATGCAATTCCTTCAGTAAACGTCCTAACCACATTCCTTGACAAGCAGCTGACGTCGCCGCAATATACTCCGCTTCAAAGGATGAAAGTGCCACCATCTTTTGTTTCTTTGAAGTCCATGTGATTGGATTGCCATATAAGAAAAACAATGTCCCCGTAGTGCTCTTTCGATCATCTATATCTCCAGCAAGATCACTATCACTATATCCGATTAATCGATTTTCTACTTGCTTTGCCTTAACATAATGACATCCAATATCAATGGTTCCTTTCACGTACCTGAGTATTTGCTTCACAGCTTCCATATGAACCATGGTCGGAGCTTCCATATAACGACTCATAACTCCAACGGAATATAATAAGTCAGGTCGTGTGTTCACTAAATAACGAAGACTTCCGATAATACTCTTGTAAAGAGTGGAATCCACAGATCGACAATTACTCGCTTTGCTTAGCTTTGTTCTCGGCTCCATAGGAAAACATGACACGGATTACAATCCATCATTCCAAGTTTTGCCAAAAGCTTTGCCGCATAACTCGACTGAGATTACCTGATTCCATCGAAGTCTTGTTTAACTTCTATTCCCAAATAATAAGGCAGGAATCCTAAATCACTCATTTCAAACAACTTCTTCATTTGTTGGTTGAAGCTCAAAATATCATCCTTGCTCGACCCGACAATAATTAAATCATCAACATAAACTCCAACTATCTGAATTTTATTTTCTTTCCAACGTGTATACACAGCATGCTCTAAAGGACACTTTTGAAATCCAAGAGACTTTAAGAAATTATCCAGTTTTGCATTCCAGGCACGAGGTGCTTGACGTAAGCCATACAATGCTTTCCTAAGTCGTAAAACATTCCCTTCTCGACCTTCCACAGCAAATTCTTCTGGTAGTTCTACATAAACCTCTTCCTTCAACTCACCATTAAGAAACGCTGACTTGACATCCATATGATGAATCTCCCAACTCTCCTGCGCTGCTATAGCAATCAAGACTCGCACTGTTTCAAGCCTTGCAACAGGTGCAAATACCTCATCAAAATCCACTCCATATTTCTCGACAAAACCCTTTGCGACTAAACGGGCTTTATACCTCACGATCTCCCCATTCGAATTTCTATTCAACTTATATACCCATTTCAACCCGATTGCTCGATGTCCCTTTGGTAGTTTTGCGAACTCTCACGTGCCATTATTTTCAATAACAGACAAATCTTCTAGCATTGCTTGCTGCCATTTTTCATTATCTCTTGCTTCCATATATGAATTTGGCTCCTCAAGTGAAAGAAAACACATCCCAGCTTCTTCATTCAACTCAATAGAATCAGAGTAAATTTCTCTTAACGATCGAAATTTTCTTGGACTAGATGAGACGTATGAATCGTCTCCTATTGATAAATCATTTGCTGGTGATGAATCGTCTCCCAATAGAGTCCCTGATGATTCTCCCCGCTCTTCTAAAATGTACTCGTCCTTCACATAGACCTGAGGATCATAATGAACAGCGAATTTACCACCTTCCTTCTTATTTTCTTCCAATTGTTGCACATCCCATTTATATTCTTCTTCTTCTAGAAACTTGACGTCTCGGCTGATATGAAGTCTTTTCGCTTTAGGATCATACAAACGATAAGCTTTTGAACCTGCTTCATATCCCACGAAAATCATTGGCACACTTCGGTCTTGTAATTTGGTTAAATTTGGTGTTGTATTTCTTCCATACGCCAGGCTTTCGAACACTCTAAAATGCTCTACATTAGGCTTTCTTCCTCTCCATTTCTCATGAGGAGTTGCTTCAATTACACTCTTCGTTGGGGATCTATTGAGGATTTAGACAGCTGTCTTCACTGCTTCTGCCCAGAAATGCATCGGCAAATTTTTGCACTTCAACATGCTTCGCACCATTGCAATAACCGTTTGGTTTCGTCGTTCAACCACACCATTTTGTTGCGGAGAATAGGGTGCTGTTAAATATCTTTTAATCCCACTGCTCTCACAATATTCTTTGAACTCAATACTTGTAAATTCTCCACCTCTATCAGTTCTAAGCGCTTGCAATTTCTTTCCGGATTCAGCTTCAATTTTATTTTAAACACGTTTGAATCCCAAGAATGCATCAGATTTATTTTTTAGCAATTCAATCCACATATATCTACTAAAATCATCTACCAACAGCAAAAAGAATTTATTACCTCCATGAGTTGTTGGAGTAATTGGACCACACAAATCTTCATGCACCAATTGTAGAACACTAACGGCTCGAAAATTCGCTTGTTGTGGGAATGGTGTTCTTCGTTGTTTAGTGATTACACAACTATCACAAACTTATTCGATCCTTTCAACGTGCGGAATTCCTTTCACCATTTGTTTCGTAGACAGGTTTCTTAAAGCCTCACAATTCAAATGCCCATATCTAGCATGCCACAACCAAGAATCTTCAGACAACTTACCAAGTAGACATGTTGGTTTCGTTGTTTTTAGGCTAATTGTATATATCCTATTTCGTGACCGCTTCACTTTTGCCAAGAACTCCTTTGCCTTTGTGAAAATGACAAGTAAACCATGTTCGATCTCAACTTTACAGCCCTGTTCATCCAATTGTCCTAAACTTATAATGTTACTTTTAAGTTTAGGAATGAATTATACATCGGAAAGGATACAGTGATCTCCATTTTCACATTGCAGCATCACGTCTCCACGTCCTTTTATCTCTACAAGTGATCCGTCTCCGAACTTCACCGTGCCGGTCACTGACTCGTTCAATTCCGAGAACCAACTTCGACAACCAGTCATATGATTGCTGGCTCCCGTATCTAGGAACCAAGTGTTGTTTTTCTTGTCAATTTCTTCCGGGACAACCTTCTCTTCATAAAGAGCCATCTCCGTCAACTCTGGTGAACCGAGAGTTCGGACTTCACAAACTTGTGCTATAAGTAAGACTGGCTCATCCTCATCACCTTGCATCTCAGTCAAGTGCGCCTGATCCTCCCTTTTCTTCGATCTACAGTGGGATGCATAATGGCCAATCTTTTGACAATTATAACATTTCACCTTCCGACATTCTGAGGCATAGTGGCCTAGGCCTCGACAATTGTAGCATTTTACCTTGCTCTTGTCACTCTTCTTCTCTTGATGTAACGAGTCGTTTCCACATCCATGACCTCTCCCTCTCCAGCGACCACTGCGACCTCGCCCTCGGCTATGGCCTCCATTGTCGCTACGTTTTTTCTCGAACGTTGAACTTTCACCTTTGCCTTTCGATTCTTTTGCTTTCCATTCTCCTTTTGTAAATAAGACATGCTCAGCATTCTCTTTGTTGCCACCGATCCGTTCCTCGTATGCTTTAAGACGGCCGATGACTTCCTCCATGGTCATCACATTTAAATCGACAAATTGCTCTATTGCCGATGCGATATGAAGAAACTTAGAAGGTACTGAGCGGAGAAATTTTTTCACCAAGCATGCCTCTTCGAAGTTGTCTCCAAAAGTACGTATTTTATTAACAACTCATGTCAATCTTGCTGCATAATCATCTATAGTCTCGGACTCCTTCATATTCATAACTTCGAACTCAATCTTCAGAGTTTGGATCTTTGCCTCCTTTACACGTTCAGCACCCACATGAATAGTTTTTAACGTCTGCCATGCTTCTTTTGCTGTCTCTTTCTCTGCTAACAGAAACAACATCTCCTCAGGGATTGCTTGATAGATAGCTGCTAAGGCCATTTGATCCTTCCTTTCATCAAGACTATCCAGAGACTCAGTTGATTGGATTGCGTCCCACACCCCTTGAGCACGCAAATAGACCTTCATCTTCATAGCCCATGCTGAGTAGTTGGTTCTCGATAACGTCGGGCATTGGAGTGATACCAGACCTTCCTTTGTTGCAGACTTCGACGACTCTCCTCTCTCTCCATTGTTGTTATTATTTCTCGGCATGATCTTTGGCATGTAACCAGTGCTCTGATACCAAATGACAGAAAACACACATACGAGGAAGTGATTTTTGCACAATAACGTTATTCTCTAAGAGAGACAATACTTAGAAAATAAACAAAACCAAGTTACTTATTTTATTCAACTTGTTACACAGTACATATATAGACAGAAAGAAAAACTAACTTCTTACAATCTCAGCCACACATTAATAACTGCTAATAACTTCCCTTGATCTTATCCACAAATACTAAAACTGACATAATTTAAAATACAAACAACAAATACGAATGAATTACGGTTAATACAAGATTGAATAAACTAACAGATCCAGCATTAATGGAGAGGAGCAAGTTCTGAAAGTCGAAGGACGAACGAAAATAAGTAATGGAGGAAGAGGAACTTACAGGGGCAGAGGACGCGGAAGAGGAAGATCAACTTTCAACAAAGCAATGGTTGAATGTTATAGGTGTCATGACTTAGCTCATTTTAATTATGAATGTTCAAAGATGAATAAGGAATTGAATTATGCAGAGCTGGAAGAAGAGGATGAAATGCTGTTAATGGCTCATATGTTAAGACATGAAGCAAAAAGGAGTGATGCTTGGTTCTTAGATTCGGGTTGCTCAAACCATATGTGTGCAAGTGAAGGTATGTTTTCCAGCTTAGACAAGACATTTTCCCACATTGAAAAACTTGGAAATAATACAGGTAGGAAAGTTATGGGAAAGGGTGCAGTGAAATTAACTTTGCATGGGGTTCGTTGCACTATTAGTAATGTGTATTGGGTACCTGAACTAAAAAATAATCTCTTGAGCGTTGGACAACTACAAGAAAAAAGGAGTAGCAGTGCTGTTTGAAGATGGTGTATGTAGCATTTATCATCCACAAAAAGGAAAAATAGCAGAGTCAATTATGATCGCAAATCGGCAGTTTATTTTGGGTGCTGAACCATCTACCACAACAAATGAAGAAAGATGCCTCCAAGTTTCAAATACGGACCAGTCAACACTTTGGCACCATCGATATGGTCATCTCGGCTACAAAGGCTTGTGCACCTTGAAACACAAAAACAAGGTGAAAGGCCTTCCGCAAATTGGGGCTCCAAACCCCACCTGTGAGGCATGTATGAAAGGCAAGCAACATCGGAACTCCATTTCAAAAAATGGGTAAATGGAGAGCAACGGAAAAATTAGACTGGGGGAAAACATTGAAATAGATAAGAACACAGCGGAAGGAGGAGGAATAACAGAGGAAACGACTGAACCGGTTGCTGAAACAATTGAACCAGTTGCTGAAAACGGAGAAAGAAAAATCACGGAAGAAACGACTGAATCGGTTGCTGAAACAATTGAACAAGTTGCTGAAAACAATTTTTCCAGTAACCGTCGCACCAGATTTGACAGTAAGGGAGGGGAGAAATCGACATCCACCTGTATGGTTAACAGATTCCGGTGAAGGCTATGAGAAAAAGGGAAGTGAGGAGATGGTGTACAAACTCCAAAAGGCTCTCTACGGATTAAAACAAGCACCTAGAACCTGGTTTGGTCGAATAGAATCCTACTTCATCAAGGAAGGATTCAAAAGCAGTTCCAGTGAGCAAACACTCTTCATCAAGAGGAAGGGAGGTAAAATTCTTATCGTAAGCATTTACGTTGATGATTTTTTATTTACTGGAGACCAGATGAAGAACTATTGGACGAGTTTAAACGTTCCTTGAAGAAAGAGTTTGATATGACTGACTTAGGTCAGATGAAATTTTTTCTTGGAATAGAGGTAATACAAAGATTAGATGGTATTTTCACATGTCAAAGAAAGTAGGCTGTTGAAGTTTTAAATCGACTTGGCATAGAGAATTACAATTCTGTTTGTAATCCCACTGTTCCAGGAAAGAAAATTGGCAAAGATGAAAATGGTGCAAAAGTATATGTAACTTTGTATAAACAAATAGTGGGAAGTCTGATGTATCTCACAACTACTCGTCTTGATCTCATGCTTGCTGTAAGTTTGATTAGTCGTTTTATGGCATGTCCAACACAACAACATTTTGCAGCAGGTAAAACTGTTTTAAGGTACTTGAAAGGTACGGTAGATTATGGTGTATTTTATAAAAAAGGAGGAGTCGGTGATTTGACTGGATCGACTGGTAGTGACTGTGCCGGAGACATGGAAGAAAGCAAGAGTACTTCAGGCCATGTGCTTGTGATTAGTGGAGGAGCAGTAGCTTGGTTTTCTCGTAAGCAGCCTATAGTCACTTATGAACCAGAGAAGCTGAGTTCGTTGCTGCTAGTTCTTGTGCATGTCAAGATGTTTGGATGAGGAGGATATACTCAAAGAGATTGGTCACTCTCAAATAGAAGGAACAAAGCTAATGTGTGTAATACTTCAACTATTAAGCTATCCAAAAATTCAGTTCTACACGGACGTTCCAAACACATAAGAAAGCATTTCGGAAGTTGCGTGAAGAACTTAGCGTGCAGAGTTTTTCTGACTTGAACTAATTCTTGACAAAGAAGAATAAGTACACGGGAGAAATGGTCAGAAGAATTTGATTAGATGAAAAAGAGTTAAGAGTATTTTTAGGAATTTAGTTTAAATATTTCTCAGATTTGTTTACCAGATTTGTTTCCATTTCCAAGATTTGTGGATAGAAACGTTTCTATGTAGGGTTATTTGTAAGGCTATAAAAGCCAAGTTCACTTTTCAATAATATTATCACCTCAAACTTCAATTGTTTATGTTTTTGGCTTTGTTACGTCAAAACCAGTACTTGTCACTTCTACCTTCCCACAATGGCAAACTCACTCTCTCTAATTTCTTTAATCTATTTTTCTTTGTTCGGGGGGCAACGAGGCTGAGAATCGGTTCATGAGCTGCTTTTTGGCTCGAATTGCCGGGAAGGATATTGATTGGGGCTTGTGGGCGTTCCAAGGAAGTTATATGTACAGACGGTGTAATGAAGATCCTGAGTGAAAGTTTTGGCGTTATGGATCACTCTTGGACTAAAGATAGTACCCCCGTCACTTAAACAAATGCTTCCACTTATCAAGAGAGTGAATCAAGGTTAATTTGTTGCTTCTCAATCTAACCGTGCATTATAACAAATCAAACCTTTATATATTTCTTTAGTTAGAATTTGAAACTAAAGCTCTTTTCTTGCGGATCCAAATTCTAAAGCACCAATATCATACATAATGCTGCATCCCGTATCAGGGCAATGTGTCAAATCCGAGGACAAAGGAGGAGTTGAACTCGGCGATTGTGCCACTCCGAAGCAATGGAACCATAGTGGAGATGGAAGTCCCGATGAAGTTGTTGTCAAACGGGCAGGGTTTGAAATCCGTCAGAGATGGAAAAGCACCGGTGGTATCCGACGAATGCTCTGGCGATGGAAGCAATTGGACGGTGGCTTCGAAAGCAAATCTCCAATTGGCCAACAAAATAGGCGAAGACAATTTTTGTTTGGAGAAGGAATCTGATACTATAGTTGTTGTGAAGAAATGCATTTGCTTTAGAGACGAGGGAAGTTGCACCGATGATCCTCAACCCCAATGGTTCAAACTTGTTCCAACAAATGTTGCTTAGTCTATTAATTAGTTTAAAATAGAAATTTAGAATTTGGTCCAATATACTAGTAGTTGTTGGAATTTGAATTTAGGGTTGGCATGAAAGTTTTGAAAATGCCGGAGTCATATTAGGGTTGTCGATTTTATGCTTAAATTCGCAGTTAAATGGTCAATAATTATTTTTCTATTATTTATTATATGTCCAATCTTTTATACGATCATTATTGTTGGTATTATTTTTCATATATGTTTGTACGATAAATAAAATCGGTTATAGTTAAGCACGAGCATGAATAGAATTAGAGATAAAATAGGGGCCAATTCAAAGTCGGGCATGTCATATATTTATTCTTCCCAATACATAAGCAACTCACAACGTGTTGGTTTCAACGAGTTCAAACCATTGACTTTGGGTGTCTTGGAGGCAATTTGGAGCACCATCAGTGCAAATACATGAGTTTGTCACAATATTTGAAGAATTAGAGCTTTCAACCTGCAAGCAAAGACTCTTCCCATCTTGAGTTACGGTGGCCAAATGAAGCTTAGTGTTTGAAATGGCTCTCCAAGAACTCTGAGGGCCGAAGCAATCCGTTGAGAGAGATGGCATAAGGCCTTCTCCGCTTGTCTTTAAGCATAAACAAGTGCTTGACATCCTAATTGGAGTGCTATCATTGTCATGAGTCCATCGACATGAGATGGAGCAATTACCCATGAAAATATCTTTGTTGTCATTTGAGACTTGGATGCATTGGCCACTTTGTGGATGATATATAACATACGAGAACGATGCATTGGAATTTGGATCTGTGCACCGTAAAAAAATGTCTTATACACTTGTTATAGATCCATATATTCAAAATCGTTAATATATTTATACTTACCTTGCAACATAGTCTGCAATAGTTGAAACTTCTGGACAAAGTTAGGATTTTTAATTTGAGTCCAATTGGAGTCGAGAACTCCAAAAGTTTCTGCCGGCCCTGCTTGACCTTCCCTGTAATAATAGCTACCTTGCCAAGTCCATAATGCCCAATCTAAATCTTCTTGTGCAAGATGAGCTGTGAAGCAACTCATGAACCGATTTTCTGCATCGTTAACCTCTCTCTGATCGTACCCATATTCGCTGACAAACAAAGGAAATGGGTTTGGTCCTTCTCTAACAAATTCAGCATGGTCTACAAAGCCATCGATAATATTTGCACAAATATTATTTAGTGGCTGGTTTATAAATTTACTCTCTTGATCTCCACTGAACGAATACAAGTGCACCTCAAAAACCAACTTGTTGTCTAAGGTGCTTACATTCAAGGGCTTCTCTTTTAAGCATCGAAGATCATTATCAAAATTTAGGCCCGAAACAATCACCAAAACATTTGGGTTAATGTTGTGGATTGTTGTTACTCCTTGAGTAACATAATTGTTCCAATCATTTGCATTTTCATTGGTTCCTCGTATCTCGTTTCGTAGGCTCATTCCAACCACCTAAATGTCATAACAAAAGAATGTGAGAATTTAGTTTCAAGAGTGTGAGAATTTTCCTTAATTTGTACGTACCGTTGATTTCTTGGAAAAGCGTTGAGCAACTAAGCTAAGACCTTGTAGCCATTCTTGAGGGTCAAAATAGCGGTCTCCAAAAAATCCATTGCCATCGTCAAGAGAGCAACACCATCTTGGCTGACTCATATGGTTGTCGGCAATCACCATTAAACCACTCTCTCCAAGCACATCAACAACAGCTTCATAGGCTTCAGCAATAGTCTTGTTCAACACAAAAGGATTATATTGAGCCAATCCGGCTTTTGCTTGCTCTAAATCGAGGAGGTCAAAATTCTCTTCAACTGTCCTATTTGCATAACGAGTGAACATTTGAGTTGCATACGTGAGTCGTACACAATTAAACCTCAACTTGATTGCCTCATCTGCCAGCTCTTTTAATGGCCTGTGGTTGAGACCTTCTATTAGCATGCTCTGTGTGTGGGAAGGCCAATTCACGCACACAAGCTTCACTCGACGCCCTGTTGTCGAATCAACGATCCACCTTCCTTTTGTTGACAACGGTAAAGAATAAACAGAAGGAGATAAAAACACAAACAATGCTAGAAAAAGAACAACTTGAAAAGCTCTTCCCATTTTTTCTTCTCTTTTATGAATCGGGGTGAGAGAAGCATAGCCCAAAGGTTACTTATATATCTCATTAATAGGTTGAAATTTGTTCAAAAGATCAAAGATCGATGTAACGGTGAAACTCCTTCCATTTTTTTCTTAATTCAGTTGCTTTGTTAATAAATTGTGTTTCTAACTTTGATAATTTGTTGAGTAATAAGCAAATATTTCTAACAAAGCTAGCAACGTTCATACATATCTTGCCCACAGAACCAATATTTTAACATTATGGCCCCTTTTTCTTAAATAAAACTCGAAGCTTGTTCCAGTCTCAAATTAAAAATTAAAATAGTAGCTAACTACGTTTATGATAAGTTCTTATATAATACCCCTACTACATTTTTTGAGTTGGGGACATTTTTCCACCTAATAATTCACAAATACATAAAATTATTTTAATAAAAATAGAATAGTTAACATCTTAATTATCTAATTTTAAAAAATGTAATCAAATTATTTAAAATATTTTATTTATACACTTTTCATACAATACTATGCATTTATTAATTTATATATATATATATATATATATATATATATATATATATTCTAGGAGAGAAAGTAGAATATTCTGAACATTGAATTTTTATGTCGCATATTTAGAAGGTCCAAAGCATACAATAAATAAATTCAGATTGCTTTGTCTTTTTGACCGTAAACAATTCGACGTGTAGTTTGGCTATTCGATGTGTAGTTTGGTAAGAACTTATATTATGAGCCTCCATGCCCACGCTTGGAAAATGTCACCTTTTGAATTTGATTGTGTGGAAGGAGAAAAAATGAGGTCTATAATTTTATGTCCCCACTCATAAAAAAATAAATTGGCCATCTGACCTTCTTTTTTCAAACAAATTCTCTTTCTTTTTTCTTGATGGCGGGTTAAAAAGTCACGTCGTTAAACTCAGGCCAACTTTTGAAGGGACGAGCCATTACACCGAACTGGTTTTGGATTAGTGGATCATTCTAAAATGTTTGATCAAGCTTTTAGGGTCGACCAAAATTGTAACGCGTCATGTCTAGGATAGATCAAGATTTGTAATGCAGATTCGATACCTAATGGCTCTAAATCTTGGACATGAGCCGTTACAAATTGTATTAGGGCAGTATCTCTCCCAGTAAGATGTGGTTTGAAAACGAACTAATGTGAAAGTTGGTAGGTATGTGACACCCGAGCAAATGAGGGGTACATGACTGAACCGAAACCACTTCCAAACGAGAGGTATCCTGAGGATATGATAGCCAAGAAATACTTTAGAACATGGATAGTCACTCCATATACCAATAAGGTTCATTTTCCTTTTCGATAGCTCAATTATAAGAACTTCATGGTTAGGTATGTTTTGCTTGGAGAAATTCTATGATGCACGTAACCTGTGGAGAATTTTTCTAGGATGCATGTGAATATGGAAAAGACATGCCGGAAGAACTCGAGTTAGTTCGCGAGAATAGCTTTCACTCGTAGAAACAAAGAGTAGGTAACCTGACCATGTCAAATCCTAGACATGAGTCGTTACAAAGGTTTGGGAGTCACACTCACTCATGGTCAAACAAATTCACTCTTGATCCAACGTACAAATATAGTTACATAAGCAAAGTAAAAAGTGATATAATCCAAAAAATGTATAAACAACCTACGTACCATAATTAAAATTTTTAATACTCCTCGTAATTAAACACTACAAACTTAGTAGCCATTTGGTTTCAAATTCCTCCCATAATTCTTCATTAATCAGAAATTTTGTACATGCTTGTCACAATCTTCCCTTTGAGTCATTTGGGTTTTAGTATTGAAAGTAGATGAGTAGTTCATTTTAACCTCAAACCTTTTCTTGATGAATCCAATTATTTTGACCCTTCCTGGCATTTCCGTGTGGCTACTGATATTCAAACCTCCCGACTTCAAATCCTCCATCAAACTCAGACCCTCATCCATTTCCTCCGCCTCGGTCTCCACCGTCACATTCATCGTCATCGTGTCCTTTGCCTTCGTCAATCCGCCGGCGTCTCCCCTTCTCCGATCACCTCGCCGTGGTAGTAAATCACCATCGTGGCTTTTGAGTATTTGAACGATGCGACATTAGGATTCCGCACGAAGACACTAGCCACAACGAGTATGCCACCGTCTGAGAAGGAAGAACGGTGAGTTTTAAATGATTATTAAGAAAATTAGATGAAAACCCAATTAAGCGTTAGATTTTGACTTAGTAATAACTCAGGAAAACCTAAACAATCGTAGTGTCAAGTTATGATATTATTGAATACTCAACCTGGCTTTTACAACTTTACAAATAACAATAGAAATATTAACTATATGACAAATAATTAAACTAAATACCAAACAATACTCTTAAAACAACCCTTCGCCCCTCTCTTTCTACTCCCTATAAACACAACCTTCGTACCACTTCATGTTCGAAGAATTTGATTAGATCAAAGAAGAGTTAGAGTATTTTTATGGGGTTAGTTTAAATATTTGATTTGTTTACCAAATTTGTTTACAAGATTTTTGTTTCCAAGATTTGTGGTTAGTTTCTATTTAGGGTTATTTGTGAGACTACGAAAGCCAAGTTCAATATTCAATAATATTATCACTTCCAGCTTCAATTGTTTATGTTTCTGGCTTAGTTGTGTCAAAACCTAGCAATTGGTATCATAGCCCCAATTTTTTAGTGATCAAATAGAGAGAGTATGAGTGAAGACAAAGTTTTAACGAAGATCCCTCACTTCGATGGTCACTTTGATCATTTTAGTGATGGAGTGAGCTGATGGAATATTTGCTCAGAGCAAAAGGTCTATGGAGTGTGGCGGAGATTGGTTTCTCAGGTCAAGAGGAAGGAACAATGTTGACTGAGGCACAAAAGGGCCACCTTGATGATGCTAGACTCAAAGATCACCAAGTAAAGCATTACCTCTTCCAGGCAATTTATCGAGCTGTCTTTGAGCAAATCTTGGATCGTCGCACAGCCAAGATTGTTTGGGACTCAATGAAACGAAAATTTTGTGGAAACCAAAAAGTGAAGAAATCTCTTCTTAATGCATTAAGGAGAGAATTTGAGATCCTAGAGATGAAGAATGATAAAAGCATCAAAGATTATTTTTTAAGAGTGATGATAACCTCCAACAAGATGAGAAGCAGTGGAGAAGATATGCCAGACAAGAAAATTGTAGAAAAAATTATGCGTACCCTGACTGAAAAATTTAAGTATGTTGTAGTATCCATGGAGGAATCCAAAGATACTGATAACATGTCCATTGATGAATTACAAAGTTCATTGGTGGTGCATGAACAAAAATTGCGAAGATCCTGACAGAAAACACACGTACGAGGAAGTGAGTTTTGCACAATAACGTAATTCTCTAAGAGAGACAATACTTAGAAAATAAACAAAACCAACTTACTTATTTTATTCAACTTGTTACACAGTATATATACAGACAGAGAGAAAAACTAACTTCTTACAATCTTAGCCACACATTAATAACTGCTAATAACTTCCCTTGATCTTATCCACAAATACTAAAACTGACATAATTTAAAATACAAAAAGCAAATACAAATGAATTACGGTTAATACAAGATTAAATAAACTAACAAATCATCCCCTTAATCTTGTATTTCGATCTTCACATTCTTACATTCTTCAAACCAATTCTTTCTCGAAGCTCCACAAATTTTTGTCGTCCTATTGGCTTCGTAAGTATATCAGCCAATTAATCCTCAGTTTTTACATGATCCACTTCAATCTCCTTTTTGCACACATTCACGAATGAAATGGAACCTCATGTCTATATGTTTGCTGCGATCATGATGAACTGGTTTTTTCGCTAATGCTATAGCAGACTTGTTATCGATATTTAAACGAACTGGATTTACTTCCTTCCCATGCAATTCCTTCAGTAAACGTCCTAACCACATTCCTTGACAAGCAGCTGACGTCGCCGCAATATACTCCGCTTCACAGGATGAAAGTGCCACCATCTTTTGTTTCTTTGAAGTCCATGTAATTGGATTGCCATATAAGAAAAACAATGTCCCCGTAGTGCTCTTTCGATCATCTATATCTCCAGCAAGATCACTATCACTATATCCGATTAATCGATTTTCTACTTGCTTTGCCTTCACATAATGACATCCAATATCAATGGTTCCTTTCACGTACCTGAGTATTTGCTTCACAGCTTCCATATGAACCATGGTCGGAGCTTCCATATAACGACTCATAACTCCAACGGAATATGATAAGTCAGGTCGTGTGTTCACTAAATAACGAAGACTTCCGATAATACTCTTGTAAAAAGTGGAATCAACAGATGGACAATTACTCGCTTTGCTTAGCTTTGTTTTCGGCTCCATAGGAAAACATGACACGGATTACAATCCATCATTCCAAGTTTTGCCAAAAGCTTTGCCGCATAACTCGACTGAGATTACCTGATTCCATCAACGTCTTGTTTAACTTCTATTCCCAAATAATAAGGCAGGAATCCTAAATCACTCATTTCAAACAACTTCTTCATTTGTTGGTTGAAGCTCAAAATATCATCCTTGCTTGACCCGACAATAATTAAATCATCAACATAAACTCCAACTATCTGAATTTTATTTTCTTTCCAACGTGTATACACAGCATGCTCTAAAGGACACTTTTGAAATCCAAGAGACTTTAAGAAATTATCCAGTTTTGCATTCCAGGCACGAGGTGCTTGACGTAAGCCATACAATGCTTTCCTAAGTCGTAAAACATTCCCTTCTCGACCTTCCACAGCAAATTCTTCTGGTAGTTCTACATAAACCTCTTCCTTCAACTCACCATTAAGAAACGCTGACTTGACATCCATATGATGAATCTCCCAACTCTCCTGCGCTGCTATAGCAATCAAGACTCGCACTGTTTCAAGCCTTGCAACAGGTGCAAATACCTCATCAAAATCCACTCCATATTTCTCGACAAAACCCTTTGCGACTAAACGGGCTTTATACCTCACGATCTCCCCATTCGAATTTTTATTCAACTTATATACCCATTTCAACCCGATTGCTCGATGTCCCTTTGGTAGTTTTGCGAACTCTCACGTGCCATTTTTTTCAATAACAGACAACTCTTCTAGCATTGCTTGCTGCCATTTTTCATTATCTCTTGCTTCCATATATGAATTTGGCTCCTCAAGTGAAAGAAAACACATCCCAGCTTCTTCATTCAACTCAATAGAATCAGAGTAAATTTCTCTTAACGATCGAAATTTTCTTGGACTAGATGAGACGTATGAATCGTCTCCTATTGATAAATCATTTGCTGGTGATGAATCGTCTCCCAATAGAGTCCCTGATGATTCTCCCCGCTCTTCTAAAATGTCCTCGTCCTTCACATAGACCTGAGGATCATAATGAACAGCGAATTTACCACCTTCCTTCTTATTTTCTTCCAATTGTTGCACATCCCATTTATATTCTTCTTCTTCTAGAAACTTGACGTCTCGGCTGATATGAAGTCTTTTCGCTTTAGGATCATACAAACGATAAGCTTTTGAACCTGCTTCATATCCCACGAAAATCATTGGCACACTTCGGTCTTGTAATTTGGTTAAATTTGGTGTTGTATTTCTTCCATACGCCAGGCTTTCGAACACTCTAAAATGCTCTACATTAGGCTTTCTTCCTCTCCATTTCTCATGAGGAGTTGCTTCAATTACACTCTTCGTTGGGGATCTATTGAGGATTTAGACAGCTGTCTTCACTGCTTCTGCCCAGAAATGCATCGGCAAATTTTTGCACTTCAACATGCTTCGCACCATTGCAATAACCGTTTGGTTTCGTCGTTCAACCACACCATTTTGTTGCGGAGAATAGGGTGCTGTTAAATATCTTTTAATCCCACTGCTCTCACAATATTCTTTGAACTCAATACTTGTAAATTCTCCACCTCTATCAGTTCTAAGCGCTTGCAATTTCTTTCCGGATTCAGCTTCAATTTTATTTTAAACACGTTTGAATCCCAAGAATGCATCAGATTTATTTTTTAGCAATTCAATCCACATATATCTACTAAAATCATCTACCAACAGCAAAAAGAATTTATTACCTCCATGAGTTGTTGGAGTAATTGGACCACACAAATCGCCATGCACCAATTGTAGAACACTAACGGCTCGAAAATTCGCTTGTTGTGGGAATGGTGTTCTTCGTTGTTTAGTGATTACACAACTATCACAAACTTGTTCGATCCTTTCAACGTGCGGAATTCCTTTCACCATTTGTTTCGTAGACAGGTTTCTTAAAGCCTCAAAATTCAAATGCCCATATCTAGCATGCCACAACCAAGAATCTTCAGACAACTTACCAAGTAGACATGTTGGTTTCGTTGTTTTTAGGCTAATTGTATATATCCTATTTCGTGACCGCTTCACTTTTGCCAAGAACTCCTTTGCCTTTGTGAAAATGACAAGTAAACCATGTTCGATCTCAACTTTACAGCCCTGTTCATCCAATTGTCCTAAACTTATAATGTTACTTTTAAGTTTAGGAATGAATTATACATCGGAAAGGATACAGTGATCTCCATTTTCACATTGCAGCATCACGTCTCCACGTCCTTTTATCTCTACAAGTGATCCGTCTCCGAACTTCACCGTGCCGGTCACTGACTCGTTCAATTCCGAGAACCAACTTCGACAACCAGTCATATGATTGCTGGCTCCCGTATCTAGGAACCAAGTGTTGTTTTTCTTGTCAATTTCTTCCGGGACAACCTTCTCTTCATAAAGAGCCATCTCCGTCAACTCTGGTGAACCGAGAGTTCGGACTTCACAAACTTGTGCTATAAGTAAGACTGGCTCATCCTAATCACCTTGCATCTCAGTCAAGTGCGCCTGATCCTCCCTTTTCTTCGATCTACAGTGGGATGCATAATGGCCAATCTTTTGACAATTATAACATTTCACCTTCCGACATTCTGAGGCATAGTGGCCTAGGCCTTGACAATTGTAGCATTTTACCTTGCTCTTGTCACTCTTCTTCTCTTGATGTAACGAGTCGTTTCCACGTCCATGACCTCTCCCTCTCCAGCGACCACTGCGACCTCGCCCTCGGCTATGGCCTCCATTGTCGCTACGTTTTTTCTTGAAAGTTGAACTTTCACCTTTGCCTTTCGATTCTTTTGCTTTCCATTCTCCTTTTGTAAATAAGACATGCTCAGCATTCTCTTTGTTGCCACCGATCCGTTCCTCGTATGCTTTAAGACGGCCGATGACTTCCTCCATGGTCATCACATTTAAATCGACAAATTGCTCTATTGCCGATGCGATATGAAGAAACTTAGAAGGTACTGAGCGGAGAAATTTTTTCACCAAGCATGCCTCTTCGAAGTTGTCTCCAAAAGTACGTATTTTATTAACAACTCATGTCAATCTTGCTGCATAATCATCTATAGTCTCGGACTCCTTCATATTCATAACTTCGAACTCAATCTTCAGAGTTTGGATCTTTGCCTCCTTTACACGTTCAGCACCCACATGAATAGTTTTTAACGTCTGCCATGCTTCTTTTGCTGTCTCTTTCTCTGCTAACGGAAACAACATCTCCTCAGGGATTGCTTGATAGATAGCTGCTAAGGCCATTTGATCCTTCCTTTCATCAAGACTATCCAGAGACTCAGTTGATTGGATTGCGTCCCACACCCCTTGAGCACGCAAATAGACCTTCATCTTCATAGCCCATACTGAGTTGTTGGTTCTCGATAACGTCGGGCATTGGAGTGATACCAGACCTTCCTTTGTTGCAGACTTCGACGACTCTCCTCTCTCTCCATTGTTGTTATTATTTCTCGGCATGATCTTTGGCATGTAACCAGTGCTCTGATACCAAATGACAGAAAACACACATACGAGGAAGTGATTTTTGCACAATAACGTTATTCTCTAAGAGAGACAATACTTAGAAAATAAACAAAACCAAGTTACTTATTTTATTCAACTTGTTACACAGTACACATATAGACAGAAAGAAAAACTAACTTCTTACAATCTCAGCCACACATTAATAACTGCTAATAACTTCCCTTGATCTTATCCACAAATACTAAAACTGACATAATTTAAAATACAAACAACAAATACGAATGAATTACGGTTAATACAAGATTGAATAAACTAACAGATCCAGCATTAATGGAGAGGAGCAAGTTCTGAAAGTCGAAGGACGAACGAAAATAAGTAATGGAGGAAGAGGAACTTACAGGGGCAGAGGACGCGGAAGAGGAAGATCAACTTTCAACAAAGCAATGGTTGAATGTTATAGGTGTCATGACTTAGCTCATTTTAATTATGAATGTTCAAAGATGAATAAGGAATTGAATTATGCAGAGCTGGAAGAAGAGGATGAAATGCTGTTAATGGCTCATATGTTAAGACATGAAGCAAAAAGGAGTGATGCTTGGTTCTTAGATTCGGGTTGCTCAAACCATATGTGTGCAAGTGAAGGTATGTTTTCCAGCTTAGACAAGACATTTTCCCACATTGAAAAACTTGGAAATAATACAGGTAGGAAAGTTATGGGAAAGGGTGCAGTGAAATTAACTTTGCATGGGGTTCGTTGCACTATTAGTAATGTGTATTGGGTACCTGAACTAAAAAATAATCTCTTGAGCGTTGGACAACTACAAGAAAAAAGGAGTAGCAGTGCTGTTTGAAGATGGTGTATGTAGCATTTATCATCCACAAAAAGGAAAAATAGCAGAGTCAATTATGATCGCAAATCGGCAGTTTATTTTGGGTGCTGAACCATCTACCACAACAAATGAAGAAAGATGCCTCCAAGTTTCAAATACGGACCAGTCAACACTTTGGCACCATCGATATGGTCATCTCGGCTACAAAGGCTTGTGCACCTTGAAACACAAAAACAAGGTGAAAGGCCTTCCGCAAATTGGGGCTCCAAACCCCACCTGTGAGGCATGTATGAAAGGCAAGCAACATCGGAACTCCATTTCAAAAAATGGGTAAATGGAGAGCAACGGAAAAATTAGACTGGGGGAAAACATTGAAATAGATAAGAACACAGCGGAAGGAGGAGGAATAACAGAGGAAACGACTGAACCGGTTGCTGAAACAATTGAACCAGTTGCTGAAAACGGAGAAAGAAAAATCACGGAAGAAACGACTGAATCGGTTGCTGAAACAATTGAACAAGTTGCTGAAAACAATTTTTCCAGTAACCGTCGCACCAGATTTGACAGTAAGGGAGGGGAGAAATCGACATCCACCTGTATGGTTAACAGATTCCGGTGAAGGCTATGAGAAAAAGGGAAGTGAGGAGATGGTGTACAAACTCCAAAAGGCTCTCTACGGATTAAAACAAGCACCTAGAACCTGGTTTGGTCGAATAGAATCCTACTTCATCAAGGAAGGATTCAAAAGCAGTTCCAGTGAGCAAACACTCTTCATCAAGAGGAAGGGAGGTAAAATTCTTATCGTAAGCATTTACGTTGATGATTTTTTATTTACTGGAGACCAGATGAAGAACTATTGGACGAGTTTAAACGTTCCTTGAAGAAAGAGTTTGATATGACTGACTTAGGTCAGATGAAATTTTTTCTTGGAATAGAGGTAATACAAAGATTAGATGGTATTTTCACATGTCAAAGAAAGTAGGCTGTTGAAGTTTTAAATCGACTTGGCATAGAGAATTACAATTCTGTTTGTAATCCCACTGTTCCAGGAAAGAAAATTGGCAAAGATGAAAATGGTGCAAAAGTATATGTAACTTTGTATAAACAAATAGTGGGAAGTCTGATGTATCTCACAACTACTCGTCTTGATCTCATGCTTGCTGTAAGTTTGATTAGTCGTTTTATGGCATGTCCAACACAACAACATTTTGCAGCAGGTAAAACTGTTTTAAGGTACTTGAAAGGTACGGTAGATTATGGTGTATTTTATAAAAAAGGAGGAGTCGGTGATTTGACTGGATCGACTGGTAGTGACTGTGCCGGAGACATGGAAGAAAGCAAGAGTACTTCAGGCCATGTGCTTGTGATTAGTGGAGGAGCAGTAGCTTGGTTTTCTCGTAAGCAGCCTATAGTCACTTATGAACCAGAGAAGCTGAGTTCGTTGCTGCTAGTTCTTGTGCATGTCAAGATGTTTGGATGAGGAGGATATACTCAAAGAGATTGGTCACTCTAAAATAGAAGGAACAAAGCTAATGTGTGTAATACTTCAACTATTAAGCTATCCAAAAATTCAGTTCTACACGGACGTTCCAAACACATAAGAAAGCATTTCGGAAGTTGCGTGAAGAACTTAGCGTGCAGAGTTTTTCTGACTTGAACTAATTCTTGACAAAGAAGAATAAGTTCACGGGAGAAATGGTCAGAAGAATTTGATTAGATGAAAAAGAGTTAAGAGTATTTTTAGGAATTTAGTTTAAATATTTCTCAGATTTGTTTACCAGATTTGTTTCCATTTCCAAGATTTGTGGATAGAAACGTTTCTATGTAGGGTTATTTGTAAGGCTATAAAAGCCAAGTTCACTTTTCAATAATATTATCACCTCAAACTTCAATTGTTTATGTTTTTGGCTTTGTTACGTCAAAACCAGTACTTGTCACTTCTACCTTCCCACAATGGCAAACTCACTCTCTCTAATTTCTCTAATCTATTTTTCTTTGTTCGGGGGGCAACGAGGCTGAGAATCGGTTCATGAGCTGCTTTTAGGCTCGAATTGCCGGGAAGGATATTGATTGGGGCTTGTGGGCGTTCCAAGGAAGTTATATGTACAGACGGTGTAATGAAGATCCTGAGTGAAAGTTTTGGTGTTATGGATCACTCTTGGACTAAAGATAGTACCCCCGTCACTTAAACAAATGCTTCCACTTATCAAGAGAGTGAATCAAGGTTAATTTGTTGCTTCTCAATCTAACCGTGCATTATAACAAATCAAACCTTTATATATTTCTTTAGTTAGAATTTGAAACTAAAGCTCTTTTCTTGCGGATCCAAATTCTAAAGCACCAATATCATACATAATGCTGCATCCCGTATCAGGGCAATGTGTCAAATCCGAGGACAAAGGAGGAGTTGAACTCGGCGATTGTGCCACTCCGAAGCAATGGAACCATAGTGGAGATGGAAGTCCCGATGAAGTTGTTGTCAAACGGGCAGGGTTTGAAATCCGTCAGAGATGGAAAAGCACCGGTGGTATCCGACGAATGCTCTGGCGATGGAAGCAATTGGACGGTGGCTTCGAAAGCAAATCTCCAATTGGCCAACAAAATTGGCGAAGACAATTTTTGTTTGGAGAAGGAATCTGATACTATAGTTGTTGTGAAGAAATGCATTTGCTTTAGAGACGAGGGAAGTTGCACCGATGATCCTCAACCCCAATGGTTCAAACTTGTTCCAACAAATGTTGCTTAGTCTATTAATTAGTTTAAAATAGAAATTTAGAATTTGGTCCAATATACTAGTAGTTGTTGGAATTTGAATTTAGGGTTGGCATGAAAGTTTTGAAAATGCCGGAGTCATATTAGGGTTGTCGATTTTATGCTTAAATTCGCAGTTAAATGGTCAATAATTATTTTTCTATTATTTATTATATGTCCAATCTTTTATACGATCATTATTGTTGGTATTATTTTTCATATATGTTTGTACGATAAATAAAATCGGTTATAGTCAAGCACGAGCATGAATAGAATTAGAGATAAAATAGGGGCCAATTCAAAGTCGGACATGTCATATATTTATTCTTCCCAATACATAAGCAACTCACAACGTGTTGGTTTCAACCAGTTCAAACCATTGACTTTGGGTGTCTTGGAGGCAATTTGGAGCACCATCAGTGCAAATACATGAGTTTGTCACAATATTTGAAGAATTAGAGCTTTCAACCTGCAAGCAAAGACTCTTCCCATCTTGAGTTACGGTGGCCAAATGAAGCTTAGTGTTTGAAATGGCTCTCCAAGAACTCTGAGGGCCGAAGCAATCCGTTGAGAGAGATGGCATAAGGCCTTCTCCGCTTGTCTTTAAGCATAAACCAGTGCTTGACATCCTAATTGGAGTGCTATCATTGTCATGAGTCCATCGACTTGAGATGGAGCAATTACCCATGAAAATATCTTTGTTGTCATTTGAGACTTGGATGCATTGGCCACTTTGTGGATGATATATAACATACGAGAACGATGCATTGGAATTTGGATCTGTGCACCGTAAAAAAATGTCTTATACACTTGTTATAGATCCATATATTCAAAATCGTTAATATATTTATACTTACCTTGCAACATAGTCTGCAATAGTTGAAACTTCTGGACAAAGTTAGGATTTTTAATTTGAGTCCAATTGGAGTCGAGAACTCCAAAAGTTTCTGCCGGCCCTGCTTGACCTTCCCTGTAATAATAGCTACCTTGCCAAGTCCATAATGCCCAATCTAAATCTTCTTGTGCAAGATGAGCTGTGAAGCAACTCATGAACCGATTTTCTGCATCGTTAACCTCTCTCTGATCGTACCCATATTCGCTGACAAACAAAGGAAATGGGTTTGGTCCTTCTCTAACAAATTCAGCATGGTCTACAAAGCCATCGATAATATTTGCACAAATATTATTTAGTGGCTGGTTTATAAATTTACTCTCTTGATCTCCACTGAACGAATACAAGTGCACCTCAAAAACCAACTTGTTGTCTAAGGTGCTTACATTCAAGGGCTTCTCTTTTAAGCATCGAAGATCATTATCAAAATTTAGGCCCGAAACAATCACCAAAACATTTGGGTTAATGTTGTGGATTGTTGTTACTCCTTGAGTAACATAATTGTTCCAATCATTTGCATTTTCATTGGTTCCTCGTATCTCGTTTCGTAGGCTCATTCCAACCACCTAAATGTCATAACAAAAGAATGTGAGAATTTAGTTTCAAGAGTGTGAGAATTTTCCTTAATTTGTACGTACCGTTGATTTCTTGGAAAAGCGTTGAGCAACTAAGCTAAGACCTTGTAGCCATTCTTGAGGGTCAAAATAGCGGTCTCCAAAAAATCCATTGCCATCGTCAAGAGAGCAACACCATCTTGGCTGACTCATATGGTTGTCGGCAATCACCATTAAACCACTCTCTCCAAGCACATCAACAACAGCTTCATAGGCTTCAGCAATAGTCTTGTTCAACACAAAAGGATTATATTGAGCCAATCCGGCTTTTGCTTGCTCTAAATCGAGGAGGTCAAAATTCTCTTCAACTGTCCTATTTGCATAACGAGTGAACATTTGAGTTGCATACGTGAGTCGTACACAATTAAACCTCAACTTGATTGCCTCATCTGCCAGCTCTTTTAATGGCCTGTGGTTGAGACCTTCTATTAGCATGCTCTGTGTGTGGGAAGGCCAATTCACGCACACAAGCTTCACTCGACGCCCTGTTGTCGAATCAACGATCCACCTTCCTTTTGTTGACAACGGTAAAGAATAAACAGAAGGAGATAAAAACACAAACAATGCTAGAAAAAGAACAACTTGAAAAGCTCTTCCCATTTTTTCTTCTCTTTTATGAATCGGGGTGAGAGAAGCATAGCCCAAAGGTTACTTATATATCTCATTAATAGGTTGAAATTTGTTCAAAAGATCAAAGATCGATGTAACGGTGAAACTCCTTCCATTTTTTTCTTAATTCAGTTGCTTTGTTAATAAATTGTGTTTCTAACTTTGATAATTTGTTGAGTAATAAGCAAATATTTCTAACAAAGCTAGCAACGTTCATACATATCTTGCCCACAGAACCAATATTTTAACATTATGGCCCCTTTTTCTTAAATAAAACTCGAAGCTTGTTCCAGTCTCAAATTAAAAATTAAAATAGTAGCTAACTACGTTTATGATAAGTTCTTATATAATACCCCTACTACATTTTTTGAGTTGGGGACATTTTTCCACCTAATAATTCACAAATACATAAAATTATTTTAATAAAAATAGAATAGTTAACATCTTAATTATCTAATTTTAAAAAATGTAATCAAATTATTGAAAATATTTTATTTATACACTTTTCATACAATACTATGCATTTATTAATTTATATATATATATATATATATATATATATATATATATATATATATATATATATATATATATATATATATATATATATATATATATTCTAGGAGAGAAAGTAGAATATTCTGAACATTGAATTTTTATGTCGCATATTTAGAAGGTCCAAAGCATACAATAAATAAATTCAGATTGCTTTGTCTTTTTGACCGTAAACAATTCGACGTGTAGTTTTGCTATTCGATGTGTAGTTTGGTAAGAACTTATATTATGAGCCTCCATGCCCACGCTTGGAAAATGTCACCTTTTGAATTTGATTGTGTGGAAGGAGAAAAAATGAGGTCTATAATTTTATGTCCCCACTGATAAAAAAATAAATTGCCCATCTGACCTTTTTTTTTCAAACAAATTCTCTTTCTTTTTTCTTGATGGCGGGTTAAAAAGTCACGTCATTAAACTCAGGCCAACTTTTGAAGGGACGAGCCATTACACCGAACTGGTTTTGGATTAGTGGATCATTCTAAAATGTTTGATCAAGCTTTTAGGGTCGACCAAAATTGTAACGCGTCATGTCTAGGATAGATCAAGATTTGTAATGCAGATTCGATACCTAATGGCTCTAAATCTTGGACATGAGCCGTTACAAATTGTATTAGGGCAGTATCTCTCCCAGTATGATGTGGTTTCAAAACGAACTAATGTGAAAGTTGGTAGGTATGTGACACCCGAGCAAATGAGGGGTACATGACTGAACCCAAACCACTTCCAAACGAGAGGTATCCTGAGGATATGATAGCCAAGAAATACTTTAGAACATGGATAGTCACTCCATATACCAATAAGGTTCATTTTCCTTTTCGATAGCTCAATTATAAGAACTTCATGGTTAGGTATGTTTTGCATGGAGCAATTCTATGATGCACGTAACCTGTGGAGAATTTTTCTAGGATGCATGTGAATATGGAAAAGACATGCCGGAAGAACTCGAGTTAGTTCGCGAGAATAGCTTTCACTCTTAGAAACAAAGAGTAGGTAACCTGACCATGTCAAATCCTAGACATGAGTCGTTACAAAGGTTTGGGAGTCACACTCACTCATGGTCAAACAAATTCACTCTTGATCCAACGTACAAATATAGTTACATAAGCAAAGTAAAAAGTGATATAATCCAAAAAATGTATAAACAACCTACGTACCATAATTAAAATTTTTAATACTCCTCGTAATTAAACACTACAAACTTAGTAGCCATTTGGTTTCAAATTCCTCCCATAATTCTTCATTAATCAGAAATTTTGTACATGCTTGTCACAATCTTCCCTTTGAGTCATTTGGGTTTTAGTATTGAAAGTAGATGAGTAGTTCATTTTAACCTCAAACCTTTTCTTGATGAATCCAATTATTTTGACCCTTCCTGGCATTTCCGTGTGGCTACTGATATTCAAACCTCCCGACTTCAAATCCTCCATCAAACTCAGACCCTCATCCATTTCCTCCGCCTCGGTCTCCACCGTCACATTCATCGTCATCGTGTCCTTTGCCTTCATCAATCCGCCGGCGTCTCCCCTTCTCCGATCACCTCGCCGTGGTAGTAAATCACCATCGTGGCTTTTGAGTATTTGAACGATGCGACATTAGGATTCCGCACGAAGACACTAGCCACAACGAGTATGCCACCGTCTGAGAAGGAAGAACGGTGAGTTTTAAATGATTATTAAGAAAATTAGATGAAAACCCAATTAAGCGTTAGATTTTGACTTAGTAATAACTCAGGAAAACCTAAACAATCGTAGTGTCAAGTTATGATATTATTGAATACTCAACCTGGCTTTTACAACTTTACAAATAACAATAGAAATATTAACTATATGACAAATAATTAAACTAAATAACAAACAATACTCTTAAAACAACCCTTCGCCCCTCTCTTTCTACTCCCTATAAACACAACCTTCGTACCACTTCATGTTCGAAGAATTTGATTAGATCAAAGAAGAGTTAGAGTATTTTTATGGGGTTAGTTTAAATATTTGATTTGTTTACCAAATTTGTTTACAAGATTTTTGTTTCCAAGATTTGTGGTTAGTTTCTATTTAGGGTTATTTGTGAGACTACGAAAGCCAAGTTCAATATTCAATAATATTATCACTTCCCGCTTCAATTGTTTATGTTTCTGGCTTAGTTGTGTCAAAACCTAGCAATTGGTATCATAGCCCCAATTTTTTAGTGATCAAATAGAGAGAGTATGAGTGAAGACAAAGTTTTAACGAAGATCCCTCACTTCGATGGTCACTTTGATCATTTTAGTGATGGAGTGAGCTGATGGAATATTTGCTCAGAGCAAAAGGTCTATGGAGTGTGGCGGAGATTGGTTTCTCAGGTCAAGAGGAAGGAACAATGTTGACTGAGGCACAAAAGGGCCACCTTGATGATGCTAGACTCAAAGATCACCAAGTAAAGCATTACCTCTTCCAGGCAATTTATCGAGCTGTCTTTGAGCAAATCTTGGATCGTCGCACAGCCAAGATTGTTTGGGACTCAATGAAACGAAAATTTTGTGGAAACCAAAAAGTGAAGAAATCTCTTCTTAATGCATTAAGGAGAGAATTTGAGATCCTAGAGATGAAGAATGATAAAAGCATCAAAGATTATTTTTTAAGAGTGATGATAACCTCCAACAAGATGAGAAGCAGTGGAGAAGATATGCCAGACAAGAAAATTGTAGAAAAAATTATGCGTACCCTGACTGAAAAATTTAAGTATGTTGTAGTATCCATGGAGGAATCCAAAGATACTGATAACATGTCCATTGATGAATTACAAAGTTCATTGGTGGTGCATGAACAAAAATTGCGAAGATCCTGACAGAAAACACACGTACGAGGAAGTGAGTTTTGCACAATAACGTAATTCTCTAAGAGAGACAATACTTAGAAAATAAACAAAACCAACTTACTTATTTTATTCAACTTGTTACACAGTATATATACAGACAGAGAGAAAAACTAACTTCTTACAATCTTAGCCACACATTAATAACTGCTAATAACTTCCCTTGATCTTATCCACAAATACTAAAACTGACATAATTTAAAATACAAAAAGCAAATACAAATGAATTACGGTTAATACAAGATTAAATAAACTAACAAATCATCCCCTTAATCTTGTATTTCGATCTTCACATTCTTACATTCTTCAAACCAATTCTTTCTCGAAGCTCCACAAATTTTTGTCGTCCTATTGGCTTCGTAAGTATATCAGCCAATTAATCCTCAGTTTTTACATGATCCACTTCAATCTCCTTTTTGCACACATTCACGAATGAAATGGAACCTCATGTCTATATGTTTGCTGCGATCATGATGAACTGGTTTTTTCGCTAATGCTATAGCAGACTTGTTATCGATATTTAAACGAACTGGATTTACTTCCTTCCCATGCAATTCCTTCAGTAAACGTCCTAACCACATTCCTTGACAAGCAGCTGACGTCGCCGCAATATACTCCGCTTCAAAGGATGAAAGTGCCACCATCTTTTGTTTCTTTGAAGTCCATGTGATTGGATTGCCATATAAGAAAAACAATGTCCCCGTAGTGCTCTTTCGATCATCTATATCTCCAGCAAGATCACTATCACTATATCCGATTAATCGATTTTCTACTTGCTTTGCCTTAACATAATGACATCCAATATCAATGGTTCCTTTCACGTACCTGAGTATTTGCTTCACAGCTTCCATATGAACCATGGTCGGAGCTTCCATATAACGACTCATAACTCCAACGGAATATGATAAGTCAGGTCGTGTGTTCACTAAATAACGAAGACTTCCGATAATACTCTTGTAAAGAGTGGAATCCACAGATCGACAATTACTCGCTTTGCTTAGCTTTGTTCTCGGCTCCATAGGAAAACATGACACGGATTACAATCCATCATTCCAAGTTTTGCCAAAAGCTTTGCCGCATAACTCGACTGAGATTACCTGATTCCATCGAAGTCTTGTTTAACTTCTATTCCCAAATAATAAGGCAGGAATCCTAAATCACTCATTTCAAACAACTTCTTCATTTGTTGGTTGAAGCTCAAAATATCATCCTTGCTCGACCCGACAATAATTAAATCATCAACATAAACTCCAACTATCTGAATTTTATTTTCTTTCCAACGTGTATACACAGCATGCTCTAAAGGACACTTTTGAAATCCAAGAGACTTTAAGAAATTATCCAGTTTTGCATTCCAGGCACGAGGTGCTTGACGTAAGCCATACAATGCTTTCCTAAGTCGTAAAACATTCCCTTCTCGACCTTCCACAGCAAATTCTTCTGGTAGTTCTACATAAACCTCTTCCTTCAACTCACCATTAAGAAACGCTGACTTGACATCCATATGATGAATCTCCCAACTCTCCTGCGCTGCTATAGCAATCAAGACTCGCACTGTTTCAAGCCTTGCAACAGGTGCAAATACCTCATCAAAATCCACTCCATATTTCTCGACAAAACCCTTTGCGACTAAACGGGCTTTATACCTCACGATCTCCCCATTCGAATTTCTATTCAACTTATATACCCATTTCAACCCGATTGCTCGATGTCCCTTTGGTAGTTTTGCGAACTCTCACGTGCCATTTTTTTCAATAACAGACAAATCTTCTAGCATTGCTTGCTGCCATTTTTCATTATCTCTTGCTTCCATATATGAATTTGGCTCCTCAAGTGAAAGAAAACACATCCCAGCTTCTTCATTCAACTCAATAGAATCAGAGTAAATTTCTCTTAACGATCGAAATTTTCTTGGACTAGATGAGACGTATGAATCGTCTCCTATTGATAAATCATTTGCTGGTGATGAATCGTCTCCCAATAGAGTCCCTGATGATTCTCCTCGCTCTTCTAAAATGTCCTCGTCCTTCACATAGACCTGAGGATCATAATGAACAGCGAATTTACCACCTTCCTTCTTATTTTCTTCCAATTGTTGCACATCCCATTTATATTCTTCTTCTTCTAGAAACTTGACGTCTCGGCTGATATGAAGTCTTTTCGCTTTAGGATCATACAAACGATAAGCTTTTGAACCTGCTTCATATCCCACGAAAATCATTGGCACACTTCGGTCTTGTAATTTGGTTAAATTTGGTGTTGTATTTCTTCCATACGCCAGGCTTTTGAACACTCTAAAATGCTCTACATTAGGCTTTCTTCCTCTCCATTTCTCATGAGGAGTTGCTTCAATTACACTCTTCGTTGGGGATCTATTGAGGATTTAGACAGCTGTCTTCACTGCCTCTGCCCAGAAATGCATCGGCAAATTTTTGCACTTCAACATGCTTCGCACCATTGCAATAACCGTTTGGTTTCGTCGTTCAACCACACCATTTTGTTGCGGAGAATAGGGTTCTGTTAAATATCTTTTAATCCCACTGCTCTCACAATATTCTTTGAACTCAATACTTGTAAATTCTCCACCTCTATCAGTTCTAAGCGCTTGCAATTTCTTTCCGGATTCAGCTTCAATTTTATTTTAAACACGTTTGGATCCCAAGAATGCATCAGATTTATTTTTGAGCAATTCAATCCACATATATCTACTAAAATCATCTACCAACAGCAAAAAGAATTTATTACCTCCATGAGTTGTTGGAGTAATTGGACCACACAAATCGCCATGCACCAATTGTAGAACACTAACGGCTCGAAAATTCGCTTGTTGTGGGAATGGTGTTCTTCGTTGTTTAGTGATTACACAACTATCACAAACTTGTTCGATCCTTTCAACGTGCGGAATTCCTTTCACCATTTGTTTCGTAGACAGGTTTCCTAAAGCCTCAAAATTCAAATGCCCATATCTAGCATGCCACAACCAAGAATCTTCAGACAACTTACCAAGTAGACATGTTGGTTTCGTTGTTTTTAGGCTAATTGTATATAGCCTATTTCGTGACCGCTTCACTTTTGCCAAGAACTCCTTTGCCTTTGCGAAAATGACAAGTAAACCATGTTCGATCTCAACTTTACAGCCCTGTTCATCCAATTGTCCTAAACTTATAATGTTACTTTTAAGTTTAGGAATGAATTATACATCGGAAAGGATACAGTGATCTCCATTTTCACATTGCAGCATCACGTCTCCACGTCCTTTTATCTCTACAAGTGATCGGTCTCCGAACTTCACCGTGCCGGTCACTGACTCGTTCAATTCCGAGAACCAACTTCGACAACCAGTCATATGATTGCTGGCTCCCGTATCTAGGAACCAAGTGTTGTTTTTCTTGTCAATTTCTTCCGGGACAACCTTCTCTTCATAAAGAGCCATCTCCGTCAACTCTGGTGAACCGAGAGTTCGGACTTCACAAACCTGTGCTATAAGTAAGACTGGCTCATCCTCATCACCTTGCATCTCAGTCAAGTGCGCCTGATCCTCCCTTTTCTTCGATCTACAGTGGGATGCATAATGGCCAATCTTTTGACAATTATAACATTTCACCTTCCGACATTCTGCGGCATAGTGGCCTAGGCCTTGACAATTGTAGCATTTTACCTTGCTCTTGTCACTCTTCTTCTCTTGATGTAACGAGTCGTTTCCACGTCCATGACCTCTCCCTCTCCAGCGACCACTGCGACCTCGCCCTCGGCTATGGCCTCCATTGTCGCTACGTTTTTTCTTGAAAGTTGAACTTTCACCTTTGCCTTTCGATTCTTTTGCTTTCCATTCTCCTTTTGTAAATAAGACATGCTCAGCATTCTCTTTGTTGCCACCGATCCGTTCCTCGTATGCTTTAAGACGGCCGATGACTTCCTCCATGGTCATCACATTTAAATCGACAAATTGCTCTATTGCCGATGCGATATGAAGAAACTTAGAAGGTACTGAGCGGAGAAATTTTTTCACCAAGCATGCCTCTTCGAAGTTGTCTCCAAAAGTACGTATTTTATTAACAACTCATGTCAATCTTGCTGCATAATCATCTATAGTCTCGGACTCCTTCATATTCATAACTTCGAACTCAATCTTCAGAGTTTGGATCTTTGCCTCCTTTACACGTTCAGCACCCACATGAATAGTTTTTAACGTCTGCCATGCTTCTTTTGCTGTCTCTTTCTCTGCTAACGGAAACAACATCTCCTCAGGGATTGCTTGATAGATAGCTGCTAAGGCCATTTGATCCTTCCTTTCATCAAGACTATCCAGAGACTCAGTTGATTGGATTGCGTCCCACACCCCTTGAGCACGCAAATAGACCTTCATCTTCATAGCCCATGCTGAGTTGTTGGTTCTCGATAACGTCGGGCATTGGAGTGATACCAGACCTTCCTTTGTTGCAGACTTCGACGACTCTCCTCTCTCTCCATTGTTGTTATTATTTCTCGGCATGATCTTGTTGGGTTTTATGTCCTAAAACTCATAGTTTGTAAACAAAGATATATTCTATTTTCAATAAAGTTATTATTGATGTTTATTCAGTAAAAATTGTTATTGAATAAAGTGAACTTTACGATCATTAATCTAAATCCAATAAACTAAGAACACTCTGGCTATAGTATGATTACTTGAACTATATGTAGAGACATAAGAGTGGATCAAGTTCAAGTATATAGTCAAAATGATCTATAGTATAAGGATAAGGCTGAGTACCTTATTCTCGGGACACTATGGATGCGGCCCACTTTTGTATATGATATAAACAATGTGATCACTAAATTGTGCATGTGAAGACATGTGAGTGGGGGCGTCCTATGCAATGAGTATTGCATAAGATCGGACCATGAAGAAAACCACTCTCACTTTATAAAGTCGTTTACTGTTGAGACTGATTTTCTTTTCATTCGATAACCTAGGTAACTCGGTTTTAATCCTGAGCTAACCATGAACTCCTGTTTATTCGGAATTATCCTTAGATTTGCATGGGTGAGAGTGGCTTTAGTTCGCCGACTCAACAGGCCTCCCATTTCAGGGGTAAGACTGGGTGAATGGCTGGGGACGTGGGGTGCAAGACGGAATTCACTCCTACCCACTTTTAGGGATAGAAGAAAGGTAGTTCCCTTAAGCACTGAATCCAGGTCTTGAACAAGGGGCCCCACCCTCTCATTGGCCTGAGAGGGATTCGGTTTACTGGTTGGACCACAAACCAATTGTTCATTAGAGGATCAGTGAGACATAAGGAACAAGAAGTAACTTCAGGGGTAAAACGGTAAATTGACCCAGCTCTAGTTACGAACAACCTGTGAAGGATCGACTTACTAATCATGGTTATATCAGATGGACAGAAATATATCTATAGTGAGGGGAGTGCAACTACTAGGCTATAGTGGAGTGTCCTAGTAGTTAACGAATGTTGGTTAACCAGGTTAATGAGTTTAATCGGTTAATCTTGGATCGTTGGAGCCCATGATCTATAGGTCCATTAGGTCCCTCTGCTAGCTCATATCGGACTAAACCATAGAACACTGTGACGAGTGAGTTCGAAGTGTTCGAATTCAAATTAGGGAATATGCGTTACATATATACGATATATTTAACCGCAATTTTGTTTTATTTACGAATTAAACGAAAAGAGAGAATATGAGATATTTAAATAAGATTTAAATATCTTAATCAATTATGTGTCGGAATTGATCGGGATTGACATTTGAATTAATATTAAATATTAATTAAATAGTTTAATTAATCATTTAATGTTACTTTAATTTGAAATTCATTATTCAAATTAATTGTTGAATTAAAATGAAGAAAGTCAAAATGTTGACTTTCATCTAATGGAAAAATTCCATGTTAGTGGAATTTTGAGGTGTCAAAATTTGGTTTAACCAAACTTGCATGTTTGCCAAATAAACCCCACAAGTTTTAGTGGAATTTTGAGTGTCAAAATTTGGTTAACTCAAACATGCATGCTTGCCACATAATCCCAAACATTTGAGTGGAATTTTAAGTGTCAAAATTTGGTGATCTCAAGTTTGCATGAACATGCAAACTTGACTCTTTAAATAGAGTGATCATGATACTTGAAAATAAAATTCTTCATCTTGATGAAAAAACCTTGAAACAAACACTCTCTTTCACATATACAAAATCCCTCCCAAGTTTAGTCACTCACCGGATTCCACAATCCCGTTCTAAGGCCGGAGGATAGTGGAGAAGACACTAGTGGTGGTTCGAAACCGGTTCGTGAGGCAAAAGGAGTTTGAACTACAAAAGGTTAGTATTTAAACCCATTAAGTTTTAATACTTATGAACATGCTAGTTATTTACAATAATTGATGTTCTAAAAGTGCCTAAGATCCAAAATGCTTCCGCATGTGTTATATTAACACCAACAATTGGTATCAGAGCAAGGTTTAGGCACTTTATTTACATTAATTTGATCATGGTGGGTACCATTTCATGCATCAAATTTGTGGTTGCTAAAGTGGATGGTTTTGGTTTTGGCATTTTTTTTATGCTTCCATTTGATACAATTATTGTAATAAGCCTAAGGTGTATGGGCTTTAATGAATGAAGAAAGGTCTGTAATTTTTATGGAGTCATTAGAGTCCATTTTATGTTGTAATTGATCGAAAATGGAAGAGATAAGCAAGCTGAACCGAAGAAGATGGAAGAGGCGGTTCGGGTGTTTTTTCTGTCGTTGGGGACCGATTGAACATTTTTAAGGGTTGGTTTGTCCAGTTCGTGATCCTCGGGAGCGGCTCAAGTTATTTTTAATTATTAATGTAATAATTTAGTTAATTGCTTGCTTTAAAATGCCAAAACCAACCCACTTTAGTGTGTTTAATTAATTATGCATTATGAATGTATGTTTTAATTAAATAGAAAATGTATATGCATAAAGTATGTCATATAGATTTAAAATCCCACCATAGGCTAAGCATGTTTCATGCATTCCAAGTATGTTATAAGTGTTATAATGTATAGTATGCATGTCTTAGGGTTCCATGAGTGATAGATATAAATTGTTATATTATTGCATGGAATGGATGATTATATAAACTGTTATATAAACCATGTTATAGGTTATTTTCAACGTCATAAAATAAGGTAGACGTTAAAATCTATAATAAAGATAAGTGCATGCTCACTAAGGGTTAAGAACCGAGCACGATCAATTTTAACAGTTAAAAAGGGTCGATGTCTTATAAAATTGCGGTTACGAGAAAGCTCACCTGGCACGATCTTGTCTAAGGCTGAAGGTACTTAAGTTGACGGTTTACGGAACACCTACTACCTGGAGATCGGACCAGTACTTGAGCTTAGTTAGCCCAGTTTTATGAGCATGCTTAAGTGATGTAAGATTTAGAAAAATCGAATAGACTTAAGTTATATTTAATTAGCCGGAATATACTTAAGTAATGAGTATACCCAACCATCTAAAATACTTAGTGGGAGAAAAAAGGTGTATAAGATACATCGTTTTCTCTTCACGCTCTCTGTAAAATTCACACAGTGAGATTCATGCTCGGCCTCGTGTCGCCCTGGGAGCGTCCTCCATTCGGAAGGTATTTGCATGAGTCAATAACAAGGTGAATTGAGAAAGTATTTATAGTAAGTGGGAGAAGGAAGTCAACACGTCCTATGGTCTCCACCACTAGGTTGCACCGTGAGATTCCCATGTTCCGCCTGCATGTTGTCCTAGAGCAACTACCCATTCGGAGGGTCGTAACATGGGAGTCGGAACAACGCAAACTCTAGAAATAGATAGGATTTCTTAGGTCCATTCCCAACTTTGGCTTTTTCATTCGATAGCGTTGTTGGGACCGATTTCTGAGGTCTAAAATTGGTGGGTCACACTTGCGAAGAATTACTAAGAGTTAGTATATTCTTGACCAAAATAGCGATAACTAAAACACTATAGGAACAAGAGTTATTTTGGAATTAGTGTTTAAGTCAAGAATGTCTTGGTTTAGTGAATGAGTGATTGACTGCCCCTCGGTAGCAGTTGCTCTAACTCACTAAAGTATCGTTGCAAATTAATTATGATTTGGGTACATTATTACATTTGCTAAAACTGATTGGATTAAACAGGATTAAGTCAAATCACTAATAGAATTTTCTTTATATCACAGCATGACAAACTCAATAGTACAATTACTCGCTTCTGAGAAATTAAACGGCGACAACTACTCAACTTGGAAATCAAACCTAAACACAATACTGGTCATTGATGATTTAAAGTTTGTTTTAACTGAGGAGTGTCCTCCAAACCCAAACTCAAATGCAAATCGAATAGCTCGGGATGCATATGACAGATGGATAAAGGCAAATGACAAAGCCCGAGTGTACATTCTAGCCAGCATATCTGATGTTTTGGCTAAGAAACACGATGTTATGGGTACTGCTAAAGAGATTATGGAATCTCTAAAAGGGATGTTTGGACAACCGTCCTTCTCCCTTAGACATGAAGCCATAAAATACATTTACAACTGCCGTATGAAAGAAGGGACCTCAGTTAGAGAACATGTCCTGGACATGATGGTCCATTTCAATGTGGCAGAAGAAAATGAAGCTGTCATTGATGAGAAGAGTCAAGTCAGTTTTATCATGATGTCTCTTCCGAAGAGCTTCTTCCAGTTCCGCACCAATGTGGTTATGAACAAAATAGAATATAACTTGACTGCTCTTCTCAATGAGCTACAGACTTATCAGTCCCTCTTAACAAACAAGGGACAAACAGGAGAAGCAAATGTTGCTATCTCCAAGAAATTACAACGAGGATCGTCCTCCAAAAATAAGTCTGGACCTTCAACTTCTAAAAGTGTTTTTATGAAGAAGAAGGGAAAAGGGAAAAATAAGATTCCTACTAACCGCAAGAACAAGGTTCAAAAAGCAGATAAAGGAAAATGTTTCCATTGCAACGAAAACGGGCACTGGAAGAGAAACTGCCCAAAATACCTTGCAGAGAAGAAAGCCGAAAAGACACAACAAGGTAAATATGATTTACTCGTTGTAGAAATGTGTTTAGTAGAGTATGACAACTCAACTTGGATACTAGATTCAGGGGCGACTAATCATATTTGTTCTTTTTACCAGGAAACTAGCTCCTGGAGAATGCTTGCGGATGGCGAGATAACACTCAGGGTTGGAACAGGAGAGGTTATCTCAGCAAGATCAGTAGGAAATTTAAAGTTGTTTTTTGGAGATAGATTCATTATATTAGATAATGTACTTTTTGTTCCTGGAATGAAAAGAAATCTAATATCCATCTCTTGTTTATTAGAACAGTTGTATAAAGTATCTTTTGAAATCAATGAAGTGTTCATTTGCAAAAGAGGTATTCATATTTGTTCTGCAAAACTAGAAAACAACTTATATATGTTAAAACCGAGCAAAACAAAAGCTATTTTAAATACTGAGATGTTTAAAACAGCTGAAACTCAAAATAAACGACAAAAGATTTCTCCTAATACCTATCTTTGGCACTTAAGACTAGGCCACATTAATCTCAATAGGATTGAGAGATTGGTTAAAAGAGGACTTCTAAATAAGTTAGAAGACAATTCTTTACCTCCATGTGAGTCTTGTCTTGAGGGTAAAATGACTAAACGATCATTTTGCGAAAAAGGTTATAGAGCCAAAGAAACCTTAGAACTCGTGCATACAGATCTCTGTGGTCCAATGAATGTCAAAGCACGAGGAGGGTATGAATATTTCATCAGTTTTATTGATGATTATTCAAGGTATGGCTATCTTTACCTAATGCATCACAAGTCCGAAGCTCTTGAAAAATTCAGAGAGTATAAGACTGAGGTTGAGAATCTATTAGGTAAAACTATTAAAACACTTCGATCAGATCGAGGAGGAGAGTACATGGATTTAAGATTTCAGGACTATATGATAGAACATGGAATAAGGTCTCAACTCTCAGCCCCTGGTATGCCTCAACAAAATGGTGTATCAGAAAGGAGAAATAGAACTCTATTAGACATGGTTCGGTCTATGATGAGTTTCGCTCAATTACCCGATCCGTTTTGGGGATATGCAGTGGAGACTGCTACATACATTTTGAACATGGTTCCTACTAAAAGTGTTTCAGAAACACCTTATGAGTTATGGAAAGGGCGTAAAGGTAGTTTACGTCACTTCAGAATTTGGGGATGTCCAGCACATGTGTTGTTGCAAAATCCCAAGAAATTAGAACGTCGTTCAAAATTATGTCTATTTGTAGGATACCCCAAAGAGACGAAAGGTGGTTTGTTTTATGATCCTCAAGAAAATAGAGTGTTTGTATCAACGAACGCTACATTCTTAGAGGAAGACCACGTAAGAAATCATCAACCTCGTAGCAAACTAGTATTAAGTGAGATTTCTAAAGAAGCTACTGATAAAACAACAAGAGTTGTTGATCAAGCTGGTCCTTCAACCAGAGTTGTTGATGGAGCTGACACTTCTGGTCAATCACATCCTTCTCAAAAGTTGAGAATGCCTCGACGTAGTGGGAGGGTTATAACTCAACCCGATCGTTACTTGGGGTTGATAGAAACTCAAGTCATCATACCTGATGATGGCATTGAGGATCCATTGTCCTATAAACAGGCAATGAATGATGTAGATAGAGATCAGTGGATTAAAGCCATGAATCTTGAAATGGAGTCAATGTACTTCAATTCAGTCTGGGAACTTGTAGATCAACCAGATGGGGTAAAACCTATTGGTTGCAAATGGATCTATAAGAGGAAACGAGACCAAACCGGTAAGGTACAGACCTTTAAAGCACGACTAGTAGCAAAGGGTTATACCCAAAGAGAGGGGGTGGACTATGAAGAAACCTTCTCACCTGTTGCTATGCTTAAATCAATTAGAATACTCTTGTCTATTGCCACATTTTATGATTATGAAATTTGGCAAATGGATGTTAAGACAGCTTTTCTAAACGGCGATCTTGAAGAGAGTATCTATATGGCTCAACCAGAGGGGTTCATTGAACAGGATCACGAGCAAAGGGTTTGCAAGCTTAAAAGATCCATTTATGGGTTGAAGCAAGCATCTCGATCCTGGAACATAAAGTTTGATACTGCGATCAAATCTTATGGCTTTAAACAGAATGTTGACGAACCTTGTGTTTATAAAAGGATAGTCAACTCTACAGTAGCTTTCCTGGTGTTGTACGTTGACGATATCCTACTCATTGGAAATGATGTGGGAATTCTGACTGACATTAAGCATTGGCTGGCGACACAATTCCAAATGAAAGATTTGGGAGAGGCTCAGTTTGTTCTTGGAATCCAAATTGTTCGGAATCGCAAGAACAAAACACTAGCATTGTCTCAAGCATCGTACATCGACAAAATGTTGATTCGATATAAGATGCAGGACTCCAACAAAGGATTATTACCTTTCAGGCATGGAGTTCATTTGTCGAAGGAACAAAGTCCTAAGACACCTCAAGAAGTTGAGGATATGAAACACATTCCCTATGCATCAGCAGTCGGTAGTCTGATGTATGCCATGCTATGTACCCGACCCGACATATGCTATGCTGTGGGAATTGTCAGCAGATATCAGTCCAATCCGGGACGTGCTCATTGGACTGCCGTTAAGAATATCCTCAAGTATCTTAGGAGAACGAGGGACTATATGCTAAGGTACGGTGCTAAGGATCTGATCCTTACAGGGTACACTGACTCAGATTTTCAGACCGATGTAGATTCGAGGAAATCGACATCAGGATCTGTCTTCACTCTGAACGGAGGAGCAATAATATGGAGAAGCATAAAGCAAGGTTGCATTGCTGATTCCACCATGGAAGCTGAGTATGTTGCTGCTTGTGAAGCAGCGAAAGAATCTGTATGGCTTAGGAAGTTCTTAACTGATTTGGAAGTCGTTCCAAATATGCATCTTCCCGTCACTCTTTATTGTGATAATAGTGGAGCAGTTGCAAATTCAAAAGAACCAAGAAGCCATAAGCGAGGAAAACATATTGAGCGCAAATATCATCTCATAAGGGAGATTGTGCAACGAGGAGATGTGATCGTCACACAGATAGCTTCAGAACACAACATTGCTGATCCATTTACAAAGCCCCTCACGGCTAAAGTATTTGAAGGGCACCTAGTGAGTCTAGGACTACGAGTTATGTAATCTAGGGCAAGTGGGAGAAAAGGCATGAGTATGTGATGCCCAAGTTTATTGTATTTCTCTCTACTCAACGTTATAAAACCACACTAGAGTTTTAGTCCAAGTGGGAGTTTGTTGGGTTTTATGTCCTAAAACTCATAGTTTGTAAACAAAGATATATTCTATTTTCAATAAAGTTATTATTGATGTTTATTCAGTAAAAATTGTTATTGAATAAAGTGAACTTTACGATCATTAATCTAAATCCAATAAACTAAGAACACTCTGGCTATAGTATGATTACTTGAACTATATGTAGAGACATAAGAGTGGATCAAGTTCAAGTATATAGTCAAAATGATCTATAGTATAAGGATAAGGCTGAGTACCTTATTCTCGGGACACTATGGATGCGGCCCACTTTTGTATATGATATAAACAATGTGATCACTAAATTGTGCATGTGAAGACATGTGAGTGGGGGCGTCCTATGCAATGAGTATTGCATAAGATCGGACCATGAAGAAAACCACTCTCACTTTATAAAGTCGTTTACTGTTGAGACTGATTTTCTTTTCATTCGATAACCTAGGTAACTCGGTTTTAATCCTGAGCTAACCATGAACTCCTGTTTATTCGGAATTATCCTTAGATTTGCATGGGTGAGAGTGGCTTTAGTTCGCCGACTCAACAGGCCTCCCATTTCAGGGGTAAGACTGGGTGAATGGCTGGGGACGTGGGGTGCAAGACGGAATTCACTCCTACCCACTTTTAGGGATAGAAGAAAGGTAGTTCCCTTAAGCACTGAATCCAGGTCTTGAACAAGGGGCCCCACCCTCTCATTGGCCTGAGAGGGATTCGGTTTACTGGTTGGACCACAAACCAATTGTTCATTAGAGGATCAGTGAGACATAAGGAACAAGAAGTAACTTCAGGGGTAAAACGGTAAATTGACCCAGCTCTAGTTACGAACAACCTGTGAAGGATCGACTTACTAATCATGGTTATATCAGATGGACAGAAATATATCTATAGTGAGGGGAGTGCAACTACTAGGCTATAGTGGAGTGTCCTAGTAGTTAACGAATGTTGGTTAACCAGGTTAATGAGTTTAATCGGTTAATCTTGGATCGTTGGAGCCCATGATCTATAGGTCCATTAGGTCCCTCTGCTAGCTCATATCGGACTAAACCATAGAACACTGTGACGAGTGAGTTCGAAGTGTTCGAATTCAAATTAGGGAATATGCGTTACATATATACGATATATTTAACCGCAATTTTGTTTTATTTACGAATTAAACGAAAAGAGAGAATATGAGATATTTAAATAAGATTTAAATATCTTAATCAATTATGTGTCGGAATTGATCGGGATTGACATTTGAATTAATATTAAATATTAATTAAATAGTTTAATTAATCATTTAATGTTACTTTAATTTGAAATTCATTATTCAAATTAATTGTTGAATTAAAATGAAGAAAGTCAAAATGTTGACTTTCATCTAATGGAAAAATTCCATGTTAGTGGAATTTTGAGGTGTCAAAATTTGGTTTAACCAAACTTGCATGTTTGCCAAATAAACCCCACAAGTTTTAGTGGAATTTTGAGTGTCAAAATTTGGTTAACTCAAACATGCATGCTTGCCACATAATCCCAAACATTTGAGTGGAATTTTAAGTGTCAAAATTTGGTGATCTCAAGTTTGCATGAACATGCAAACTTGACTCTTTAAATAGAGTGATCATGATACTTGAAAATAAAATTCTTCATCTTGATGAAAAAACCTTGAAACAAACACTCTCTTTCACATATACAAAATCCCTCCCAAGTTTAGTCACTCACCGGATTCCACAATCCCGTTCTAAGGCCGGAGGATAGTGGAGAAGACACTAGTGGTGGTTCGAAACCGGTTCGTGAGGCAAAAGGAGTTTGAACTACAAAAGGTTAGTATTTAAACCCATTAAGTTTTAATACTTATGAACATGCTAGTTATTTAGAATAATTGATGTTCTAAAAGTGCCTAAGATCCAAAATGCTTCCGCATGTGTTATATTAACACCAACAGATCTTTGGCATGTAACCAGTGCTCTGATACCAAATGACAGAAAACACACATACGAGGAAGTGATTTTTGCACAATAACGTTATTCTCTAAGAGAGACAATACTTAGAAAATAAACAAAACCAAGTTACTTATTTTATTCAACTTGTTACACAGTACATATATAGACAGAAAGAAAAACTAACTTCTTACAATCTCAGCCACACATTAATAACTGCTAATAACTTCCCTTGATCTTATCCACAAATACTAAAACTGACATAATTTAAAATACAAACAACAAATACGAATGAATTACGGTTAATACAAGATTGAATAAACTAACAGATCCAGCATTAATGGAGAGGAGCAAGTTCTGAAAGTCGAAGGACGAACGAAAATAAGTAATGGAGGAAGAGGAACTTACAGGGGCAGAGGACGCGGAAGAGGAAGATCAACTTTCAACAAAGCAATGGTTGAATGTTATAGGTGTCATGACTTAGCTCATTTTAATTATGAATGTTCAAAGATGAATAAGGAATTGAATTATGCAGAGCTGGAAGAAGAGGATGAAATGCTGTTAATGGCTCATATGTTAAGACATGAAGCAAAAAGGAGTGATGCTTGGTTCTTAGATTCGGGTTGCTCAAACCATATGTGTGCAAGTGAAGGTATGTTTTCCAGCTTAGACAAGACATTTTCCCACATTGAAAAACTTGGAAATAATACAGGTAGGAAAGTTATGGGAAAGGGTGCAGTGAAATTAACTTTGCATGGGGTTCGTTGCACTATTAGTAATGTGTATTGGGTACCTGAACTAAAAAATAATCTCTTGAGCGTTGGACAACTACAAGAAAAAAGGAGTAGCAGTGCTGTTTGAAGATGGTGTATGTAGCATTTATCATCCACAAAAAGGAAAAATAGCAGAGTCAATTATGATCGCAAATCGGCAGTTTATTTTGGGTGCTGAACCATCTACCACAACAAATGAAGAAAGATGCCTCCAAGTTTCAAATACGGACCAGTCAACACTTTGGCACCATCGATATGGTCATCTCGGCTACAAAGGCTTGTGCACCTTGAAACACAAAAACAAGGTGAAAGGCCTTCCGCAAATTGGGGCTCCAAACCCCACCTGTGAGGCATGTATGAAAGGCAAGCAACATCGGAACTCCATTTCAAAAAATGGGTAAATGGAGAGCAACGGAAAAATTAGACTGGGGGAAAACATTGAAATAGATAAGAACACAGCGGAAGGAGGAGGAATAACAGAGGAAACGACTGAACCGGTTGCTGAAACAATTGAACCAGTTGCTGAAAACGGAGAAAGAAAAATCACGGAAGAAACGACTGAATCGGTTGCTGAAACAATTGAACAAGTTGCTGAAAACAATTTTTCCAGTAACCGTCGCACCAGATTTGACAGTAAGGGAGGGGAGAAATCGACATCCACCTGTATGGTTAACAGATTCCGGTGAAGGCTATGAGAAAAAGGGAAGTGAGGAGATGGTGTACAAACTCCAAAAGGCTCTCTACGGATTAAAACAAGCACCTAGAACCTGGTTTGGTCGAATAGAATCCTACTTCATCAAGGAAGGATTCAAAAGCAGTTCCAGTGAGCAAACACTCTTCATCAAGAGGAAGGGAGGTAAAATTCTTATCGTAAGCATTTACGTTGATGATTTTTTATTTACTGGAGACCAGATGAAGAACTATTGGACGAGTTTAAACGTTCCTTGAAGAAAGAGTTTGATATGACTGACTTAGGTCAGATGAAATTTTTTCTTGGAATAGAGGTAATACAAAGATTAGATGGTATTTTCACATGTCAAAGAAAGTAGGCTGTTGAAGTTTTAAATCGACTTGGCATAGAGAATTACAATTCTGTTTGTAATCCCACTGTTCCAGGAAAGAAAATTGGCAAAGATGAAAATGGTGCAAAAGTATATGTAACTTTGTATAAACAAATAGTGGGAAGTCTGATGTATCTCACAACTACTCGTCTTGATCTCATGCTTGCTGTAAGTTTGATTAGTCGTTTTATGGCATGTCCAACACAACAACATTTTGCAGCAGGTAAAACTGTTTTAAGGTACTTGAAAGGTACGGTAGATTATGGTGTATTTTATAAAAAAGGAGGAGTCGGTGATTTGACTGGATCGACTGGTAGTGACTGTGCCGGAGACATGGAAGAAAGCAAGAGTACTTCAGGCCATGTGCTTGTGATTAGTGGAGGAGCAGTAGCTTGGTTTTCTCGTAAGCAGCCTATAGTCACTTATGAACCAGAGAAGCTGAGTTCGTTGCTGCTAGTTCTTGTGCATGTCAAGATGTTTGGATGAGGAGGATATACTCAAAGAGATTGGTCACTCTAAAATAGAAGGAACAAAGCTAATGTGTGTAATACTTCAACTATTAAGCTATCCAAAAATTCAGTTCTACACGGACGTTCCAAACACATAAGAAAGCATTTCGGAAGTTGCGTGAAGAACTTAGCGTGCAGAGTTTTTCTGACTTGAACTAATTCTTGACAAAGAAGAATAAGTTCACGGGAGAAATGGTCAGAAGAATTTGATTAGATGAAAAAGAGTTAAGAGTATTTTTAGGAATTTAGTTTAAATATTTCTCAGATTTGTTTACCAGATTTGTTTCCATTTCCAAGATTTGTGGATAGAAACGTTTCTATGTAGGGTTATTTGTAAGGCTATAAAAGCCAAGTTCACTTTTCAATAATATTATCACCTCAAACTTCAATTGTTTATGTTTTTGGCTTTGTTACGTCAAAACCAGTACTTGTCACTTCTACCTTCCCACAATGGCAAACTCACTCTCTCTAATTTCTCTAATCTATTTTTCTTTGTTCGGGGGGCAACGAGGCTGAGAATCGGTTCATGAGCTGCTTTTAGGCTCGAATTGCCGGGAAGGATATTGATTGGGGCTTGTGGGCGTTCCAAGGAAGTTATATGTACAGACGGTGTAATGAAGATCCTGAGTGAAAGTTTTGGTGTTATGGATCACTCTTGGACTAAAGATAGTACCCCCGTCACTTAAACAAATGCTTCCACTTATCAAGAGAGTGAATCAAGGTTAATTTGTTGCTTCTCAATCTAACCGTGCATTATAACAAATCAAACCTTTATATATTTCTTTAGTTAGAATTTGAAACTAAAGCTCTTTTCTTGCGGATCCAAATTCTAAAGCACCAATATCATACATAATGCTGCATCCCGTATCAGGGCAATGTGTCAAATCCGAGGACAAAGGAGGAGTTGAACTCGGCGATTGTGCCACTCCGAAGCAATGGAACCATAGTGGAGATGGAAGTCCCGATGAAGTTGTTGTCAAACGGGCAGGGTTTGAAATCCGTCAGAGATGGAAAAGCACCGGTGGTATCCGACGAATGCTCTGGCGATGGAAGCAATTGGACGGTGGCTTCGAAAGCAAATCTCCAATTGGCCAACAAAATTGGCGAAGACAATTTTTGTTTGGAGAAGGAATCTGATACTATAGTTGTTGTGAAGAAATGCATTTGCTTTAGAGACGAGGGAAGTTGCACCGATGATCCTCAACCCCAATGGTTCAAACTTGTTCCAACAAATGTTGCTTAGTCTATTAATTAGTTTAAAATAGAAATTTAGAATTTGGTCCAATATACTAGTAGTTGTTGGAATTTGAATTTAGGGTTGGCATGAAAGTTTTGAAAATGACGGAGTCATATTAGGGTTGTCGATTTTATGCTTAAATTCGCAGTTAAATGGTCAATAATTATTTTTCTATTATTTATTATATGTCCAATCTTTTATACGATCATTATTGTTGGTATTATTTTTCATATATGTTTGTACGATAAATAAAATCGGTTATAGTCAAGCACGAGCATGAATAGAATTAGAGATAAAATAGGGGCCAATTCAAAGTCGGACATGTCATATATTTATTCTTCCCAATACATAAGCAACTCACAACGTGTTGGTTTCAACCAGTTCAAACCATTGACTTTGGGTGTCTTGGAGGCAATTTGGAGCACCATCAGTGCAAATACATGAGTTTGTCACAATATTTGAAGAATTAGAGCTTTCAACCTGCAAGCAAAGACTCTTCCCATCTTGAGTTACGGTGGCCAAATGAAGCTTAGTGTTTGAAATGGCTCTCCAAGAACTCTGAGGGCCGAAGCAATCCGTTGAGAGAGATGGCATAAGGCCTTCTCCGCTTGTCTTTAAGCATAAACCAGTGCTTGACATCCTAATTGGAGTGCTATCATTGTCATGAGTCCATCGACTTGAGATGGAGCAATTACCCATGAAAATATCTTTGTTGTCATTTGAGACTTGGATGCATTGGCCACTTTGTGGATGATATATAACATACGAGAACGATGCATTGGAATTTGGATCTGTGCACCGTAAAAAAATGTCTTATACACTTGTTATAGATCCATATATTCAAAATCGTTAATATATTTATACTTACCTTGCAACATAGTCTGCAATAGTTGAAACTTCTGGACAAAGTTAGGATTTTTAATTTGAGTCCAATTGGAGTCGAGAACTCCAAAAGTTTCTGCCGGCCCTGCTTGACCTTCCCTGTAATAATAGCTACCTTGCCAAGTCCATAATGCCCAATCTAAATCTTCTTGTGCAAGATGAGCTGTGAAGCAACTCATGAACCGATTTTCTGCATCGTTAACCTCTCTCTGATCGTACCCATATTCGCTGACAAACAAAGGAAATGGGTTTGGTCCTTCTCTAACAAATTCAGCATGGTCTACAAAGCCATCGATAATATTTGCACAAATATTATTTAGTGGCTGGTTTATAAATTTACTCTCTTGATCTCCACTGAACGAATACAAGTGCACCTCAAAAACCAACTTGTTGTCTAAGGTGCTTACATTCAAGGGCTTCTCTTTTAAGCATCGAAGATCATTATCAAAATTTAGGCCCGAAACAATCACCAAAACATTTGGGTTAATGTTGTGGATTGTTGTTACTCCTTGAGTAACATAATTGTTCCAATCATTTGCATTTTCATTGGTTCCTCGTATCTCGTTTCGTAGGCTCATTCCAACCACCTAAATGTCATAACAAAAGAATGTGAGAATTTAGTTTCAAGAGTGTGAGAATTTTCCTTAATTTGTACGTACCGTTGATTTCTTGGAAAAGCGTTGAGCAACTAAGCTAAGACCTTGTAGCCATTCTTGAGGGTCAAAATAGCGGTCTCCAAAAAATCCATTGCCATCGTCAAGAGAGCAACACCATCTTGGCTGACTCATATGGTTGTCGGCAATCACCATTAAACCACTCTCTCCAAGCACATCAACAACAGCTTCATAGGCTTCAGCAATAGTCTTGTTCAACACAAAAGGATTATATTGAGCCAATCCGGCTTTTGCTTGCTCTAAATCGAGGAGGTCAAAATTCTCTTCAACTGTCCTATTTGCATAACGAGTGAACATTTGAGTTGCATACGTGAGTCGTACACAATTAAACCTCAACTTGATTGCCTCATCTGCCAGCTCTTTTAATGGCCTGTGGTTGAGACCTTCTATTAGCATGCTCTGTGTGTGGGAAGGCCAATTCACGCACACAAGCTTCACTCGACGCCCTGTTGTCGAATCAACGATCCACCTTCCTTTTGTTGACAACGGTAAAGAATAAACAGAATGAGATAAAAACACAAACAATGCTAGAAAAAGAACAACTTGAAAAGCTCTTCCCATTTTTTCTTCTCTTTTATGAATCGGGGTGAGAGAAGCATAGCCCAAAGGTTACTTATATATCTCATTAATAGGTTGAAATTTGTTCAAAAGATCAAAGATCGATGTAACGGTGAAACTCCTTCCATTTTTTTCTTAATTCAGTTGCTTTGTTAATAAATTGTGTTTCTAACTTTGATAATTTGTTGAGTAATAAGCAAATATTTCTAACAAAGCTAGCAACGTTCATACATATCTTGCCCACAGAACCAATATTTTAACATTATGGCCCCTTTTTCTTAAATAAAACTCGAAGCTTGTTCCAGTCTCAAATTAAAAATTAAAATAGTAGCTAACTACGTTTATGATAAGTTCTTATATAATACCCCTACTACATTTTTTGAGTTGGGGACATTTTTCCACCTAATAATTCACAAATACATAAAATTATTTTAATAAAAATAGAATAGTTAACATCTTAATTATCTAATTTTAAAAAATGTAATCAAATTATTGAAAATATTTTATTTATACACTTTTCATACAATACTATGCATTTATTAATTTATATATATATATATATATATATATATATATATATATTCTAGGAGAGAAAGTAGAATATTCTGAACATTGAATTTTTATGTCGCATATTTAGAAGGTCCAAAGCATACAATAAATAAATTCAGATTGCTTTGTCTTTTTGACCGTAAACAATTCGACGTGTAGTTTTGCTATTCGATGTGTAGTTTGGTAAGAACTTATATTATGAGCCTCCATGCCCACGCTTGGAAAATGTCACCTTTTGAATTTGATTGTGTGGAAGGAGAAAAAATGAGGTCTATAATTTTATGTCCCCACTGATAAAAAAATAAATTGCCCATCTGACCTTTTTTTTTCAAACAAATTCTCTTTCTTTTTTCTTGATGGTGGGTTAAAAAGTCACGTCATTAAACTCAGGCCAACTTTTGAAGGGACGAGCCATTACACCGAACTGGTTTTGGATTAGTGGATCATTCTAAAATGTTTGATCAAGCTTTTAGGGTCGACCAAAATTGTAACGCGTCATGTCTAGGATAGATCAAGATTTGTAATGCAGATTCGATACCTAATGGCTCTAAATCTTGGACATGAGCCGTTACAAATTGTATTAGGGCAGTATCTCTCCCAGTATGATGTGGTTTCAAAACGAACTAATGTGAAAGTTGGTAGGTATGTGACACCCGAGCAAATGAGGGGTACATGACTGAACCCAAACCACTTCCAAACGAGAGGTATCCTGAGGATATGATAGCCAAGAAATACTTTAGAACATGGATAGTCACTCCATATACCAATAAGGTTCATTTTCCTTTTCGATAGCTCAATTATAAGAACTTCATGGTTAGGTATGTTTTGCATGGAGCAATTCTATGATGCACGTAACCTGTGGAGAATTTTTCTAGGATGCATGTGAATATGGAAAAGACATGCCGGAAGAACTCGAGTTAGTTCGCGAGAATAGCTTTCACTCTTAGAAACAAAGAGTAGGTAACCTGACCATGTCAAATCCTAGACATGAGTCGTTACAAAGGTTTGGGAGTCACACTCACTCATGGTCAAACAAATTCACTCTTGATCCAACGTACAAATATAGTTACATAAGCAAAGTAAAAAGTGATATAATCCAAAAAATGTATAAACAACCTACGTACCATAATTAAAATTTTTAATACTCCTCGTAATTAAACACTACAAACTTAGTAGCCATTTGGTTTCAAATTCCTCCCATAATTCTTCATTAATCAGAAATTTTGTACATGCTTGTCACAATCTTCCCTTTGAGTCATTTGGGTTTTAGTATTGAAAGTAGATGAGTAGTTCATTTTAACCTCAATCCTTTTCTTGATGAATCCAATTATTTTGACCCTTCCTGGCATTTCCGTGTGGCTACTGATATTCAAACCTCCCGACTTCAAATCCTCCATCAAACTCAGACCCTCATCCATTTCCTCCGCCTCGGTCTCCACCGTCACATTCATCGTCATCGTGTCCTTTGCCTTCGTCAATCCGCCGGCGTCTCCCCTTCTCCGATCACCTCGCCGTGGTAGTAAATCACCATCGTGGCTTTTGAGTATTTGAACGATGCGACATTAGGATTCCGCACGAAGACACTAGCCACAACGAGTATGCCACCGTCTGAGAAGGAAGAACGGTGAGTTTTAAATGATTATTAAGAAAATTAGATGAAAACCCAATTAAGCGTTAGATTTTGACTTAGTAATAACTCAGGAAAACCTAAACAATCGTAGTGTCAAGTTATGATATTATTGAATACTCAACCTGGCTTTTACAACTTTACAAATAACAATAGAAATATTAACTATATGACAAATAATTAAACTAAATAACAAACAATACTCTTAAAACAACCCTTCGCCCCTCTCTTTCTACTCCCTATAAACACAACCTTCGTACCACTTCATGTTCGAAGAATTTGATTAGATCAAAGAAGAGTTAGAGTATTTTTATGGGGTTAGTTTAAATATTTGATTTGTTTACCAAATTTGTTTACAAGATTTTTGTTTCCAAGATTTGTGGTTAGTTTCTATTTAGGGTTATTTGTGAGACTACGAAAGCCAAGTTCAATATTCAATAATATTATCACTTCCCGCTTCAATTGTTTATGTTTCTGGCTTAGTTGTGTCAAAACCTAGCAATTGGTATCATAGCCCCAATTTTTTAGTGATCAAATAGAGAGAGTATGAGTGAAGACAAAGTTTTAACGAAGATCCCTCACTTCGATGGTCACTTTGATCATTTTAGTGATGGAGTGAGCTGATGGAATATTTGCTCAGAGCAAAAGGTCTATGGAGTGTGGCGGAGATTGGTTTCTCAGGTCAAGAGGAAGGAACAATGTTGACTGAGGCACAAAAGGGCCACCTTGATGATGCTAGACTCAAAGATCACCAAGTAAAGCATTACCTCTTCCAGGCAATTTATCGAGCTGTCTTTGAGCAAATCTTGGATCGTCGCACAGCCAAGATTGTTTGGGACTCAATGAAACGAAAATTTTGTGGAAACCAAAAAGTGAAGAAATCTCTTCTTAATGCATTAAGGAGAGCATTTGAGATCCTAGAGATGAAGAATGATAAAAGCATCAAAGATTATTTTGTAAGAGTGATGATAACCTCCAACAAGATGAGAAGCAGTGGAGAAGATATGCCAGACAAGAAAATTGTAGAAAAAATTATGCGTACCCTGACTGAAAAATTTAAGTATGTTGTAGTATCCATGGAGGAATCCAAAGATACTGATAACATGTCCATTGATGAATTACAAAGTTCATTAGTGGTGCATGAACAAAAATTGCGAAGATCCTGACAGAAAACACACGTACGAGGAAGTGAGTTTTGCACAATAACGTAATTCTCTAAGAGAGACAATACTTAGAAAATAAACAAAACCAACTTACTTATTTTATTCAACTTGTTACACAGTATATATACAGACAGAGAGAAAAACTAACTTCTTACAATCTTAGCCACACATTAATAACTGCTAATAACTTCCCTTGATCTTATCCACAAATACTAAAACTGACATAATTTAAAATACAAAAAGCAAATACAAATGAATTACGGTTAATACAAGATTAAATAAACTAACAAATCATCCCCTTAATCTTGTATTTCGATCTTCACATTCTTACATTCTTCAAACCAATTCTTTCTCGAAGCTCCACAAATTTTTGTCGTCCTATTGGCTTCGTAAGTATATCAGCCAATTAATCCTCAGTTTTTACATGATCCAGTTCAATCTCCTTTTTGCACACATTCACGAATGAAATGGAACCTCATGTCTATATGTTTGCTGCGATCATGATGAACTGGTTTTTTCGCTAATGCTATAGCAGACTTGTTATCGATATTTAAACGAACTGGATTTACTTCCTTCCCATGCAATTCCTTCAGTAAACGTCCTAACCACATTCCTTGACAAGCAGCTGACGTCGCCGCAATATACTCCGCTTCAAAGGATGAAAGTGCCACCATCTTTTGTTTCTTTGAAGTCCATGTGATTGGATTGCCATATAAGAAAAACAATGTCCCCGTAGTGCTCTTTCGATCATCTATATCTCCAGCAAGATCACTATCACTATATCCGATTAATCGATTTTCTACTTGCTTTGCCTTAACATAATGACATCCAATATCAATGGTTCCTTTCACGTACCTGAGTATTTGCTTCACAGCTTCCATATGAACCATGGTCGGAGCTTCCATATAACGACTCATAACTCCAACGGAATATGATAAGTCAGGTCGTGTGTTCACTAAATAATGAAGACTTCCGATAATACTCTTGTAAAGAGTGGAATCCACAGATCGACAATTACTCGCTTTGCTTAGCTTTGTTCTCGGCTCCATAGGAAAACATGACACGGATTACAATCCATCATTCCAAGTTTTGCCAAAAGCTTTGCCGCATAACTCGACTGAGATTACCTGATTCCATCGAAGTCTTGTTTAACTTCTATTCCCAAATAATAAGGCAGGAATCCTAAATCACTCATTTCAAACAACTTCTTCATTTGTTGGTTGAAGCTCAAAATATCATCCTTGCTCGACCCGACAATAATTAAATCATCAACATAAACTCCAACTATCTGAATTTTATTTTCTTTCCAACGTGTATACACAGCATGCTCTAAAGGACACTTTTGAAATCCAAGAGACTTTAAGAAATTATCCAGTTTTGCATTCCAGGCACGAGGTGCTTGACGTAAGCCATACAATGCTTTCCTAAGTCGTAAAACATTCCCTTCTCGACCTTCCACAGCAAATTCTTCTGGTAGTTCTACATAAACCTCTTCCTTCAACTCACCATTAAGAAACGCTGACTTGACATCCATATGATGAATCTCCCAACTCTCCTGCGCTGCTATAGCAATCAAGACTCGCACTGTTTCAAGCCTTGCAACAGGTGCAAATACCTCATCAAAATCCACTCCATATTTCTCGACAAAACCCTTTGCGACTAAACGGGCTTTATACCTCACGATCTCCCCATTCGAATTTCTATTCAACTTATATACCCATTTCAACCCGATTGCTCGATGTCCCTTTGGTAGTTTTGCGAACTCTCACGTGCCATTTTTTTCAATAACAGACAAATCTTCTAGCATTGCTTGCTGCCATTTTTCATTATCTCTTGCTTCCATATATGAATTTGGCTCCTCAAGTGAAAGAAAACACATCCCAGCTTCTTCATTCAACTCAATAGAATCAGAGTAAATTTCTCTTAACGATCGAAATTTTCTTGGACTAGATGAGACGTATGAATCGTCTCCTATTGATAAATCATTTGCTGGTGATGAATCGTCTCCCAATAGAGTCCCTGATGATTCTCCCCGCTCTTCTAAAATGTCCTCGTCCTTCACATAGACCTGAGGATCATAATGAACAGCGAATTTACCACCTTCCTTCTTATTTTCTTCCAATTGTTGCACATCCCATTTATATTCTTCTTCTTCTAGAAACTTGACGTCTCGGCTGATATGAAGTCTTTTCGCTTTAGGATCATACAAACGATAAGCTTTTGAACCTGCTTCATATCCCACGAAAATCATTGGCACACTTCGGTCTTGTAATTTGGTTAAATTTGGTGTTGTATTTCTTCCATACGCCAGGCTTTTGAACACTCTAAAATGCTCTACATTAGGCTTTCTTCCTCTCCATTTCTCATGAGGAGTTGCTTCAATTACACTCTTCGTTGGGGATCTATTGAGGATTTAGACAGCTGTCTTCACTGCCTCTGCCCAGAAATGCATCGGCAAATTTTTGCACTTCAACATGCTTCGCACCATTGCAATAACCGTTTGGTTTCGTCGTTCAACCACACCATTTTGTTGCGGAGAATAGGGTTCTGTTAAATATCTTTTAATCCCACTGCTCTCACAATATTCTTTGAACTCAATACTTGTAAATTCTCCACCTCTATCAGTTCTAAGCGCTTGCAATTTCTTTCCGGATTCAGCTTCAATTTTATTTTAAACACGTTTGGATCCCAAGAATGCATCAGATTTATTTTTGAGCAATTCAATCCACATATATCTACTAAAATCATCTACCAACAGCAAAAAGAATTTATTACCTCCATGAGTTGTTGGAGTAATTGGACCACACAAATCGCCATGCACCAATTGTAGAACACTAACGGCTCGAAAATTCGCTTGTTGTGGGAATGGTGTTCTTCGTTGTTTAGTGATTACACAACTATCACAAACTTGTTCGATCCTTTCAACGTGCGGAATTCCTTTCACCATTTGTTTCGTAGACAGGTTTCCTAAAGCCTCAAAATTCAAATGCCCATATCTAGCATGCCACAACCAAGAATCTTCAGACAACTTACCAAGTAGACATGTTGGTTTCGTTGTTTTTAGGCTAATTGTATATAGCCTATTTCGTGACCGCTTCACTTTTGCCAAGAACTCCTTTGCCTTTGCGAAAATGACAAGTAAACCATGTTCGATCTCAACTTTACAGCCCTGTTCATCCAATTGTCCTAAACTTATAATGTTACTTTTAAGTTTAGGAATGAATTATACATCGGAAAGGATACAGTGATCTCCATTTTCACATTGCAGCATCACGTCTCCACGTCCTTTTATCTCTACAAGTGATCGGTCTCCGAACTTCACCGTGCCGGTCACTGACTCGTTCAATTCCGAGAACCAACTTCGACAACCAGTCATATGATTGCTGGCTCCCGTATCTAGGAACCAAGTGTTGTTTTTCTTGTCAATTTCTTCCGGGACAACCTTCTCTTCATAAAGAGCCATCTCCGTCAACTCTGGTGAACCGAGAGTTCGGACTTCACAAACCTGTGCTATAAGTAAGACTGGCTCATCCTCATCACCTTGCATCTCAGTCAAGTGCGCCTGATCCTCCCTTTTCTTCGATCTACAGTGGGATGCATAATGGCCAATCTTTTGACAATTATAACATTTCACCTTCCGACATTCTGCGGCATAGTGGCCTAGGCCTTGACAATTGTAGCATTTTACCTTGCTCTTGTCACTCTTCTTCTCTTGATGTAACGAGTCGTTTCCACGTCCATGACCTCTCCCTCTCCAGCGACCACTGCGACCTCGCCCTCGGCTATGGCCTCCATTGTCGCTACGTTTTTTCTTGAAAGTTGAACTTTCACCTTTGCCTTTCGATTCTTTTGCTTTCCATTCTCCTTTTGTAAATAAGACATGCTCAGCATTCTCTTTGTTGCCACCGATCCGTTCCTCGTATGCTTTAAGACGGCCGATGACTTCCTCCATGGTCATCACATTTAAATCGACAAATTGCTCTATTGCCGATGCGATATGAAGAAACTTAGAAGGTACTGAGCGGAGAAATTTTTTCACCAAGCATGCCTCTTCGAAGTTGTCTCCAAAAGTACGTATTTTATTAACAACTCATGTCAATCTTGCTGCATAATCATCTATAGTCTCGGACTCCTTCATATTCATAACTTCGAACTCAATCTTCAGAGTTTGGATCTTTGCCTCCTTTACACGTTCAGCACCCACATGAATAGTTTTTAACGTCTGCCATGCTTCTTTTGCTGTCTCTTTCTCTGCTAACGGAAACAACATCTCCTCAGGGATTGCTTGATAGATAGCTGCTAAGGCCATTTGATCCTTCCTTTCATCAAGACTATCCAGAGACTCAGTTGATTGGATTGCGTCCCACACCCCTTGAGCACGCAAATAGACCTTCATCTTCATAGCCCATGCTGAGTTGTTGGTTCTCGATAACGTCGGGCATTGGAGTGATACCAGACCTTCCTTTGTTGCAGACTTCGACGACTCTCCTCTCTCTCCATTGTTGTTATTATTTCTCGGCATGATCTTGTTGGGTTTTATGTCCTAAAACTCATAGTTTGTAAACAAAGATATATTCTATTTTCAATAAAGTTATTATTGATGTTTATTCAGTAAAAATTGTTATTGAATAAAGTGAACTTTACGATCATTAATCTAAATCCAATAAACTAAGAACACTCTGGCTATAGTATGATTACTTGAACTATATGTAGAGACATAAGAGTGGATCAAGTTCAAGTATATAGTCAAAATGATCTATAGTATAAGGATAAGGCTGAGTACCTTATTCTCGGGACACTATGGATGCGGCCCACTTTTGTATATGATATAAACAATGTGATCACTAAATTGTGCATGTGAAGACATGTGAGTGGGGGCGTCCTATGCAATGAGTATTGCATAAGATCGGACCATGAAGAAAACCACTCTCACTTTATAAAGTCGTTTACTGTTGAGACTGATTTTCTTTTCATTCGATAACCTAGGTAACTCGGTTTTAATCCTGAGCTAACCATGAACTCCTGTTTATTCGGAATTATCCTTAGATTTGCATGGGTGAGAGTGGCTTTAGTTCGCCGACTCAACAGGCCTCCCATTTCAGGGGTAAGACTGGGTGAATGGCTGGGGACGTGGGGTGCAAGACGGAATTCACTCCTACCCACTTTTAGGGATAGAAGAAAGGTAGTTCCCTTAAGCACTGAATCCAGGTCTTGAACAAGGGGCCCCACCCTCTCATTGGCCTGAGAGGGATTCGGTTTACTGGTTGGACCACAAACCAATTGTTCATTAGAGGATCAGTGAGACATAAGGAACAAGAAGTAACTTCAGGGGTAAAACGGTAAATTGACCCAGCTCTAGTTACGAACAACCTGTGAAGGATCGACTTACTAATCATGGTTATATCAGATGGACAGAAATATATCTATAGTGAGGGGAGTGCAACTACTAGGCTATAGTGGAGTGTCCTAGTAGTTAACGAATGTTGGTTAACCAGGTTAATGAGTTTAATCGGTTAATCTTGGATCGTTGGAGCCCATGATCTATAGGTCCATTAGGTCCCTCTGCTAGCTCATATCGGACTAAACCATAGAACACTGTGACGAGTGAGTTCGAAGTGTTCGAATTCAAATTAGGGAATATGCGTTACATATATACGATATATTTAACCGCAATTTTGTTTTATTTACGAATTAAACGAAAAGAGAGAATATGAGATATTTAAATAAGATTTAAATATCTTAATCAATTATGTGTCGGAATTGATCGGGATTGACATTTGAATTAATATTAAATATTAATTAAATAGTTTAATTAATCATTTAATGTTACTTTAATTTGAAATTCATTATTCAAATTAATTGTTGAATTAAAATGAAGAAAGTCAAAATGTTGACTTTCATCTAATGGAAAAATTCCATGTTAGTGGAATTTTGAGGTGTCAAAATTTGGTTTAACCAAACTTGCATGTTTGCCAAATAAACCCCACAAGTTTTAGTGGAATTTTGAGTGTCAAAATTTGGTTAACTCAAACATGCATGCTTGCCACATAATCCCAAACATTTGAGTGGAATTTTAAGTGTCAAAATTTGGTGATCTCAAGTTTGCATGAACATGCAAACTTGACTCTTTAAATAGAGTGATCATGATACTTGAAAATAAAATTCTTCATCTTGATGAAAAAACCTTGAAACAAACACTCTCTTTCACATATACAAAATCCCTCCCAAGTTTAGTCACTCACCGGATTCCACAATCCCGTTCTAAGGCCGGAGGATAGTGGAGAAGACACTAGTGGTGGTTCGAAACCGGTTCGTGAGGCAAAAGGAGTTTGAACTACAAAAGGTTAGTATTTAAACCCATTAAGTTTTAATACTTATGAACATGCTAGTTATTTACAATAATTGATGTTCTAAAAGTGCCTAAGATCCAAAATGCTTCCGCATGTGTTATATTAACACCAACAATTGGTATCAGAGCAAGGTTTAGGCACTTTATTTACATTAATTTGATCATGGTGGGTACCATTTCATGCATCAAATTTGTGGTTGCTAAAGTGGATGGTTTTGGTTTTGGCATTTTTTTTATGCTTCCATTTGATACAATTATTGTAATAAGCCTAAGGTGTATGGGCTTTAATGAATGAAGAAAGGTCTGTAATTTTTATGGAGTCATTAGAGTCCATTTTATGTTGTAATTGATCGAAAATGGAAGAGATAAGCAAGCTGAACCGAAGAAGATGGAAGAGGCGGTTCGGGTGTTTTTTCTGTCGTTGGGGACCGATTGAACATTTTTAAGGGTTGGTTTGTCCAGTTCGTGATCCTCGGGAGCGGCTCAAGTTATTTTTAATTATTAATGTAATAATTTAGTTAATTGCTTGCTTTAAAATGCCAAAACCAACCCACTTTAGTGTGTTTAATTAATTATGCATTATGAATGTATGTTTTAATTAAATAGAAAATGTATATGCATAAAGTATGTCATATAGATTTAAAATCCCACCATAGGCTAAGCATGTTTCATGCATTCCAAGTATGTTATAAGTGTTATAATGTATAGTATGCATGTCTTAGGGTTCCATGAGTGATAGATATAAATTGTTATATTATTCCATGGAATGGATGATTATATAAACTGTTATATAAACCATGTTATAGGTTATTTTCAACGTCATAAAATAAGGTAGACGTTAAAATCTATAATAAAGATAAGTGCATGCTCACTAAGGGTTAAGAACCGAGCACGATCAATTTTAACAGTTAAAAAGGGTCGATGTCTTATAAAATTGCGGTTACGAGAAAGCTCACCTGGCACGATCTTGTCTAAGGCTGAAGGTACTTAAGTTGACGGTTTACGGAACACCTACTACCTGGAGATCGGACCAGTACTTGAGCTTAGTTAGCCCAGTTTTATGAGCATGCTTAAGTGATGTAAGATTTAGAAAAATCGAATAGACTTAAGTTATATTTAATTAGCCGGAATATACTTAAGTAATGAGTATACCCAACCATCTAAAATACTTAGTGGGAGAAAAAAGGTGTATAAGATACATCGTTTTCTCTTCACGCTCTCTGTAAAATTCACACAGTGAGATTCATGCTCGGCCTCGTGTCGCCCTGGGAGCGTCCTCCATTCGGAAGGTATTTGCATGAGTCAATAACAAGGTGAATTGAGAAAGTATTTATAGTAAGTGGGAGAAGGAAGTCAACACGTCCTATGGTCTCCACCACTAGGTTGCACCGTGAGATTCCCATGTTCCGCCTGCATGTTGTCCTAGAGCAACTACCCATTCGGAGGGTCGTAACATGGGAGTCGGAACAACGCAAACTCTAGAAATAGATAGGATTTCTTAGGTCCATTCCCAACTTTGGCTTTTTCATTCGATAGCGTTGTTGGGACCGATTTCTGAGGTCTAAAATTGGTGGGTCACACTTGCGAAGAATTACTAAGAGTTAGTATATTCTTGACCAAAATAGCGATAACTAAAACACTATAGGAACAAGAGTTATTTTGGAATTAGTGTTTAAGTCAAGAATGTCTTGGTTTAGTGAATGAGTGATTGACTGCCCCTCGGTAGCAGTTGCTCTAACTCACTAAAGTATCGTTGCAAATTAATAATGATTTGGGTACATTATTACATTTGCTAAAACTGATTGGATTAAACAGGATTAAGTCAAATCACTAATAGAATTTTCTTTATATCACAGCATGACAAACTCAATAGTACAATTACTCGCTTCTGAGAAATTAAACGGCGACAACTACTCAACTTGGAAATCAAACCTAAACACAATACTGGTCATTGATGATTTAAAGTTTGTTTTAACTGAGGAGTGTCCTCCAAACCCAAACTCAAATGCAAATCGAATAGCTCGGGATGCATATGACAGATGGATAAAGGCAAATGACAAAGCCCGAGTGTACATTCTAGCCAGCATATCTGATGTTTTGGCTAAGAAACACGATGTTATGGGTACTGCTAAAGAGATTATGGAATCTCTAAAAGGGATGTTTGGACAACCGTCCTTCTCCCTTAGACATGAAGCCATAAAATACATTTACAACTGCCGTATGAAAGAAGGGACCTCAGTTAGAGAACATGTCCTGGACATGATGGTCCATTTCAATGTGGCAGAAGAAAATGAAGCTGTCATTGATGAGAAGAGTCAAGTCAGTTTTATCATGATGTCTCTTCCGAAGAGCTTCTTCCAGTTCCGCACCAATGTGGTTATGAACAAAATAGAATATAACTTGACTGCTCTTCTCAATGAGCTACAGACTTATCAGTCCCTCTTAACAAACAAGGGACAAACAGGAGAAGCAAATGTTGCTATCTCCAAGAAATTACAACGAGGATCGTCCTCCAAAAATAAGTCTGGACCTTCAACTTCTAAAAGTGTTTTTATGAAGAAGAAGGGAAAAGGGAAAAATAAGATTCCTACTAACCGCAAGAACAAGGTTCAAAAAGCAGATAAAGGAAAATGTTTCCATTGCAACGAAAACGGGCACTGGAAGAGAAACTGCCCAAAATACCTTGCAGAGAAGAAAGCCGAAAAGACACAACAAGGTAAATATGATTTACTCGTTGTAGAAATGTGTTTAGTAGAGTATGACAACTCAACTTGGATACTAGATTCAGGGGCGACTAATCATATTTGTTCTTTTTACCAGGAAACTAGCTCCTGGAGAATGCTTGCGGATGGCGAGATAACACTCAGGGTTGGAACAGGAGAGGTTATCTCAGCAAGATCAGTAGGAAATTTAAAGTTGTTTTTTGGAGATAGATTCATTATATTAGATAATGTACTTTTTGTTCCTGGAATGAAAAGAAATCTAATATCCATCTCTTGTTTATTAGAACAGTTGTATAAAGTATCTTTTGAAATCAATGAAGTGTTCATTTGCAAAAGAGGTATTCATATTTGTTCTGCAAAACTAGAAAACAACTTATATATGTTAAAACCGAGCAAAACAAAAGCTATTTTAAATACTGAGATGTTTAAAACAGCTGAAACTCAAAATAAACGACAAAAGATTTCTCCTAATACCTATCTTTGGCACTTAAGACTAGGCCACATTAATCTCAATAGGATTGAGAGATTGGTTAAAAGAGGACTTCTAAATAAGTTAGAAGACAATTCTTTACCTCCATGTGAGTCTTGTCTTGAGGGTAAAATGACTAAACGATCATTTTGCGAAAAAGGTTATAGAGCCAAAGAAACCTTAGAACTCGTGCATACAGATCTCTGTGGTCCAATGAATGTCAAAGCACGAGGAGGGTATGAATATTTCATCAGTTTTATTGATGATTATTCAAGGTATGGCTATCTTTACCTAATGCATCACAAGTCCGAAGCTCTTGAAAAATTCAGAGAGTATAAGACTGAGGTTGAGAATCTATTAGGTAAAACTATTAAAACACTTCGATCAGATCGAGGAGGAGAGTACATGGATTTAAGATTTCAGGACTATATGATAGAACATGGAATAAGGTCTCAACTCTCAGCCCCTGGTATGCCTCAACAAAATGGTGTATCAGAAAGGAGAAATAGAACTCTATTAGACATGGTTCGGTCTATGATGAGTTTCGCTCAATTACCCGATCCGTTTTGGGGATATGCAGTGGAGACTGCTACATACATTTTGAACATGGTTCCTACTAAAAGTGTTTCAGAAACACCTTATGAGTTATGGAAAGGGCGTAAAGGTAGTTTACGTCACTTCAGAATTTGGGGATGTCCAGCACATGTGTTGTTGCAAAATCCCAAGAAATTAGAACGTCGTTCAAAATTATGTCTATTTGTAGGATACCCCAAAGAGACGAAAGGTGGTTTGTTTTATGATCCTCAAGAAAATAGAGTGTTTGTATCAACGAACGCTACATTCTTAGAGGAAGACCACGTAAGAAATCATCAACCTCGTAGCAAACTAGTATTAAGTGAGATTTCTAAAGAAGCTACTGATAAAACAACAAGAGTTGTTGATCAAGCTGGTCCTTCAACCAGAGTTGTTGATGGAGCTGACACTTCTGGTCAATCACATCCTTCTCAAAAGTTGAGAATGCCTCGACGTAGTGGGAGGGTTATAACTCAACCCGATCGTTACTTGGGGTTGATAGAAACTCAAGTCATCATACCTGATGATGGCATTGAGGATCCATTGTCCTATAAACAGGCAATGAATGATGTAGATAGAGATCAGTGGATTAAAGCCATGAATCTTGAAATGGAGTCAATGTACTTCAATTCAGTCTGGGAACTTGTAGATCAACCAGATGGGGTAAAACCTATTGGTTGCAAATGGATCTATAAGAGGAAACGAGACCAAACCGGTAAGGTACAGACCTTTAAAGCACGACTAGTAGCAAAGGGTTATACCCAAAGAGAGGGGGTGGACTATGAAGAAACCTTCTCACCTGTTGCTATGCTTAAATCAATTAGAATACTCTTGTCTATTGCCACATTTTATGATTATGAAATTTGGCAAATGGATGTTAAGACAGCTTTTCTAAACGGCGATCTTGAAGAGAGTATCTATATGGCTCAACCAGAGGGGTTCATTGAACAGGATCACGAGCAAAGGGTTTGCAAGCTTAAAAGATCCATTTATGGGTTGAAGCAAGCATCTCGATCCTGGAACATAAAGTTTGATACTGCGATCAAATCTTATGGCTTTAAACAGAATGTTGACGAACCTTGTGTTTATAAAAGGATAGTCAACTCTACAGTAGCTTTCCTGGTGTTGTACGTTGACGATATCCTACTCATTGGAAATGATGTGGGAATTCTGACTGACATTAAGCATTGGCTGGCGACACAATTCCAAATGAAAGATTTGGGAGAGGCTCAGTTTGTTCTTGGAATCCAAATTGTTCGGAATCGCAAGAACAAAACACTAGCATTGTCTCAAGCATCGTACATCGACAAAATGTTGATTCGATATAAGATGCAGGACTCCAACAAAGGATTATTACCTTTCAGGCATGGAGTTCATTTGTCGAAGGAACAAAGTCCTAAGACACCTCAAGAAGTTGAGGATATGAAACACATTCCCTATGCATCAGCAGTCGGTAGTCTGATGTATGCCATGCTATGTACCCGACCCGACATATGCTATGCTGTGGGAATTGTCAGCAGATATCAGTCCAATCCGGGACGTGCTCATTGGACTGCCGTTAAGAATATCCTCAAGTATCTTAGGAGAACGAGGGACTATATGCTAAGGTACGGTGCTAAGGATCTGATCCTTACAGGGTACACTGACTCAGATTTTCAGACCGATGTAGATTCGAGGAAATCGACATCAGGATCTGTCTTCACTCTGAACGGAGGAGCAATAATATGGAGAAGCATAAAGCAAGGTTGCATTGCTGATTCCACCATGGAAGCTGAGTATGTTGCTGCTTGTGAAGCAGCGAAAGAATCTGTATGGCTTAGGAAGTTCTTAACTGATTTGGAAGTCGTTCCAAATATGCATCTTCCCGTCACTCTTTATTGTGATAATAGTGGAGCAGTTGCAAATTCAAAAGAACCAAGAAGCCATAAGCGAGGAAAACATATTGAGCGCAAATATCATCTCATAAGGGAGATTGTGCAACGAGGAGATGTGATCGTCACACAGATAGCTTCAGAACACAACATTGCTGATCCATTTACAAAGCCCCTCACGGCTAAAGTATTTGAAGGGCACCTAGTGAGTCTAGGACTACGAGTTATGTAATCTAGGGCAAGTGGGAGAAAAGGCATGAGTATGTGATGCCCAAGTTTATTGTATTTCTCTCTACTCAACGTTATAAAACCACACTAGAGTTTTAGTCCAAGTGGGAGTTTGTTGGGTTTTATGTCCTAAAACTCATAGTTTGTAAACAAAGATATATTCTATTTTCAATAAAGTTATTATTGATGTTTATTCAGTAAAAATTGTTATTGAATAAAGTGAACTTTACGATCATTAATCTAAATCCAATAAACTAAGAACACTCTGGCTATAGTATGATTACTTGAACTATATGTAGAGACATAAGAGTGGATCAAGTTCAAGTATATAGTCAAAATGATCTATAGTATAAGGATAAGGCTGAGTACCTTATTCTCGGGACACTATGGATGCGGCCCACTTTTGTATATGATATAAACAATGTGATCACTAAATTGTGCATGTGAAGACATGTGAGTGGGGGCGTCCTATGCAATGAGTATTGCATAAGATCGGACCATGAAGAAAACCACTCTCACTTTATAAAGTCGTTTACTGTTGAGACTGATTTTCTTTTCATTCGATAACCTAGGTAACTCGGTTTTAATCCTGAGCTAACCATGAACTCCTGTTTATTCGGAATTATCCTTAGATTTGCATGGGTGAGAGTGGCTTTAGTTCGCCGACTCAACAGGCCTCCCATTTCAGGGGTAAGACTGGGTGAATGGCTGGGGACGTGGGGTGCAAGACGGAATTCACTCCTACCCACTTTTAGGGATAGAAGAAAGGTAGTTCCCTTAAGCACTGAATCCAGGTCTTGAACAAGGGGCCCCACCCTCTCATTGGCCTGAGAGGGATTCGGTTTACTGGTTGGACCACAAACCAATTGTTCATTAGAGGATCAGTGAGACATAAGGAACAAGAAGTAACTTCAGGGGTAAAACGGTAAATTGACCCAGCTCTAGTTACGAACAACCTGTGAAGGATCGACTTACTAATCATGGTTATATCAGATGGACAGAAATATATCTATAGTGAGGGGAGTGCAACTACTAGGCTATAGTGGAGTGTCCTAGTAGTTAACGAATGTTGGTTAACCAGGTTAATGAGTTTAATCGGTTAATCTTGGATCGTTGGAGCCCATGATCTATAGGTCCATTAGGTCCCTCTGCTAGCTCATATCGGACTAAACCATAGAACACTGTGACGAGTGAGTTCGAAGTGTTCGAATTCAAATTAGGGAATATGCGTTACATATATACGATATATTTAACCGCAATTTTGTTTTATTTACGAATTAAACGAAAAGAGAGAATATGAGATATTTAAATAAGATTTAAATATCTTAATCAATTATGTGTCGGAATTGATCGGGATTGACATTTGAATTAATATTAAATATTAATTAAATAGTTTAATTAATCATTTAATGTTACTTTAATTTGAAATTCATTATTCAAATTAATTGTTGAATTAAAATGAAGAAAGTCAAAATGTTGACTTTCATCTAATGGAAAAATTCCATGTTAGTGGAATTTTGAGGTGTCAAAATTTGGTTTAACCAAACTTGCATGTTTGCCAAATAAACCCCACAAGTTTTAGTGGAATTTTGAGTGTCAAAATTTGGTTAACTCAAACATGCATGCTTGCCACATAATCCCAAACATTTGAGTGGAATTTTAAGTGTCAAAATTTGGTGATCTCAAGTTTGCATGAACATGCAAACTTGACTCTTTAAATAGAGTGATCATGATACTTGAAAATAAAATTCTTCATCTTGATGAAAAAACCTTGAAACAAACACTCTCTTTCACATATACAAAATCCCTCCCAAGTTTAGTCACTCACCGGATTCCACAATCCCGTTCTAAGGCCGGAGGATAGTGGAGAAGACACTAGTGGTGGTTCGAAACCGGTTCGTGAGGCAAAAGGAGTTTGAACTACAAAAGGTTAGTATTTAAACCCATTAAGTTTTAATACTTATGAACATGCTAGTTATTTACAATAATTGATGTTCTAAAAGTGCCTAAGATCCAAAATGCTTCCGCATGTGTTATATTAACACCAACAGATCTTTGGCATGTAACCAGTGCTCTGATACCAAATGACAGAAAACACACATACGAGGAAGTGATTTTTGCACAATAACGTTATTCTCTAAGAGAGACAATACTTAGAAAATAAACAAAACCAAGTTACTTATTTTATTCAACTTGTTACACAGTACATATATAGACAGAAAGAAAAACTAACTTCTTACAATCTCAGCCACACATTAATAACTGCTAATAACTTCCCTTGATCTTATCCACAAATACTAAAACTGACATAATTTAAAATACAAACAACAAATACGAATGAATTACGGTTAATACAAGATTGAATAAACTAACAGATCCAGCATTAATGGAGAGGAGCAAGTTCTGAAAGTCGAAGGACGAACGAAAATAAGTAATGGAGGAAGAGGAACTTACAGGGGCAGAGGACGCGGAAGAGGAAGATCAACTTTCAACAAAGCAATGGTTGAATGTTATAGGTGTCATGACTTAGCTCATTTTAATTATGAATGTTCAAAGATGAATAAGGAATTGAATTATGCAGAGCTGGAAGAAGAGGATGAAATGCTGTTAATGGCTCATATGTTAAGACATGAAGCAAAAAGGAGTGATGCTTGGTTCTTAGATTCGGGTTGCTCAAACCATATGTGTGCAAGTGAAGGTATGTTTTCCAGCTTAGACAAGACATTTTCCCACATTGAAAAACTTGGAAATAATACAGGTAGGAAAGTTATGGGAAAGGGTGCAGTGAAATTAACTTTGCATGGGGTTCGTTGCACTATTAGTAATGTGTATTGGGTACCTGAACTAAAAAATAATCTCTTGAGCGTTGGACAACTACAAGAAAAAAGGAGTAGCAGTGCTGTTTGAAGATGGTGTATGTAGCATTTATCATCCACAAAAAGGAAAAATAGCAGAGTCAATTATGATCGCAAATCGGCAGTTTATTTTGGGTGCTGAACCATCTACCACAACAAATGAAGAAAGATGCCTCCAAGTTTCAAATACGGACCAGTCAACACTTTGGCACCATCGATATGGTCATCTCGGCTACAAAGGCTTGTGCACCTTGAAACACAAAAACAAGGTGAAAGGCCTTCCGCAAATTGGGGCTCCAAACCCCACCTGTGAGGCATGTATGAAAGGCAAGCAACATCGGAACTCCATTTCAAAAAATGGGTAAATGGAGAGCAACGGAAAAATTAGACTGGGGGAAAACATTGAAATAGATAAGAACACAGCGGAAGGAGGAGGAATAACAGAGGAAACGACTGAACCGGTTGCTGAAACAATTGAACCAGTTGCTGAAAACGGAGAAAGAAAAATCACGGAAGAAACGACTGAATCGGTTGCTGAAACAATTGAACAAGTTGCTGAAAACAATTTTTCCAGTAACCGTCGCACCAGATTTGACAGTAAGGGAGGGGAGAAATCGACATCCACCTGTATGGTTAACAGATTCCGGTGAAGGCTATGAGAAAAAGGGAAGTGAGGAGATGGTGTACAAACTCCAAAAGGCTCTCTACGGATTAAAACAAGCACCTAGAACCTGGTTTGGTCGAATAGAATCCTACTTCATCAAGGAAGGATTCAAAAGCAGTTCCAGTGAGCAAACACTCTTCATCAAGAGGAAGGGAGGTAAAATTCTTATCGTAAGCATTTACGTTGATGATTTTTTATTTACTGGAGACCAGATGAAGAACTATTGGACGAGTTTAAACGTTCCTTGAAGAAAGAGTTTGATATGACTGACTTAGGTCAGATGAAATTTTTTCTTGGAATAGAGGTAATACAAAGATTAGATGGTATTTTCACATGTCAAAGAAAGTAGGCTGTTGAAGTTTTAAATCGACTTGGCATAGAGAATTACAATTCTGTTTGTAATCCCACTGTTCCAGGAAAGAAAATTGGCAAAGATGAAAATGGTGCAAAAGTATATGTAACTTTGTATAAACAAATAGTGGGAAGTCTGATGTATCTCACAACTACTCGTCTTGATCTCATGCTTGCTGTAAGTTTGATTAGTCGTTTTATGGCATGTCCAACACAACAACATTTTGCAGCAGGTAAAACTGTTTTAAGGTACTTGAAAGGTACGGTAGATTATGGTGTATTTTATAAAAAAGGAGGAGTCGGTGATTTGACTGGATCGACTGGTAGTGACTGTGCCGGAGACATGGAAGAAAGCAAGAGTACTTCAGGCCATGTGCTTGTGATTAGTGGAGGAGCAGTAGCTTGGTTTTCTCGTAAGCAGCCTATAGTCACTTATGAACCAGAGAAGCTGAGTTCGTTGCTGCTAGTTCTTGTGCATGTCAAGATGTTTGGATGAGGAGGATATACTCAAAGAGATTGGTCACTCTCAAATAGAAGGAACAAAGCTAATGTGTGTAATACTTCAACTATTAAGCTATCCAAAAATTCAGTTCTACACGGACGTTCCAAACACATAAGAAAGCATTTCGGAAGTTGCGTGAAGAACTTAGCGTGCAGAGTTTTTCTGACTTGAACTAATTCTTGACAAAGAAGAATAAGTTCACGGGAGAAATGGTGAGAAGAATTTGATTAGATGAAAAAGAGTTAAGAGTATTTTTAGGAATTTAGTTTAAATATTTATCAGATTTGTTTACCAGATTTGTTTCCATTTCGAAGATTTGTGGATAGAAACGTTTCTATGTAGGGTTATTTGTAAGGCTATAAAAGCCAAGTTCACTTTTCAATAATATTATCACCTCAAACTTCAATTGTTTATGTTTTTGGCTTTGTTACGTCAAAACCAGTACTTGTCACTTCTACCTTCCCACAATGGCAAACTCACTCTCTCTAATTTCTTTAATCTATTTTTCTTTGTTCGGGGGGCAACGAGGCTGAGAATCGGTTCATGAGCTGCTTTTTGGCTCGAATTGCCGGGAAGGATATTGATTGGGGCTTGTGGGCGTTCCAAGGAAGTTATATGTACAGACGGTGTAATGAAGATCCTGAGTGAAAGTTTTGGTGTTATGGACCACTCTTGGACTAAAGATAGTACCCCCGTCACTTAAACAAATGCTTCCACTTATCAAGAGAGTGAATCAAGGTTAATTTGTTGCTTCTCAATCTAACCGTGCATTATAACAAATCAAACCTTTATATATTTCTTTGGTTAGAATTTGAAACTAAAGCTCTTTTCTTGCGGATCCAAATTCTAAAGCACCAATATCATACATAATGCTGCATCCCGTATCAGGGCAATGTGTCAAATCCGAGGACAAAGGAGGAGTTGAACTCGGCGATTGTGCCACTCCGAAGCAATGGAACCATAGTGGAGATGGAAGTCCCGATGAAGTTGTTGTCAAACGGGCAGGGTTTGAAATCCGTCAGAGATGGAAAAGCACCGGTGGTATCCGACGAATGCTCTGGCGATGGAAGCAATTGGACGGTGGCTTCGAAAGCAAATCTCCAATTGGCCAACAAAATTGGCGAAGACAATTTTTGTTTGGAGAAGGAATCTGATACTATAGTTGTTGTGAAGAAATGCATTTGCTTTAGAGACGAGGGAAGTTGCACCGATGATCCTCAACCCCAATGGTTCAAACTTGTTCCAACAAATGTTGCTTAGTCTATTAATTAGTTTAAAATAGAAATTTAGAATTTGGTCCAATATACTAGTAGTTGTTGGAATTTGAATTTAGGGTTGGCATGAAAGTTTTGAAAATGCCGGAGTCATATTAGGGTTGTCGATTTTATGCTTAAATTCGCAGTTAAATGGTCAATAATTATTTTTCTATTATTTATTATATGTCCAATCTTTTATACGATCATTATTGTTGGTATTATTTTTCATATATGTTTGTACGATAAATAAAATCGGTTATAGTCAAGCACGAGCATGAATAGAATTAGAGATAAAATAGGGGCCAATTCAAAGTCGGACATGTCATATATTTATTCTTCCCAATACATAAGCAACTCACAACGTGTTGGTTTCAACGAGTTCAAACCATTGACTTTGGGTGTCTTGGAGGCAATTTGGAGCACCATCAGTGCAAATACATGAGTTTGTCACAATATTTGAAGAATTAGAGCTTTCAACCTGCAAGCAAAGACTCTTCCCATCTTGAGTTACGGTGGCCAAATGAAGCTTAGTGTTTGAAATGGCTCTCCAAGAACTCTGAGGGCCGAAGCAATCCGTTGAGAGAGATGGCATAAGGCCTTCTCTGCTTGTCTTTAAGCATAAACCAGTGCTTGACATCCTAATTGGAGTGCTATCATTGTCATGAGTCCATCGACTTGAGATGGAGCAATTACCCATGAAAATATCTTTGTTGTCATTTGAGACTTGGATGCATTGGCCACTTTGTGGATGATATATAACATACGAGAACGATGCATTGGAATTTGGATCTGTGCACCGTAAAAAAATGTCTTATACACTTGTTATAGATCCATATATTCAAAATCGTTAATATATTTATACTTACCTTGCAACATAGTCTGCAATAGTTGAAACTTCTGGACAAAGTTAGGATTTTTAATTTGAGTCCAATTGGAGTCGAGAACTCCAAAAGTTTCTGCCGGCCCTGCTTGACCTTCCCTGTAATAATAGCTACCTTGCCAAGTCCATAATGCCCAATCTAAATCTTCTTGTGCAAGATGAGCTGTGAAGCAACTCATGAACCGATTTTCTGCATCGTTAACCTCTCTCTGATCGTACCCATATTCGCTGACAAACAAAGGAAATGGGTTTGGTCCTTCTCTAACAAATTCAGCATGGTCTACAAAGCCATCGATAATATTTGCACAAATATTATTTAGTGGCTGGTTTATAAATTTACTCTCTTGATCTCCACTGAACGAATACAAGTGCACCTCAAAAACCAACTTGTTGTCTAAGGTGCTTACATTCAAGGGCTTCTCTTTTAAGCATCGAAGATCATTATCAAAATTTAGGCCCGAAACAATCACCAAAACATTTGGGTTAATGTTGTGGATTGTTGTTACTCCTTGAGTAACATAATTGTTCCAATCATTTGCATTTTCATTGGTTCCTCGTATCTCGTTTCGTAGGCTCATTCCAACCACCTAAATGTCATAACAAAAGAATGTGAGAATTTAGTTTCAAGAGTGTGAGAATTTTCCTTAATTTGTACGTACCGTTGATTTCTTGGAAAAGCGTTGAGCAACTAAGCTAAGACCTTGTAGCCATTCTTGAGGGTCAAAATAGCGGTCTCCAAAAAATCCATTGCCATCGTCAAGAGAGCAACACCATCTTGGCTGACTCATATGGTTGTCGGCAATCACCATTAAACCACTCTCTCCAAGCACATCAACAACAGCTTCATAGGCTTCAGCAATAGTCTTGTTCAACACAAAAGGATTATATTGAGCCAATCCGGCTTTTGCTTGCTCTAAATCGAGGAGGTCAAAATTCTCTTCAACTGTCCTATTTGCATAACGAGTGAACATTTGAGTTGCATACGTGAGTCGTACACAATTAAACCTCAACTTGATTGCCTCATCTGCCAGCTCTTTTAATGGCCTGTGGTTGAGACCTTCTATTAGCATGCTCTGTGTGTGGGAAGGCCAATTCACGCACACAAGCTTCACTCGACGCCCTGTTGTCGAATCAACGATCCACCTTCCTTTTGTTGACAACGGTAAAGAATAAACAGAAGGAGATAAAAACACAAACAATGCTAGAAAAAGAACAACTTGAAAAGCTCTTCCCATTTTTTCTTCTCTTTTATGAATCGGGGTGAGAGAAGCATAGCCCAAAGGTTACTTATATATCTCATTAATAGGTTGAAATTTGTTCAAAAGATCAAAGATCGATGTAACGGTGAAACTCCTTCCATTTTTTTCTTAATTCAGTTGCTTTGTTAATAAATTGTGTTTCTAACTTTGATAATTTGTTGAGTAATAAGCAAATATTTCTAACAAAGCTAGCAACGTTCATACATATCTTGCCCACAGAACCAATATTTTAACATTATGGCCCCTTTTTCTTAAATAAAACTCGAAGCTTGTTCCAGTCTCAAATTAAAAATTAAAATAGTAGCTAACTACGTTTATGATAAGTTCTTATATAATACCCCTACTACATTTTTTGAGTTGGGGACATTTTTCCACCTAATAATTCACAAATACATAAAATTATTTTAATAAAAATAGAATAGTTAACATCTTAATTATCTAATTTTAAAAAATGTAATCAAATTATTGAAAATATTTTATTTATACACTTTTCATACAATACTATGCATTTATTAATTTATATATATATATATTTATATATATATATATATATATATATATATATATATATATATATATATATATATATTCTAGGAGAGAAAGTAGAATATTCTGAACATTGAATTTTTATGTCGCATATTTAGAAGGTCCAAAGCATACAATAAATAAATTCAGATTGCTTTGTCTTTTTGACCGTAAACAATTCGACGTGTAGTTTTGCTATTCGATGTGTAGTTTGGTAAGAACTTATATTATGAGCCTCCATGCCCACGCTTGGAAAATGTCACCTTTTGAATTTGATTGTGTGGAAGGAGAAAAAATGAGGTCTATAATTTTATGTCCCCACTGATAAAAAAATAAATTGCCCATCTGACCTTTTTTTTTCAAACAAATTCTCTTTCTTTTTTCTTGATGGCGGGTTAAAAAGTCACGTCATTAAACTCAGGCCAACTTTTGAAGGGACGAGCCATTACACCGAACTGGTTTTGGATTAGTGGATCATTCTAAAATGTTTGATCAAGCTTTTAGGGTCGACCAAAATTGTAACGCGTCATGTCTAGGATAGATCAAGATTTGTAATGCAGATTCGATACCTAATGGCTCTAAATCTTGGACATGAGCCGTTACAAATTGTATTAGGGCAGTATCTCTCCCAGTATGATGTGGTTTCAAAACGAACTAATGTGAAAGTTGGTAGGTATGTGACACCCGAGCAAATGAGGGGTACATGACTGAACCCAAACCACTTCCAAACGAGAGGTATCCTGAGGATATGATAGCCAAGAAATACTTTAGAACATGGATAGTCACTCCATATACCAATAAGGTTCATTTTCCTTTTCGATAGCTCAATTATAAGAACTTCATGGTTAGGTATGTTTTGCATGGAGCAATTCTATGATGCACGTAACCTGTGGAGAATTTTTCTAGGATGCATGTGAATATGGAAAAGACATGCCGGAAGAACTCGAGTTAGTTCGCGAGAATAGCTTTCACTCTTAGAAACAAAGAGTAGGTAACCTGACCATGTCAAATCCTAGACATGAGTCGTTACAAAGGTTTGGGAGTCACACTCACTCATGGTCAAACAAATTCACTCTTGATCCAACGTACAAATATAGTTACATAAGCAAAGTAAAAAGTGATATAATCCAAAAAATGTATAAACAACCTACGTACCATAATTAAAATTTTTAATACTCCTAGTAATTAAACACTACAAACTTAGTAGCCATTTGGTTTCAAATTCCTCCCATAATTCTTCATTAATCAGAAATTTTGTACATGCTTGTCACAATCTTCCCTTTGAGTCATTTGGGTTTTAGTATTGAAAGTAGATGAGTAGTTCATTTTAACCTCAAACCTTTTCTTGATGAATCCAATTATTTTGACCCTTCCTGGCATTTCCGTGTGGCTACTGATATTCAAACCTCCCGACTTCAAATCCTCCATCAAACTCAGACCCTCATCCATTTCCTCCGCCTCGGTCTCCACCGTCACACTCATCGTCATCGTGTCCTTTGCCTTCGTCAATCCGCCGGCGTCTCCCCTTCTCCGATCACCTCGCCGTGGTAGTAAATCACCATCGTGGCTTTTGAGTATTTGAACGATGCGACATTAGGATTCCGCACGAAGACACTAGCCACAACGAGTATGCCACCGTCTGAGAAGGAAGAACGGTGAGTTTTAAATGATTATTAAGAAAATTAGATGAAAACCCAATTAAGCGTTAGATTTTGACTTAGTAATAACTCAGGAAAACCTAAACAATCGTAGTGTCAAGTTATGATATTATTGAATACTCAACCTGGCTTTTACAACTTTACAAATAACAATAGAAATATTAACTATATGACAAATAATTAAACTAAATACCAAACAATACTCTTAAAACAACCCTTCGCCCCTCTCTTTCTACTCCCTATAAACACAACCTTCGTACCACTTCATGTTCGAAGAATTTGATTAGATCAAAGAAGAGTTAGAGTATTTTTATGGGGTTAGTTTAAATATTTGATTTGTTTACCAAATTTGTTTACAAGATTTTTGTTTCCAAGATTTGTGGTTAGTTTCTATTTAGGGTTATTTGTGAGACTACGAAAGCCAAGTTCAATATTCAATAATATTATCACTTCCAGCTTCAATTGTTTATGTTTCTGGCTTAGTTGTGTCAAAACCTAGCAATTGGTATCATAGCCCCAATTTTTTAGTGATCAAATAGAGAGAGTATGAGTGAAGACAAAGTTTTAACGAAGATCCCTCACTTCGATGGTCACTTTGATCATTTTAGTGATGGAGTGAGCTGATGGAATATTTGCTCAGAGCAAAAGGTCTATGGAGTGTGGCGGAGATTGGTTTCTCAGGTCAAGAGGAAGGAACAATGTTGACTGAGGCACAAAAGGGCCACCTTGATGATGCTAGACTCAAAGATCACCAAGTAAAGCATTACCTCTTCCAGGCAATTTATCGAGCTGTCTTTGAGCAAATCTTGGATCGTCGCACAGCCAAGATTGTTTGGGACTCAATGAAACGAAAATTTTGTGGAAACCAAAAAGTGAAGATATCTCTTCTTAATGCATTAAGGAGAGAATTTGAGATCCTAGAGATGAAGAATGATAAAAGCATCAAAGATTATTTTTTAAGAGTGATGATAACCTCCAACAAGATGAGAAGCAGTGGAGAAGATATGCCAGACAAGAAAATTGTAGAAAAAATTATGCGTACCCTGACTGAAAAATTTAAGTATGTTGTAGTATCCATGGAGGAATCCAAAGATACTGATAACATGTCCATTGATGAATTACAAAGTTCATTGGTGGTGCATGAACAAAAATTGCGAAGATCCTGACAGAAAACACACGTACGAGGAAGTGAGTTTTGCACAATAACGTAATTCTCTAAGAGAGACAATACTTAGAAAATAAACAAAACCAACTTACTTATTTTATTCAACTTGTTACACAGTATATATACAGACAGAGAGAAAAACTAACTTCTTACAATCTTAGCCACACATTAATAACTGCTAATAACTTCCCTTGATCTTATCCACAAATACTAAAACTGACATAATTTAAAATACAAAAAGCAAATACAAATGAATTACGGTTAATACAAGATTAAATAAACTAACAAATCATCCCCTTAATCTTGTATTTCGATCTTCACATTCTTACATTCTTCAAACCAATTCTTTCTCGAAGCTCCACAAATTTTTGTCGTCCTATTGGCTTCGTAAGTATATCAGCCAATTAATCCTCAGTTTTTACATGATCCACTTCAATCTCCTTTTTGCACACATTCACGAATGAAATGGAACCTCATGTCTATATGTTTGCTGCGATCATGATGAACTGGTTTTTTCGCTAATGCTATAGCAGACTTGTTATCGATATTTAAACGAACTGGATTTACTTCCTTCCCATGCAATTCCTTCAGTAAACGTCCTAACCACATTCCTTGACAAGCAGCTGACGTCGCCGCAATATACTCCGCTTCAAAGGATGAAAGTGCCACCATCTTTTGTTTCTTTGAAGTCCATGTGATTGGATTGCCATATAAGAAAAACAATGTCCCCGTAGTGCTCTTTCGATCATCTATATCTCCAGCAAGATCACTATCACTATATCCGATTAATCGATTTTCTACTTGCTTTGCCTTAACATAATGACATCCAATATCAATGGTTCCTTTCACGTACCTGAGTATTTGCTTCACAGCTTCCATATGAACCATGGTCGGAGCTTCCATATAACGACTCATAACTCCAACGGAATATGATAAGTCAGGTCGTGTGTTCACTAAATAACGAAGACTTCCGATAATACTCTTGTAAAGAGTGGAATCCACAGATCGACAATTACTCGCTTTGCTTAGCTTTGTTCTCGGCTCCATAGGAAAACATGACACGGATTACAATCCATCATTCCAAGTTTTGCCAAAAGCTTTGCCGCATAACTCGACTGAGATTACCTGATTCCATCGAAGTCTTGTTTAACTTCTATTCCCAAATAATAAGGCAGGAATCCTAAATCACTCATTTCAAACAACTTCTTCATTTGTTGGTTGAAGCTCAAAATATCATCCTTGCTCGACCCGACAATAATTAAATCATCAACATAAACTCCAACTATCTGAATTTTATTTTCTTTCCAACGTGTATACACAGCATGCTCTAAAGGACACTTTTGAAATCCAAGAGACTTTAAGAAATTATCCAGTTTTGCATTCCAGGCACGAGGTGCTTGACGTAAGCCATACAATGCTTTCCTAAGTCGTAAAACATTCCCTTCTCGACCTTCCACAGCAAATTCTTCTGGTAGTTCTACATAAACCTCTTCCTTCAACTCACCATTAAGAAACGCTGACTTGACATCCATATGATGAATCTCCCAACTCTCCTGCGCTGCTATAGCAATCAAGACTCGCACTGTTTCAAGCCTTGCAACAGGTGCAAATACCTCATCAAAATCCACTCCATATTTCTCGACAAAACCCTTTGCGACTAAACGGGCTTTATACCTCACGATCTCCCCATTCGAATTTCTATTCAACTTATATACCCATTTCAACCCGATTGCTCGATGTCCCTTTGGTAGTTTTGCGAACTCTCACGTGCCATTTTTTTCAATAACAGACAAATCTTCTAGCATTGCTTGCTGCCATTTTTCATTATCTCTTGCTTCCATATATGAATTTGGCTCCTCAAGTGAAAGAAAACACATCCCAGCTTCTTCATTCAACTCAATAGAATCAGAGTAAATTTCTCTTAACGATCGAAATTTTCTTGGACTAGATGAGACGTATGAATCGTCTCCTATTGATAAATCATTTGCTGGTGATGAATCGTCTCCCAATAGAGTCCCTGATGATTCTCCCCGCTCTTCTAAAATGTCCTCGTCCTTCACATAGACCTGAGGATCATAATGAACAGCGAATTTACCACCTTCCTTCTTATTTTCTTCCAATTGTTGCACATCCCATTTATATTCTTCTTCTTCTAGAAACTTGACGTCTCGGCTGATATGAAGTCTTTTCGCTTTAGGATCATACAAACGATAAGCTTTTGAACCTGCTTCATATCCCACGAAAATCATTGGCACACTTCGGTCTTGTAATTTGGTTAAATTTGGTGTTGTATTTCTTCCATACGCCAGGCTTTTGAACACTCTAAAATGCTCTACATTAGGCTTTCTTCCTCTCCATTTCTCATGAGGAGTTGCTTCAATTACACTCTTCGTTGGGGATCTATTGAGGATTTAGACAGCTGTCTTCACTGCCTCTGCCCAGAAATGCATCGGCAAATTTTTGCACTTCAACATGCTTCGCACCATTGCAATAACCGTTTGGTTTCGTCGTTCAACCACACCATTTTGTTGCGGAGAATAGGGTTCTGTTAAATATCTTTTAATCCCACTGCTCTCACAATATTCTTTGAACTCAATACTTGTAAATTCTCCACCTCTATCAGTTCTAAGCGCTTGCAATTTCTTTCCGGATTCAGCTTCAATTTTATTTTAAACACGTTTGGATCCCAAGAATGCATCAGATTTATTTTTGAGCAATTCAATCCACATATATCTACTAAAATCATCTACCAACAGCAAAAAGAATTTATTACCTCCATGAGTTGTTGGAGTAATTGGACCACACAAATCGCCATGCACCAATTGTAGAACACTAACGGCTCGAAAATTCGCTTGTTGTGGGAATGGTGTTCTTCGTTGTTTAGTGATTACACAACTATCACAAACTTGTTCGATCCTTTCAACGTGCGGAATTCCTTTCACCATTTGTTTCGTAGACAGGTTTCCTAAAGCCTCAAAATTCAAATGCCCATATCTAGCATGCCACAACCAAGAATCTTCAGACAACTTACCAAGTAGACATGTTGGTTTCGTTGTTTTTAGGCTAATTGTATATAGCCTATTTCGTGACCGCTTCACTTTTGCCAAGAACTCCTTTGCCTTTGCGAAAATGACAAGTAAACCATGTTCGATCTCAACTTTACAGCCCTGTTCATCCAATTGTCCTAAACTTATAATGTTACTTTTAAGTTTAGGAATGAATTATACATCGGAAAGGATACAGTGATCTCCATTTTCACATTGCAGCATCACGTCTCCACGTCCTTTTATCTCTACAAGTGATCGGTCTCCGAACTTCACCGTGCCGGTCACTGACTCGTTCAATTCCGAGAACCAACTTCGACAACCAGTCATATGATTGCTGGCTCCCGTATCTAGGAACCAAGTGTTGTTTTTCTTGTCAATTTCTTCCGGGACAACCTTCTCTTCATAAAGAGCCATCTCCGTCAACTCTGGTGAACCGAGAGTTCGGACTTCACAAACCTGTGCTATAAGTAAGACTGGCTCATCCTCATCACCTTGCATCTCAGTCAAGTGCGCCTGATCCTCCCTTTTCTTCGATCTACAGTGGGATGCATAATGGCCAATCTTTTGACAATTATAACATTTCACCTTCCGACATTCTGAGGCATAGTGGCCTAGGCCTTGACAATTGTAGCATTTTACCTTGCTCTTGTCACTCTTCTTCTCTTGATGTAACGAGTCGTTTCCACGTCCATGACCTCTCCCTCTCCAGCGACCACTGCGACCTCGCCCTCGGCTATGGCCTCCATTGTCGCTACGTTTTTTCTTGAAAGTTGAACTTTCACCTTTGCCTTTCGATTCTTTTGCTTTCCATTCTCCTTTTGTAAATAAGACATGCTCAGCATTCTCTTTGTTGCCACCGATCCGTTCCTCGTATGCTTTAAGACGGCCGATGACTTCCTCCATGGTCATCACATTTAAATCGACAAATTGCTCTATTGCCGATGCGATATGAAGAAACTTAGAAGGTACTGAGCGGAGAAATTTTTTCACCAAGCATGCCTCTTCGAAGTTGTCTCCAAAAGTACGTATTTTATTAACAACTCATGTCAATCTTGCTGCATAATCATCTATAGTCTCGGACTCCTTCATATTCATAACTTCGAACTCAATCTTCAGAGTTTGGATCTTTGCCTCCTTTACACGTTCAGCACCCACATGAATAGTTTTTAACGTCTGCCATGCTTCTTTTGCTGTCTCTTTCTCTGCTAACGGAAACAACATCTCCTCAGGGATTGCTTGATAGATAGCTGCTAAGGCCATTTGATCCTTCCTTTCATCAAGACTATCCAGAGACTCAGTTGATTGGATTGCGTCCCACACCCCTTGAGCACGCAAATAGACCTTCATCTTCATAGCCCATGCTGAGTAGTTGGTTCTCGATAACGTCGGGCATTGGAGTGATACCAGACCTTCCTTTGTTGCAGACTTCGACGACTCTCCTCTCTCTCCATTGTTGTTATTATTTCTCGGCATGATCTTTGGCATGTAACCAGTGCTCTGATACCAAATGACAGAAAACACACATACGAGGAAGTGATTTTTGCACAATAACGTTATTCTCTAAGAGAGACAATACTTAGAAAATAAACAAAACCAAGTTACTTATTTTATTCAACTTGTTACACAGTACATATATAGACAGAAAGAAAAACTAACTTCTTACAATCTCAGCCACACATTAATAACTGCTAATAACTTCCCTTGATCTTATCCACAAATACTAAAACTGACATAATTTAAAATACAAACAACAAATACGAATGAATTACGGTTAATACAAGATTGAATAAACTAACAGATCCAGCATTAATGGAGAGGAGCAAGTTCTGAAAGTCGAAGGACGAACGAAAATAAGTAATGGAGGAAGAGGAACTTACAGGGGCAGAGGACGCGGAAGAGGAAGATCAACTTTCAACAAAGCAATGGTTGAATGTTATAGGTGTCATGACTTAGCTCATTTTAATTATGAATGTTCAAAGATGAATAAGGAATTGAATTATGCAGAGCTGGAAGAAGAGGATGAAATGCTGTTAATGGCTCATATGTTAAGACATGAAGCAAAAAGGAGTGATGCTTGGTTCTTAGATTCGGGTTGCTCAAACCATATGTGTGCAAGTGAAGGTATGTTTTCCAGCTTAGACAAGACATTTTCCCACATTGAAAAACTTGGAAATAATACAGGTAGGAAAGTTATGGGAAAGGGTGCAGTGAAATTAACTTTGCATGGGGTTCGTTGCACTATTAGTAATGTGTATTGGGTACCTGAACTAAAAAATAATCTCTTGAGCGTTGGACAACTACAAGAAAAAAGGAGTAGCAGTGCTGTTTGAAGATGGTGTATGTAGCATTTATCATCCACAAAAAGGAAAAATAGCAGAGTCAATTATGATCGCAAATCGGCAGTTTATTTTGGGTGCTGAACCATCTACCACAACAAATGAAGAAAGATGCCTCCAAGTTTCAAATACGGACCAGTCAACACTTTGGCACCATCGATATGGTCATCTCGGCTACAAAGGCTTGTGCACCTTGAAACACAAAAACAAGGTGAAAGGCCTTCCGCAAATTGGGGCTCCAAACCCCACCTGTGAGGCATGTATGAAAGGCAAGCAACATCGGAACTCCATTTCAAAAAATGGGTAAATGGAGAGCAACGGAAAAATTAGACTGGGGGAAAACATTGAAATAGATAAGAACACAGCGGAAGGAGGAGGAATAACAGAGGAAACGACTGAACCGGTTGCTGAAACAATTGAACCAGTTGCTGAAAACGGAGAAAGAAAAATCACGGAAGAAACGACTGAATCGGTTGCTGAAACAATTGAACAAGTTGCTGAAAACAATTTTTCCAGTAACCGTCGCACCAGATTTGACAGTAAGGGAGGGGAGAAATCGACATCCACCTGTATGGTTAACAGATTCCGGTGAAGGCTATGAGAAAAAGGGAAGTGAGGAGATGGTGTACAAACTCCAAAAGGCTCTCTACGGATTAAAACAAGCACCTAGAACCTGGTTTGGTCGAATAGAATCCTACTTCATCAAGGAAGGATTCAAAAGCAGTTCCAGTGAGCAAACACTCTTCATCAAGAGGAAGGGAGGTAAAATTCTTATCGTAAGCATTTACGTTGATGATTTTTTATTTACTGGAGACCAGATGAAGAACTATTGGACGAGTTTAAACGTTCCTTGAAGAAAGAGTTTGATATGACTGACTTAGGTCAGATGAAATTTTTTCTTGGAATAGAGGTAATACAAAGATTAGATGGTATTTTCACATGTCAAAGAAAGTAGGCTGTTGAAGTTTTAAATCGACTTGGCATAGAGAATTACAATTCTGTTTGTAATCCCACTGTTCCAGGAAAGAAAATTGGCAAAGATGAAAATGGTGCAAAAGTATATGTAACTTTGTATAAACAAATAGTGGGAAGTCTGATGTATCTCACAACTACTCGTCTTGATCTCATGCTTGCTGTAAGTTTGATTAGTCGTTTTATGGCATGTCCAACACAACAACATTTTGCAGCAGGTAAAACTGTTTTAAGGTACTTGAAAGGTACGGTAGATTATGGTGTATTTTATAAAAAAGGAGGAGTCGGTGATTTGACTGGATCGACTGGTAGTGACTGTGCCGGAGACATGGAAGAAAGCAAGAGTACTTCAGGCCATGTGCTTGTGATTAGTGGAGGAGCAGTAGCTTGGTTTTCTCGTAAGCAGCCTATAGTCACTTATGAACCAGAGAAGCTGAGTTCGTTGCTGCTAGTTCTTGTGCATGTCAAGATGTTTGGATGAGGAGGATATACTCAAAGAGATTGGTCACTCTCAAATAGAAGGAACAAAGCTAATGTGTGTAATACTTCAACTATTAAGCTATCCAAAAATTCAGTTCTACACGGACGTTCCAAACACATAAGAAAGCATTTCGGAAGTTGCGTGAAGAACTTAGCGTGCAGAGTTTTTCTGACTTGAACTAATTCTTGACAAAGAAGAATAAGTTCACGGGAGAAATGGTGAGAAGAATTTGATTAGATGAAAAAGAGTTAAGAGTATTTTTAGGAATTTAGTTTAAATATTTATCAGATTTGTTTACCAGATTTGTTTCCATTTCGAAGATTTGTGGATAGAAACGTTTCTATGTAGGGTTATTTGTAAGGCTATAAAAGCCAAGTTCACTTTTCAATAATATTATCACCTCAAACTTCAATTGTTTATGTTTTTGGCTTTGTTACGTCAAAACCAGTACTTGTCACTTCTACCTTCCCACAATGGCAAACTCACTCTCTCTAATTTCTTTAATCTATTTTTCTTTGTTCGGGGGGCAACGAGGCTGAGAATCGGTTCATGAGCTGCTTTTTGGCTCGAATTGCCGGGAAGGATATTGATTGGGGCTTGTGGGCGTTCCAAGGAAGTTATATGTACAGACGATGTAATGAAGATCCTGAGTGAAAGTTTTGGTGTTATGGACCACTCTTGGACTAAAGATAGTACCCCCGTCACTTAAACAAATGCTTCCACTTATCAAGAGAGTGAATCAAGGTTAATTTGTTGCTTCTCAATCTAACCGTGCATTATAACAAATCAAACCTTTATATATTTCTTTAGTTAGAATTTGAAACTAAAGCTCTTTTCTTGCGGATCCAAATTCTAAAGCACCAATATCATACATAATGCTGCATCCCGTATCAGGGCAATGTGTCAAATCCGAGGACAAAGGAGGAGTTGAACTCGGCGATTGTGCCACTCCGAAGCAATGGAACCATAGTGGAGATGGAAGTCCCGATGAAGTTGTTGTCAAACGGGCAGGGTTTGAAATCCGTCAGAGATGGAAAAGCACCGGTGGTATCCGACGAATGCTCTGGCGATGGAAGCAATTGGACGGTGGCTTCGAAAGCAAATCTCCAATTGGCCAACAAAATTGGCGAAGACAATTTTTGTTTGGAGAAGGAATCTGATACTATAGTTGTTGTGAAGAAATGCATTTGCTTTAGAGACGAGGGAAGTTGCACCGATGATCCTCAACCCCAATGGTTCAAACTTGTTCCAACAAATGTTGCTTAGTCTATTAATTAGTTTAAAATAGAAATTTAGAATTTGGTCCAATATACTAGTAGTTGTTGGAATTTGAATTTAGGGTTGGCATGAAAGTTTTGAAAATGCCGGAGTCATATTAGGGTTGTCGATTTTATGCTTAAATTCGCAGTTAAATGGTCAATAATTATTTTTCTATTATTTATTATATGTCCAATCTTTTATACGATCATTATTGTTGGTATTATTTTTCATATATGTTTGTACGATAAATAAAATCGGTTATAGTCAAGCACGAGCATGAATAGAATTAGAGATAAAATAGGGGCCAATTCAAAGTCGGACATGTCATATATTTATTCTTCCCAATACATAAGCAACTCACAACGTGTTGGTTTCAACGAGTTCAAACCATTGACTTTGGGTGTCTTGGAGGCAATTTGGAGCACCATCAGTGCAAATACATGAGTTTGTCACAATATTTGAAGAATTAGAGCTTTCAACCTGCAAGCAAAGACTCTTCCCATCTTGAGTTACGGTGGCCAAATGAAGCTTAGTGTTTGAAATGGCTCTCCAAGAACTCTGAGGGCCGAAGCAATCCGTTGAGAGAGATGGCATAAGGCCTTCTCTGCTTGTCTTTAAGCATAAACCAGTGCTTGACATCCTAATTGGAGTGCTATCATTGTCATGAGTCCATCGACTTGAGATGGAGCAATTACCCATGAAAATATCTTTGTTGTCATTTGAGACTTGGATGCATTGGCCACTTTGTGGATGATATATAACATACGAGAACGATGCATTGGAATTTGGATCTGTGCACCGTAAAAAAATGTCTTATACACTTGTTATAGATCCATATATTCAAAATCGTTAATATATTTATACTTACCTTGCAACATAGTCTGCAATAGTTGAAACTTCTGGACAAAGTTAGGATTTTTAATTTGAGTCCAATTGGAGTCGAGAACTCCAAAAGTTTCTGCCGGCCCTGCTTGACCTTCCCTGTAATAATAGCTACCTTGCCAAGTCCATAATGCCCAATCTAAATCTTCTTGTGCAAGATGAGCTGTGAAGCAACTCATGAACCGATTTTCTGCATCGTTAACCTCTCTCTGATCGTACCCATATTCGCTGACAAACAAAGGAAATGGGTTTGGTCCTTCTCTAACAAATTCAGCATGGTCTACAAAGCCATCGATAATATTTGCACAAATATTATTTAGTGGCTGGTTTATAAATTTACTCTCTTGATCTCCACTGAACGAATACAAGTGCACCTCAAAAACCAACTTGTTGTCTAAGGTGCTTACATTCAAGGGCTTCTCTTTTAAGCATCGAAGATCATTATCAAAATTTAGGCCCGAAACAATCACCAAAACATTTGGGTTAATGTTGTGGATTGTTGTTACTCCTTGAGTAACATAATTGTTCCAATCATTTGCATTTTCATTGGTTCCTCGTATCTCGTTTCGTAGGCTCATTCCAACCACCTAAATGTCATAACAAAAGAATGTGAGAATTTAGTTTCAAGAGTGTGAGAATTTTCCTTAATTTGTACGTACCGTTGATTTCTTGGAAAAGCGTTGAGCAACTAAGCTAAGACCTTGTAGCCATTCTTGAGGGTCAAAATAGCGGTCTCCAAAAAATCCATTGCCATCGTCAAGAGAGCAACACCATCTTGGCTGACTCATATGGTTGTCGGCAATCACCATTAAACCACTCTCTCCAAGCACATCAACAACAGCTTCATAGGCTTCAGCAATAGTCTTGTTCAACACAAAAGGATTATATTGAGCCAATCCGGCTTTTGCTTGCTCTAAATCGAGGAGGTCAAAATTCTCTTCAACTGTCCTATTTGCATAACGAGTGAACATTTGAGTTGCATACGTGAGTCGTACACAATTAAACCTCAACTTGATTGCCTCATCTGCCAGCTCTTTTAATGGCCTGTGGTTGAGACCTTCTATTAGCATGCTCTGTGTGTGGGAAGGCCAATTCACGCACACAAGCTTCACTCGACGCCCTGTTGTCGAATCAACGATCCACCTTCCTTTTGTTGACAACGGTAAAGAATAAACAGAAGGAGATAAAAACACAAACAATGCTAGAAAAAGAACAACTTGAAAAGCTCTTCCCATTTTTTCTTCTCTTTTATGAATCGGGGTGAGAGAAGCATAGCCCAAAGGTTACTTATATATCTCATTAATAGGTTGAAATTTGTTCAAAAGATCAAAGATCGATGTAACGGTGAAACTCCTTCCATTTTTTTCTTAATTCAGTTGCTTTGTTAATAAATTGTGTTTCTAACTTTGATAATTTGTTGAGTAATAAGCAAATATTTCTAACAAAGCTAGCAACGTTCATACATATCTTGCCCACAGAACCAATATTTTAACATTATGGCCCCTTTTTCTTAAATAAAACTCGAAGCTTGTTCCAGTCTCAAATTAAAAATTAAAATAGTAGCTAACTACGTTTATGATAAGTTCTTATATAATACCCCTACTACATTTTTTGAGTTGGGGACATTTTTCCACCTAATAATTCACAAATACATAAAATTATTTTAATAAAAATAGAATAGTTAACATCTTAATTATCTAATTTTAAAAAATGTAATCAAATTATTGAAAATATTTTATTTATACACTTTTCATACAATACTATGCATTTATTAATTTATATATATATATATATATATATATATATATATATATATATATATATTCTAGGAGAGAAAGTAGAATATTCTGAACATTGAATTTTTATGTCGCATATTTAGAAGGTCCAAAGCATACAATAAATAAATTCAGATTGCTTTGTCTTTTTGACCGTAAACAATTCGACGTGTAGTTTTGCTATTCGATGTGTAGTTTGGTAAGAACTTATATTATGAGCCTCCATGCCCACGCTTGGAAAATGTCACCTTTTGAATTTGATTGTGTGGAAGGAGAAAAAATGAGGTCTATAATTTTATGTCCCCACTGATAAAAAAATAAATTGCCCATCTGACCTTTTTTTTTCAAACAAATTCTCTTTCTTTTTTCTTGATGGCGGGTTAAAAAGTCACGTCATTAAACTCAGGCCAACTTTTGAAGGGACGAGCCATTACACCGAACTGGTTTTGGATTAGTGGATCATTCTAAAATGTTTGATCAAGCTTTTAGGGTCGACCAAAATTGTAACGCGTCATGTCTAGGATAGATCAAGATTTGTAATGCAGATTCGATACCTAATGGCTCTAAATCTTGGACATGAGCCGTTACAAATTGTATTAGGGCAGTATCTCTCCCAGTAAGATGTGGTTTCAAAACGAACTAATGTGAAAGTTGGTAGGTATGTGACACCCGAGCAAATGAGGGGTACATGACTGAACCCAAACCACTTCCAAACGAGAGGTATCCTGAGGATATGATAGCCAAGAAATACTTTAGAACATGGATAGTCACTCCATATACCAATAAGGTTCATTTTCCTTTTCGATAGCTCAATTATAAGAACTTCATGGTTAGGTATGTTTTGCATGGAGCAATTCTATGATGCACGTAACCTGTGGAGAATTTTTCTAGGATGCATGTGAATATGGAAAAGACATGCCGGAAGAACTCGAGTTAGTTCGCGAGAATAGCTTTCACTCTTAGAAACAAAGAGTAGGTAACCTGACCATGTCAAATCCTAGACATGAGTCGTTACAAAGGTTTGGGAGTCACACTCACTCATGGTCAAACAAATTCACTCTTGATCCAACGTACAAATATAGTTACATAAGCAAAGTAAAAAGTGATATAATCCAAAAAATGTATAAACAACCTACGTACCATAATTAAAATTTTTAATACTCCTCGTAATTAAACACTACAAACTTAGTAGCCATTTGGTTTCAAATTCCTCCCATAATTCTTCATTAATCAGAAATTTTGTACATGCTTGTCACAATCTTCCCTTTGAGTCATTTGGGTTTTAGTATTGAAAGTAGATGAGTAGTTCATTTTAACCTCAATCCTTTTCTTGATGAATCCAATTATTTTGACCCTTCCTGGCATTTCCGTGTGGCTACTGATATTCAAACCTCCCGACTTCAAATCCTCCATCAAACTCAGACCCTCATCCATTTCCTCCGCCTCGGTCTCCACCGTCACATTCATCGTCATCATGTCCTTTGCCTTCGTCAATCCGCCGGCGTCTCCCCTTCTCCGATCACCTCGCCGTGGTAGTAAATCACCATCGTGGCTTTTGAGTATTTGAACGATGCGACATTAGGATTCCGCACGAAGACACTAGCCACAACGAGTATGCCACCGTCTGAGAAGGAAGAACGGTGAGTTTTAAATGATTATTAAGAAAATTAGATGAAAACCCAATTAAGCGTTAGATTTTGACTTAGTAATAACTCAGGAAAACCTAAACAATCGTAGTGTCAAGTTATGATATTATTGAATACTCAACCTGGCTTTTACAACTTTACAAATAACAATAGAAATATTAACTATATGACAAATAATTAAACTAAATACCAAACAATACTCTTAAAACAACCCTTCGCCCCTCTCTTTCTACTCCCTATAAACACAACCTTCGTACCACTTCATGTTCGAAGAATTTGATTAGATCAAAGAAGAGTTAGAGTATTTTTATGGGGTTAGTTTAAATATTTGATTTGTTTACCAAATTTGTTTACAAGATTTTTGTTTCCAAGATTTGTGGTTAGTTTCTATTTAGGGTTATTTGTGAGACTACGAAAGCCAAGTTCAATATTCAATAATATTATCACTTCCAGCTTCAATTGTTTATGTTTCTGGCTTAGTTGTGTCAAAACCTAGCAATTGGTATCATAGCCCCAATTTTTTAGTGATCAAATAGAGAGAGTATGAGTGAAGACAAAGTTTTAACGAAGATCCCTCACTTCGATGGTCACTTTGATCATTTTAGTGATGGAGTGAGCTGATGGAATATTTGCTCAGAGCAAAAGGTCTATGGAGTGTGGCGGAGATTGGTTTCTCAGGTCAAGAGGAAGGAACAATGTTGACTGAGGCACAAAAGGGCCACCTTGATGATGCTAGACTCAAAGATCACCAAGTAAAGCATTACCTCTTCCAGGCAATTTATCGAGCTGTCTTTGAGCAAATCTTGGATCGTCGCACAGCCAAGATTGTTTGGGACTCAATGAAACGAAAATTTTGTGGAAACCAAAAAGTGAAGAAATCTCTTCTTAATGCATTAAGGAGAGCATTTGAGATCCTAGAGATGAAGAATGATAAAAGCATCAAAGATTATTTTGTAAGAGTGATGATAACCTCCAACAAGATGAGAAGCAGTGGAGAAGATATGCCAGACAAGAAAATTGTAGAAAAAATTATGCGTACCCTGACTGAAAAATTTAAGTATGTTGTAGTATCCATGGAGGAATCCAAAGATACTGATAACATGTCCATTGATGAATTACAAAGTTCATTAGTGGTGCATGAACAAAAATTGCGAAGATCCTGACAGAAAACACACGTACGAGGAAGTGAGTTTTGCACAATAACGTAATTCTCTAAGAGAGACAATACTTAGAAAATAAACAAAACCAACTTACTTATTTTATTCAACTTGTTACACAGTATATATACAGACAGAGAGAAAAACTAACTTCTTACAATCTTAGCCACACATTAATAACTGCTAATAACTTCCCTTGATCTTATCCACAAATACTAAAACTGACATAATTTAAAATACAAAAAGCAAATACAAATGAATTACGGTTAATACAAGATTAAATAAACTAACAAATCATCCCCTTAATCTTGTATTTCGATCTTCACATTCTTACATTCTTCAAACCAATTCTTTCTCGAAGCTCCACAAATTTTTGTCGTCCTATTGGCTTCGTAAGTATATCAGCCAATTAATCCTCAGTTTTTACATGATCCACTTCAATCTCCTTTTTGCACACATTCACGAATGAAATGGAACCTCATGTCTATATGTTTGCTGCGATCATGATGAACTGGTTTTTTCGCTAATGCTATAGCAGACTTGTTATCGATATTTAAACGAACTGGATTTACTTCCTTCCCATGCAATTCCTTCAGTAAACGTCCTAACCACATTCCTTGACAAGCAGCTGACGTCGCCGCAATATACTCCGCTTCAAAGGATGAAAGTGCCACCATCTTTTGTTTCTTTGAAGTCCATGTGATTGGATTGCCATATAAGAAAAACAATGTCCCCGTAGTGCTCTTTCGATCATCTATATCTCCAGCAAGATCACTATCACTATATCCGATTAATCGATTTTCTACTTGCTTTGCCTTAACATAATGACATCCAATATCAATGGTTCCTTTCACGTACCTGAGTATTTGCTTCACAGCTTCCATATGAACCATGGTCGGAGCTTCCATATAACGACTCATAACTCCAACGGAATATGATAAGTCAGGTCGTGTGTTCACTAAATAACGAAGACTTCCGATAATACTCTTGTAAAGAGTGGAATCCACAGATCGACAATTACTCGCTTTGCTTAGCTTTGTTCTCGGCTCCATAGGAAAACATGACACCGATTACAATCCATCATTCCAAGTTTTGCCAAAAGCTTTGCCGCATAACTCGACTGAGATTACCTGATTCCATCGAAGTCTTGTTTAACTTCTATTCCCAAATAATAAGGCAGGAATCCTAAATCACTCATTTCAAACAACTTCTTCATTTGTTGGTTGAAGCTCAAAATATCATCCTTGCTCGACCCGACAATAATTAAATCATCAACATAAACTCCAACTATCTGAATTTTATTTTCTTTCCAACGTGTATACACAGCATGCTCTAAAGGACACTTTTGAAATCCAAGAGACTTTAAGAAATTATCCAGTTTTGCATTCCAGGCACGAGGTGCTTGACGTAAGCCATACAATGCTTTCCTAAGTCGTAAAACATTCCCTTCTCGACCTTCCACAGCAAATTCTTCTGGTAGTTCTACATAAACCTCTTCCTTCAACTCACCATTAAGAAACGCTGACTTGACATCCATATGATGAATCTCCCAACTCTCCTGCGCTGCTATAGCAATCAAGACTCGCACTGTTTCAAGCCTTGCAACAGGTGCAAATACCTCATCAAAATCCACTCCATATTTCTCGACAAAACCCTTTGCGACTAAACGGGCTTTATACCTCACGATCTCCCCATTCGAATTTCTATTCAACTTATATACCCATTTCAACCCGATTGCTCGATGTCCCTTTGGTAGTTTTGCGAACTCTCACGTGCCATTTTTTTCAATAACAGACAAATCTTCTAGCATTGCTTGCTGCCATTTTTCATTATCTCTTGCTTCCATATATGAATTTGGCTCCTCAAGTGAAAGAAAACACATCCCAGCTTCTTCATTCAACTCAATAGAATCAGAGTAAATTTCTCTTAACGATCGAAATTTTCTTGGACTAGATGAGACGTATGAATCGTCTCCTATTGATAAATCATTTGCTGGTGATGAATCGTCTCCCAATAGAGTCCCTGATGATTCTCCCCGCTCTTCTAAAATGTCCTCGTCCTTCACATAGACCTGAGGATCATAATGAACAGCGAATTTACCACCTTCCTTCTTATTTTCTTCCAATTGTTGCACATCCCATTTATATTCTTCTTCTTCTAGAAACTTGACGTCTCGGCTGATATGAAGTCTTTTCGCTTTAGGATCATACAAACGATAAGCTTTTGAACCTGCTTCATATCCCACGAAAATCATTGGCACACTTCGGTCTTGTAATTTGGTTAAATTTGGTGTTGTATTTCTTCCATACGCCAGGCTTTTGAACACTCTAAAATGCTCTACATTAGGCTTTCTTCCTCTCCATTTCTCATGAGGAGTTGCTTCAATTACACTCTTCGTTGGGGATCTATTGAGGATTTAGACAGCTGTCTTCACTGCCTCTGCCCAGAAATGCATCGGCAAATTTTTGCACTTCAACATGCTTCGCACCATTGCAATAACCGTTTGGTTTCGTCGTTCAACCACACCATTTTGTTGCGGAGAATAGGGTTCTGTTAAATATCTTTTAATCCCACTGCTCTCACAATATTCTTTGAACTCAATACTTGTAAATTCTCCACCTCTATCAGTTCTAAGCGCTTGCAATTTCTTTCCGGATTCAGCTTCAATTTTATTTTAAACACGTTTGGATCCCAAGAATGCATCAGATTTATTTTTGAGCAATTCAATCCACATATATCTACTAAAATCATCTACCAACAGCAAAAAGAATTTATTACCTCCATGAGTTGTTGGAGTAATTGGACCACACAAATCGCCATGCACCAATTGTAGAACACTAACGGCTCGAAAATTCGCTTGTTGTGGGAATGGTGTTCTTCGTTGTTTAGTGATTACACAACTATCACAAACTTGTTCGATCCTTTCAACGTGCGGAATTCCTTTCACCATTTGTTTCGTAGACAGGTTTCCTAAAGCCTCAAAATTCAAATGCCCATATCTAGCATGCCACAACCAAGAATCTTCAGACAACTTACCAAGTAGACATGTTGGTTTCGTTGTTTTTAGGCTAATTGTATATAGCCTATTTCGTGACCGCTTCACTTTTGCCAAGAACTCCTTTGCCTTTGCGAAAATGACAAGTAAACCATGTTCGATCTCAACTTTACAGCCCTGTTCATCCAATTGTCCTAAACTTATAATGTTACTTTTAAGTTTAGGAATGAATTATACATCGGAAAGGATACAGTGATCTCCATTTTCACATTGCAGCATCACGTCTCCACGTCCTTTTATCTCTACAAGTGATCGGTCTCCGAACTTCACCGTGCCGGTCACTGACTCGTTCAATTCCGAGAACCAACTTCGACAACCAGTCATATGATTGCTGGCTCCCGTATCTAGGAACCAAGTGTTGTTTTTCTTGTCAATTTCTTCCGGGACAACCTTCTCTTCATAAAGAGCCATCTCCGTCAACTCTGGTGAACCGAGAGTTCGGACTTCACAAACCTGTGCTATAAGTAAGACTGGCTCATCCTCATCACCTTGCATCTCAGTCAAGTGCGCCTGATCCTCCCTTTTCTTCGATCTACAGTGGGATGCATAATGGCCAATCTTTTGACAATTATAACATTTCACCTTCCGACATTCTGAGGCATAGTGGCCTAGGCCTTGACAATTGTAGCATTTTACCTTGCTCTTGTCACTCTTCTTCTCTTGATGTAACGAGTCGTTTCCACGTCCATGACCTCTCCCTCTCCAGCGACCACTACGACCTCGCCCTCGGCTATGGCCTCCATTGTCGCTACGTTTTTTCTTGAAAGTTGAACTTTCACCTTTGCCTTTCGATTCTTTTGCTTTCCATTCTCCTTTTGTAAATAAGACATGCTCAGCATTCTCTTTGTTGCCACCGATCCGTTCCTCGTATGCTTTAAGACGGCCGATGACTTCCTCCATGGTCATCACATTTAAATCGACAAATTGCTCTATTGCCGATGCGATATGAAGAAACTTAGAAGGTACTGAGCGGAGAAATTTTTTCACCAAGCATGCCTCTTCGAAGTTGTCTCCAAAAGTACGTATTTTATTAACAACTCATGTCAATCTTGCTGCATAATCATCTATAGTCTCGGACTCCTTCATATTCATAACTTCGAACTCAATCTTCAGAGTTTGGATCTTTGCCTCCTTTACACGTTCAGCACCCACATGAATAGTTTTTAACGTCTGCCATGCTTCTTTTGCTGTCTCTTTCTCTGCTAACGGAAACAACATCTCCTCAGGGATTGCTTGATAGATAGCTGCTAAGGCCATTTGATCCTTCCTTTCATCAAGACTATCCAGAGACTCAGTTGATTGGATTGCGTCCCACACCCCTTGAGCACGCAAATAGACCTTCATCTTCATAGCCCATGCTGAGTAGTTGGTTCTCGATAACGTCGGGCATTGGAGTGATACCAGACCTTCCTTTGTTGCAGACTTCGACGACTCTCCTCTCTCTCCATTGTTGTTATTATTTCTCGGCATGATCTTTGGCATGTAACCAGTGCTCTGATACCAAATGACAGAAAACACACATACGAGGAAGTGATTTTTGCACAATAACGTTATTCTCTAAGAGAGACAATACTTAGAAAATAAACAAAACCAAGTTACTTATTTTATTCAACTTGTTACACAGTACATATATAGACAGAAAGAAAAACTAACTTCTTACAATCTCAGCCACACATTAATAACTGCTAATAACTTCCCTTGATCTTATCCACAAATACTAAAACTGACATAATTTAAAATACAAACAACAAATACGAATGAATTACGGTTAATACAAGATTGAATAAACTAACAGATCCAGCATTAATGGAGAGGAGCAAGTTCTGAAAGTCGAAGGACGAACGAAAATAAGTAATGGAGGAAGAGGAACTTACAGGGGCAGAGGACGCGGAAGAGGAAGATCAACTTTCAACAAAGCAATGGTTGAATGTTATAGGTGTCATGACTTAGCTCATTTTAATTATGAATGTTCAAAGATGAATAAGGAATTGAATTATGCAGAGCTGGAAGAAGAGGATGAAATGCTGTTAATGGCTCATATGTTAAGACATGAAGCAAAAAGGAGTGATGCTTGGTTCTTAGATTCGGGTTGCTCAAACCATATGTGTGCAAGTGAAGGTATGTTTTCCAGCTTAGACAAGACATTTTCCCACATTGAAAAACTTGGAAATAATACAGGTAGGAAAGTTATGGGAAAGGGTGCAGTGAAATTAACTTTGCATGGGGTTCGTTGCACTATTAGTAATGTGTATTGGGTACCTGAACTAAAAAATAATCTCTTGAGCGTTGGACAACTACAAGAAAAAAGGAGTAGCAGTGCTGTTTGAAGATGGTGTATGTAGCATTTATCATCCACAAAAAGGAAAAATAGCAGAGTCAATTATGATCGCAAATCGGCAGTTTATTTTGGGTGCTGAACCATCTACCACAACAAATGAAGAAAGATGCCTCCAAGTTTCAAATACGGACCAGTCAACACTTTGGCACCATCGATATGGTCATCTCGGCTACAAAGGCTTGTGCACCTTGAAACACAAAAACAAGGTGAAAGGCCTTCCGCAAATTGGGGCTCCAAACCCCACCTGTGAGGCATGTATGAAAGGCAAGCAACATCGGAACTCCATTTCAAAAAATGGGTAAATGGAGAGCAACGGAAAAATTAGACTGGGGGAAAACATTGAAATAGATAAGAACACAGCGGAAGGAGGAGGAATAACAGAGGAAACGACTGAACCGGTTGCTGAAACAATTGAACCAGTTGCTGAAAACGGAGAAAGAAAAATCACGGAAGAAACGACTGAATCGGTTGCTGAAACAATTGAACAAGTTGCTGAAAACAATTTTTCCAGTAACCGTCGCACCAGATTTGACAGTAAGGGAAGGGAGAAATCGACATCCACCTGTATGGTTAACAGATTCCGGTGAAGGCTATGAGAAAAAGGGAAGTGAGGAGATGGTGTACAAACTCCAAAAGGCTCTCTACGGATTAAAACAAGCACCTAGAACCTGGTTTGGTCGAATAGAATCCTACTTCATCAAGGAAGGATTCAAAAGCAGTTCCAGTGAGCAAACACTCTTCATCAAGAGGAAGGGAGGTAAAATTCTTATCGTAAGCATTTACGTTGATGATTTTTTATTTACTGGAGACCAGATGAAGAACTATTGGACGAGTTTAAACGTTCCTTGAAGAAAGAGTTTGATATGACTGACTTAGGTCAGATGAAATTTTTTCTTGGAATAGAGGTAATACAAAGATTAGATGGTATTTTCACATGTCAAAGAAAGTAGGCTGTTGAAGTTTTAAATCGACTTGGCATAGAGAATTACAATTCTGTTTGTAATCCCACTGTTCCAGGAAAGAAAATTGGCAAAGATGAAAATGGTGCAAAAGTATATGTAACTTTGTATAAACAAATAGTGGGAAGTCTGATGTATCTCACAACTACTCGTCTTGATCTCATGCTTGCTGTAAGTTTGATTAGTCGTTTTATGGCATGTCCAACACAACAACATTTTGCAGCAGGTAAAACTGTTTTAAGGTACTTGAAAGGTACGGTAGATTATGGTGTATTTTATAAAAAAGGAGGAGTCGGTGATTTGACTGGATCGACTGGTAGTGACTGTGCCGGAGACATGGAAGAAAGCAAGAGTACTTCAGGCCATGTGCTTGTGATTAGTGGAGGAGCAGTAGCTTGGTTTTCTCGTAAGCAGCCTATAGTCACTTATGAACCAGAGAAGCTGAGTTCGTTGCTGCTAGTTCTTGTGCATGTCAAGATGTTTGGATGAGGAGGATATACTCAAAGAGATTGGTCACTCTCAAATAGAAGGAACAAAGCTAATGTGTGTAATACTTCAACTATTAAGCTATCCAAAAATTCAGTTCTACACGGACGTTCCAAACACATAAGAAAGCATTTCGGAAGTTGCGTGAAGAACTTAGCGTGCAGAGTTTTTCTGACTTGAACTAATTCTTGACAAAGAAGAATAAGTTCACGGGAGAAATGGTGAGAAGAATTTGATTAGATGAAAAAGAGTTAAGAGTATTTTTAGGAATTTAGTTTAAATATTTATCAGATTTGTTTACCAGATTTGTTTCCATTTCGAAGATTTGTGGATAGAAACGTTTCTATGTAGGGTTATTTGTAAGGCTATAAAAGCCAAGTTCACTTTTCAATAATATTATCACCTCAAACTTCAATTGTTTATGTTTTTGGCTTTGTTACGTCAAAACCAGTACTTGTCACTTCTACCTTCCCACAATGGCAAACTCACTCTCTCTAATTTCTTTAATCTATTTTTCTTTGTTCGGGGGGCAACGAGGCTGAGAATCGGTTCATGAGCTGCTTTTTGGCTCGAATTGCCGGGAAGGATATTGATTGGGGCTTGTGGGCGTTCCAAGGAAGTTATATGTACAGACGGTGTAATGAAGATCCTGAGTGAAAGTTTTGGTGTTATGGACCACTCTTGGACTAAAGATAGTACCCCCGTCACTTAAACAAATGCTTCCACTTATCAAGAGAGTGAATCAAGGTTAATTTGTTGCTTCTCAATCTAACCGTGCATTATAACAAATCAAACCTTTATATATTTCTTTAGTTAGAATTTGAAACTAAAGCTCTTTTCTTGCGGATCCAAATTCTAAAGCACCAATATCATACATAATGCTGCATCCCGTATCAGGGCAATGTGTCAAATCCGAGGACAAAGGAGGAGTTGAACTCGGCGATTGTGCCACTCCGAAGCAATGGAACCATAGTGGAGATGGAAGTCCCGATGAAGTTGTTGTCAAACGGGCAGGGTTTGAAATCCGTCAGAGATGGAAAAGCACCGGTGGTATCCGACGAATGCTCTGGCGATGGAAGCAATTGGACGGTGGCTTCGAAAGCAAATCTCCAATTGGCCAACAAAATTGGCGAAGACAATTTTTGTTTGGAGAAGGAATCTGATACTATAGTTGTTGTGAAGAAATGCATTTGCTTTAGAGACGAGGGAAGTTGCACCGATGATCCTCAACCCCAATGGTTCAAACTTGTTCCAACAAATGTTGCTTAGTCTATTAATTAGTTTAAAATAGAAATTTAGAATTTGGTCCAATATACTAGTAGTTGTTGGAATTTGAATTTAGGGTTGGCATGAAAGTTTTGAAAATGCCGGAGTCATATTAGGGTTGTCGATTTTATGCTTAAATTCGCAGTTAAATGGTCAATAATTATTTTTCTATTATTTATTATATGTCCAATCTTTTATACGATCATTATTGTTGGTATTATTTTTCATATATGTTTGTACGATAAATAAAATCGGTTATAGTCAAGCACGAGCATGAATAGAATTAGAGATAAAATAGGGGCCAATTCAAAGTCGGGCATGTCATATATTTATTCTTCCCAATACATAAGCAACTCACAACGTGTTGGTTTCAACGAGTTCAAACCATTGACTTTGGGTGTCTTGGAGGCAATTTGGAGCACCATCAGTGCAAATACATGAGTTTGTCACAATATTTGAAGAATTAGAGCTTTCAACCTGCAAGCAAAGACTCTTCCCATCTTGAGTTACGGTGGCCAAATGAAGCTTAGTGTTTGAAATGGCTCTCCAAGAACTCTGAGGGCCGAAGCAATCCGTTGAGAGAGATGGCATAAGGCCTTCTCCGCTTGTCTTTAAGCATAAACCAGTGCTTGACATCCTAATTGGAGTGCTATCATTGTCATGAGTCCATCGACTTGAGATGGAGCAATTACCCATGAAAATATCTTTGTTGTCATTTGAGACTTGGATGCATTGGCCACTTTGTGGATGATATATAACATACGAGAACGATGCATTGGAATTTGGATCTGTGCACCGTAAAAAAATGTCTTATACACTTGTTATAGATCCATATATTCGAAATCGTTAATATATTTATACTTACCTTGCAACATAGTCTGCAATAGTTGAAACTTCTGGACAAAGTTAGGATTTTTAATTTGAGTCCAATTGGAGTCGAGAACTCCAAAAGTTTCTGCCGGCCCTGCTTGACCTTCCCTGTAATAATAGCTACCTTGCCAAGTCCATAATGCCCAATCTAAATCTTCTTGTGCAAGATGAGCTGTGAAGCAACTCATGAACCGATTTTCTGCATCGTTAACCTCTCTCTGATCGTACCCATATTCGCTGACAAACAAAGGAAATGGGTTTGGTCCTTCTCTAACAAATTCAGCATGGTCTACAAAGCCATCGATAATATTTGCACAAATATTATTTAGTGGCTGGTTTATAAATTTACTCTCTTGATCTCCACTGAACGAATACAAGTGCACCTCAAAAACCAACTTGTTGTCTAAGGTGCTTACATTCAAGGGCTTCTCTTTTAAGCATCGAAGATCATTATCAAAATTTAGGCCCGAAACAATCACCAAAACATTTGGGTTAATGTTGTGGATTGTTGTTACTCCTTGAGTAACATAATTGTTCCAATCATTTGCATTTTCATTGGTTCCTCGTATCTCGTTTCGTAGGCTCATTCCAACCACCTAAATGTCATAACAAAAGAATGTGAGAATTTAGTTTCAAGAGTGTGAGAATTTTCCTTAATTTGTACGTACCGTTGATTTCTTGGAAAAGCGTTGAGCAACTAAGCTAAGACCTTGTAGCCATTCTTGAGGGTCAAAATAGCGGTCTCCAAAAAATCCATTGCCATCGTCAAGAGAGCAACACCATCTTGGCTGACTCATATGGTTGTCGGCAATCACCATTAAACCACTCTCTCCAAGCACATCAACAACAGCTTCATAGGCTTCAGCAATAGTCTTGTTCAACACAAAAGGATTATATTGAGCCAATCCGGCTTTTGCTTGCTCTAAATCGAGGAGGTCAAAATTCTCTTCAACTGTCCTATTTGCATAACGAGTGAACATTTGAGTTGCATACGTGAGTCGTACACAATTAAACCTCAACTTGATTGCCTCATCTGCCAGCTCTTTTAATGGCCTGTGGTTGAGACCTTCTATTAGCATGCTCTGTGTGTGGGAAGGCCAATTCACGCACACAAGCTTCACTCGACGCCCTGTTGTCGAATCAACGATCCACCTTCCTTTTGTTGACAACGGTAAAGAATAAACAGAAGGAGATAAAAACACAAACAATGCTAGAAAAAGAACAACTTGAAAAGCTCTTCCCATTTTTTCTTCTCTTTTATGAATCGGGGTGAGAGAAGCATAGCCCAAAGGTTGCTTATATATCTCATTAATAGGTTGAAATTTGTTCAAAAGATCAAAGATCGATGTAACGGTGAAACTCCTTCCATTTTTTTCTTAATTCAGTTGCTTTGTTAATAAATTGTGTTTCTAACTTTGATAATTTGTTGAGTAATAAGCAAATATTTCTAACAAAGCTAGCAACGTTCATACATATCTTGCCCACAGAACCAATATTTTAACATTATGGCCCCTTCTTCTTAAATAAAACTCGAAGCTTGTTCCAGTCTCAAATTAAAAATTAAAATAGTAGCTAACTACGTTTATGATAAGTTCTTATATAATACCCCTACTACATTTTTTGAGTTGGGGACATTTTTCCACCTAATAATTCACAAATACATAAAATTATTTTAATAAAAATAGAATAGTTAACATCTTAATTATCTAATTTTAAAAAATGTAATCAAATTATTGAAAATATTTTATTTATACACTTTTCATACAATACTATGCATTTATTAATTTATATATATATATATATATATATATATATATATTCTAGGAGAGAAAGTAGAATATTCTGAACATTGAATTTTTATGTCGCATATTTAGAAGGTCCAAAGCATACAATAAATAAATTCAGATTGCTTTGTCTTTTTGACCGTAAACAATTCGACGTGTAGTTTGGCTATTCGATGTGTAGTTTGGTAAGAACTTATATTATGAGCCTCCATGCCCACGCTTGGAAAATGTCACCTTTTGAATTTGATTGTGTGGAAGGAGAAAAAATGAGGTCTATAATTTTATGTCCCCACTGATAAAAAAATAAATTGGCCATCTGACCTTCTTTTTTCAAACAAATTCTCTTTCTTTTTTCTTGATGGCGGGTTAAAAAGTCACGTCGTTAAACTCAGGCCAACTTTTGAAGGGACGAGCCATTACACCGAACTGGTTTTGGATTAGTGGATCATTCTAAAATGTTTGATCAAGCTTTTAGGGTCGACCAAAATTGTAACGCGTCATGTCTAGGATAGATCAAGATTTGTAATGCAGATTCGATACCTAATGGCTCTAAATCTTGGACATGAGCCGTTACAAATTGTATTAGGGCAGTATCTCTCCCAGTAAGATGTGGTTTGAAAACGAACTAATGTGAAAGTTGGTAGGTATGTGACACCCGAGCAAATGAGGGGTACATGACTGAACCGAAACCACTTCCAAACGAGAGGTATCCTGAGGATATGATAGCCAAGAAATACTTTAGAACATGGATAGTCACTCCATATACCAATAAGGTTCATTTTCCTTTTCGATAGCTCAATTATAAGAACTTCATGGTTAGGTATGTTTTGCTTGGAGCAATTCTATGATGCACGTAACCTGTGGAGAATTTTTCTAGGATGCATGTGAATATGGAAAAGACATGCCGGAAGAACTCGAGTTAGTTCGCGAGAATAGCTTTCACTCTTAGAAACAAAGAGTAGGTAACCTGACCATGTCAAATCCTAGACATGAGTCGTTACAAAGGATTGGGAGTCACACTCACTCATGGTCAAACAAATTCACTCTTGATCCAACGTACAAATATAGTTATATAAGCAAAGTAAAAAGTGATATAATCCAAAAAATGTATAAACAACCTACGTACCATAATTAAAATTTTTAATACTCCTCGTAATTAAACACTACAAACTTAGTAGCCATTTGGTTTCAAATTCCTCCCATAATTCTTCATTAATCAGAAATTTTGTACATGCTTGTCACAATCTTCCCTTTGAGTCATTTGGGTTTTAGTATTGAAAGTAGATGAGTAGTTCATTTTAACCTCAAACCTTTTCTTGATGAATCCAATTATTTTGACCCTTCCTGGCATTTCCGTGTGGCTACTGATATTCAAACCTCCCGACTTCAAATCCTCCATCAAACTCAGACCCTCATCCATTTCCTCCGCCTCGGTCTCCACCGTCACATTCATCGTCATCGTGTCCTTTGCCTTCGTCAATCCGCCGGCGTCTCCCCTTCTCCGATCACCTCGCCGTGGTAGTAAATCACCATCGTGGCTTTTGAGTATTTGAACGATGCGACATTAGGATTCCCCACGAAGACACTAGCCACAACGAGTATGCCACCGTCTGAGAAGGAAGAACGGTGAGTTTTAAATGATTATTAAGAAAATTAGATGAAAACCCAATTAAGCGTTAGATTTTGACTTAGTAATAACTCAGGAAAACCTAAACAATCGTAGTGTCAAGTTATGATATTATTGAATACTCAACCTGGCTTTTACAACTTTACAAATAACAATAGAAATATTAACTATATGACAAATAATTAAACTAAATACCAAACAATACTCTTAAAACAACCCTTCGCCCCTCTCTTTCTACTCCCTATAAACACAACCTTCGTACCACTTCATGTTCGAAGAATTTGATTAGATCAAAGAAGAGTTAGAGTATTTTTATGGGGTTAGTTTAAATATTTGATTTGTTTACCAAATTTGTTTACAAGATTTTTGTTTCGAAGATTTGTGGTTAGTTTCTATTTAGGGTTATTTGTGAGACTACGAAAGCCAAGTTCAATATTCAATAATATTATCACTTCCAGCTTCAATTGTTTATGTTTCTGGCTTAGTTGTGTCAAAACCTAGCAATTGGTATCATAGCCCCAATTTTTTAGTGATCAAATAGAGAGAGTATGAGTGAAGACAAAGTTTTAACGAAGATCCCTCACTTCGATGGTCACTTTGATCATTTTAGTGATGGAGTGAGCTGATGGAATATTTGCTCAGAGCAAAAGGTCTATGGAGTGTGGCGGAGATTGATTTCTCAGGTCAAGAGGAAGGAACAATGTTGACTGAGGCACAAAAGGGCCACCTTGATGATGCTAGACTCAAAGATCACCAAGTAAAGCATTACCTCTTCCAGGCAATTTATCGAGCTGTCTTTGAGCAAATCTTGGATCGTCGCACAGCCAAGATTGTTTGGGACTCAATGAAACGAAAATTTTGTGGAAACCAAAAAGTGAAGAAATCTCTTCTTAATGCATTAAGGAGAGAATTTGAGATCCTAGAGATGAAGAATGATAAAAGCATCAAAGATTATTTTGCAAGAGTGATGATAACCTCCAACAAGATGAGAAGCAGTGGAGAAGTTATGCCAGACAAGAAAATTGTAGAAAAAATTCTGCGTACCCTGACTGAAAAATTTAAGTATGTTGTAGTATCCATGGAGGAATCCAAAGATACTGATAACATGTCCATTGATGAATTACAAAGTTCATTAGTGGTGCATGAACAAAAATTGCGAAGATCCTGACAGAAAACACAAGTACGAGGAAGTGATTTTTGCACAATAACGTAATTCTCTAAGAGAGACAATACTTAGAAAATAAACAAAACCAACTTACTTATTTTATTCAACTTGTTACACAGTATATATACAGACAGAGAGAAAAATAACTTCTTACAATCTTAGCCACACATTAATAACTGCTAATAATTTCCCTTGATCTTATCCACAAATACTAAAACTGACATAATTTAAAATACAAAAAGCAAATACAAATGAATTACGGTTAATACAAGATTAAATAAACGAACAAATCATCCCCTTAATCTTGTATTTCGATCTTCACATTCTTACATTCTTCAAACCAATTCTTTCTCGAAGCTCCACAAATTTTTGTCGTCCTATTGGCTTCGTAAGTATATCAGCCAATTAATCCTCAGTTTTTACATGATCCACTTCAATCTCCTTTTTGCACACATTCACGAATGAAATGGAACCTCATGTCTATATGTTTGCTGCGATCATGATGAACTGGTTTTTTCGCTAATGCTATAGCAGACTTGTTATCGATATTTAAACGAACTGGATTTACTTCCTTCCCATGCAATTCCTTCAGTAAACGTCCTAACCACATTCCTTGACAAGCAGCTAACGTCGCCGCAATATACTCCGCTTCACAGGATGAAAGTGCCACCATCTTTTGTTTCTTTGAAGTCCATGTAATTGGATTGCCATATAAGAAAAACAATGTCCCCGTAGTGCTCTTTCGATCATCTATATCTCCAGCAAGATCACTATCACTATATCCGATTAATCGATTTTCTACTTGCTTTGCCTTAACATAATGACATCCAATATCAATGGTTCCTTTCACGTACCTGAGTATTTGCTTCACAGCTTCCATATGAACCATGGTCGGAGCTTCCATATAACGACTCATAACTCCAACGGAATATGATAAGTCAGGTCGTGTGTTCACTAAATAATGAAGACTTCCGATAATACTCTTGTAAAGAGTGGAATCAACAGATGGACAATTACTCGCTTTGCTTAGCTTTGTTTTCGGCTCCATAGGAAAACATGACACGGATTACAATCCATCATTCCAAGTTTTGCCAAAAGCTTTGCCGCATAACTCGACTGAGATTACCTGATTCCATCAACGTCTTGTTTAACTTCTATTCCCAAATAATAAGGCAGGAATCCTAAATCGCTCATTTCAAACAACTTCATTTGTTGGTTGAAGCTCAAAATATCATCCTTGCTTGACCCGACAATAATTAAATCATCAACATAAACTCCAACTATCTGAATTTTATTTTCTTTCCAACGTGTATACACAGCATGCTCTAAAGGACACTTTTGAAATCCAAGAGACTTTAAGAAATTATACAGTTTTGCATTCCAGGCACGAGGTACTTGACGTAAGCCATACAATGCTTTCCTAAGTCGTAAAACATTCCCTTCTCGACCTTCCACAGCAAATTCTTCTGGTAGTTCTACATAAATCACTTCCTTCAACTCACCATTAAGAAACGCTGACTTGACATCCATATGATGAATCTCCCAACTCTCCTGCGCTGCTATAGCAATCAAGACTCGCACTGTTTCAAGCCTTGCAACAAGTGCAAATACCTCATCAAAATCCACTCCATATTTCTCGACAAAACCCTTTGCGACTAAACGGGCTTTATACCTCACGATCTCTCCATTCGAATTTCTATTCAACTTATATACCCATTTCAACCCGATTGCTCGATGTCCCTTTGGTAGTTTTGTGAACTCTCACGTGCCATTTTTTTTCAATAACAGACAACTCTTCTAGCATTGCTTGCTGCCATTTTTCATTATCTCTTGCTTCCATATATGAATTTGGCTCCTCAAGTGAAAGAAAACACATCCCCGCTTCTTCATTCAACTCAATACAATCAGAGTATATTTCTCTTAACGAGCGAAATTTTCTTGTACTAGATGAGACGAATGAATCGTCTCCTGGTGATAAATCATTTGCTGGTGATGAATCGTCTCCCAATAGAGTCCCTGATGATTCTCCCCGCTCTTCTAAAATGTCCTCGTCCTTCACATAGACCTGTGGATCATAATGAACAGCGAATTTACCACATTCCTTCTTATTTTCTTCCAATTGTTGCACATCCCATTTATATTCTTCTTCTTCTAGAAACTTGACGTCTCGGCTGATATGAAGTCTTTTCGCTTTAGGATCATACAAACGATAAGCTTTTGAACCTGCTTCATATCCCACGAAAATCATTGGCACACTTCGGTCTTGTAATTTGGTTAAATTTGGTGTTGTATTTCTTCCATACGCCAGGCTTTCGAGCACTCTAAAATGCTCTACATTAGGCTTTCTTCCTCTCCATTTCTCATGAGGAGTTGCTTCAATTACACTCTTCGTTGGGGATCTATTGAGGATTTAGACAGCTGTCTTCACCGCTTCTGCCCAGAAATGCATCGGCAAATTTTTGCACTTCAACATGCTTCGCACCATTGCAATAACAGTTTGGTTTCGTCGTTCAACCACACCATTTTGTTGCGGAGAATAGGGTGCTGTTAAATATCTTTTAATCCCACTGCTCTCACAATATTCTTTAAACTCAATACTTGAAAATTCTCCACCTCTATCAGTTCTAAGCGCTTGCAATTTCTTTCCGGATTCAGCTTCAATTTTATTTTAAACACCTATGAATCCCAAGAATGCATCCGATTTATTTTTTCGCAATTCAATCCACATATATCTACTAAAATCATCTACCAACAGCAAAAAGAATTTATTACCTCCATGAGTTGTTGGAGTAATTGGACCACACAAATCGCCATGCACCAATTGTAAACACTAACGGCTCGAAAATTCGCTTGTTGTGGGAATGGTGTTCTTCGTTGTTTAGTGATTACACAACTATCACAAACTTGTTCGATCCTTTCAACGTGCGGAATTCCTTTCACCATTTGTTTTGTAGACAGGTTTCTTAAAGCCTCAAAATCCAAATGCCCATATCTAGCATGCCACAACCAAGAATCTTCAGACAACTTACCCAGTAGACATGTTGGTTTCGTTATTTTTAGGCTAATTGTATATAGCCTATTTCGTGACCGCTTCACTTTTGCCAAGAACTCCTTTGTTAAATAAAAGCCATGCCTTATTTAGGTTTGTAAAACGTCTGAATTCACGCGAATGGAGGAGCGTGATTCTAGGAGCCATTGTTTTGGCAATTTGGGCGAAGTCTTCGTCCACTTCTCCTATTTTTGTATAATTGGTTTTTCTATTTTTGTAATTAGATTTGTTATTTAAACCGTTCAACTGAAGTAAAACAAAACATCGAGTCTTCAGCAATATCAGCGAATCTCTCACTCTCTCTCCTTTTACTTCCGCTAATTTTTCCTTCGAAGAAACCTTCGGCCAATTTTTCGTCCACACTGTCTTCCGAATTGCCAGAGTCAACATCCTTTGCCTTTGTGAAAATGACAAGTAAACCATGTTCGATCTCAACTTTACAGCCCTGTTCATCCAATTGTCCTAAACTTATAATGTTACTTTTAAGTTTAGGAATGAATTATACATCGGAAAGGATACAGTGATCTCCATTTTCACATTGCAGCATCACGTCTCCACGTCCTTTTATCTCTACAAGTGATCCGTCTCCGAACTTCACCGTGCCGGTCACTGACTCGTTCAATTCCGAGAACCAACTTCGACAACCAGTCATATGATTGCTGGCTCCCGTATCTAGGAACCAAGTGTTGTTTTTCTTCTCAATTTCTTCCGGGACAACCTTCTCTTCATAAAGAGCCATCTCCGTCAACTCTGGTGAACCGAGAGTTTGGACTTCACAAGCTTGTGCTGGAAGTAAGACTGGCTCATCCTCATCACCTTGCATCTCAGTCAAGTGTGTCTGATCCTCCCTTTTCTTCGATCTACAGTGGGATGCATAATGGCCAATCTTTTGACAATTATAACATTTCACCTTCCTACATTCTGAGGCATAGTGGCCTAGGCCTTGACAATTGTAGCATTTTACCTTGCTCTTGTCACTCTTCTTCTCTTGATGTAACGAGTCGTTTCCACGTCCATGACCTCTCCCTCTCCAGCGACTACTGCGACCTCGCCCTCGGCTATGGCCTCCATTGTCTCTACGTTTTTTCTCGAACGTTGAACTTTCACCTTTGCCTTTCGATTCTTTTGCTTTCCATTCCCCTTTTGTAAATAAGACATGCTCAGCATTCTCTTTGTTACCACCGATCCGTTCCTCGTATGCTTTAAGACGGCCGATGACTTCCTCCATGGTCATCACATTTAAATCGACAAATTGCTCTATTGCCGATGCGATATGAAGAAACTTAGAAGGTACTGAGTGTTAAATAAAAGCCATGCCTTATTTAGTTAGGTTTTCTAAAAACATATGAATTCACGCTAATGGAAAAGCGTAATTCTAGGTGCCAATTTGGGCGAAGTCTTCGTCCAATTTCCTATTTCTGTATAATTGGTTTTTCTATTTTTGTAATTAGATTTGTTATTTAAACCATTCAACTGAATAAAAATAAGATATCGAGTCTTCAGCAATCTCAGCGAATCTCTCACTCCCTCTCCTTTTACTTTCGCTAATTTTTCTTTTGAAGAAACCTTCCGCCAATTTTTCGTCGACACTGTCTTTCGAATTGCCAGAGTCAACAAGTGGTATCAGAGCCAAGTTGAAGCCATCGGTGTATATCATTGCGGAGGAGCCAACCTATCAACAATCAAGTTGAATAGCTCAAGTGGTTAGAGTGTCGACCTAACAACACACAGGACTTAGGTTCGAGTAGAAGAAAATGAAAAGTGCGAAAATAAGCACATCGTGGGGTCCATCCCGAGCAAGCTCGCTCACTCCTCCACGCTGTCGCCAAGTGCCGGCATCTCCATCACCACCACGTAGAGGCCGACGCCGTGATGACGGGCGTCGAGGTGTCGTTGAGCGAGTGATCAGGGAGACAATGACCGCTGTCGTTCAATATCCGATATTGACAAGGTCAAACTATAACGAGTGGACCTTGTTGATGCGCATCAACCTACAGGCGCAAGGGTTATGGCACGCTATTGAGCCCAGAGGAAGGAGAAACGATTGAGTATCGGGAGGATCGGCTGGCCGGTCGGTGTACAACGAGTGCGGGAATCCAACATCGAGCAGCTGCGGAAGGAGCTCTTGGAAATCTGCTTTAAGGACGGCGAATCCGTCGATGATTTTTCAATGCGGATCACGACGGGGCTCACCAATAGCATCACCACACTCGGTGGCAGCATCAGCGAGACAGAAATCGTGAAGAAGATGCTGCAGGTCGTCCCCAATCACCTCGAGCAAGTCGCAATTTCAATCGAGACACTGCTTAACGTGAATGACCTAACGGTGGAAGAGGTGACCAGAAGACTGCGTAACGTCGAGCAGCGGAAGAAAAATACCATCTCAGCTGTCGACACGACAAGGAGGGTCGTCTACTCCTCACTGAGGAGGAGGATGGCTTGCACGCCTAAAGCTCCGTGACGACAACGGCGAGAGCAATGGGCCCTCCAGCCGCAAAGGCGGTAAGAAGCCGTGGAAATCTCGCCGGCGCATGCACGGGAAAGATGCGGATCAAAAGAAGGAGGAGTCGACTGATGACGGGCCAATCCAGTGCTCGTACTGTGGGAAGAGAGCTCACCTGAGCAAGAATTGCTGGAGCAAGCTCAGGAACAAGGAGACGGCCGAGAAGGCCCATGTGGCTCAATCCGAGGAGGATGAGCCGGCCCTTTTCATGGTGACTGCATCAGTCCTACCTGACGTCCCTACTCCCGAGGAAGAGCTCCCAAAATCCATAGAGGTAATCGATGACGGCATAACTGCTCCAGTGAGCGTCGAACCCGAGGAAGAGCTCCTCAAATCCACAGAGGTAATCGACGATGGCATAACTGCTCCAGTGAGCCTCGAACCCGAGGAAGAGTTTCAATTGTGCATAACAAAGGGCACCGGCTGGGGAGCCAATTCAACTGAAGGAGGAGCGAATGTTCGCTCAAATCAGTGAAAGAGGTGAGCAGCAAGAGCACCGGCGATGGGTCCTCAACACGGGGGCAACAAACCATATGACCAGGGCCAAGTTTGCATTCTCCGAGCTTGACTCGGGGATTTGAGGGACGGTGAAATTCAGCGATGGCTCCGTCGTTGAGATCGAAGGGCACGACACCATCCTGTTTGTCGGCAAGGGAGGCAATCATCACAAGCTGACCGGCGTCTACTTCATCCCGAGACTCAAGGCTAATATTGTGAGCCTGGGTCAACTCGATAAAGTCGGCTGCCACATTTCCATCAAGCGTGGGCTACTTAGGATCCGCGATGATCGACGACGGTTGCTCACGCAAGTTTGGTGCACGACAAACTGCCTTTACATCCTAAAGCTGGAGATAGAGCAACCAGTCAACCTCTCGGCCAGGTACCGGAAGATGGAAGACCTATTAGGAAGAGGTGAACCACCTGGACTGGCGGCGCGCCAACTCGAAGAAGAGGCGGTTGAACAAGACGTGGAGTCTAAAGGACATGCCGCCAAGGACACCGAGACATAGGGCTCAAATCGGAGTTCAAACAAAATAGGGTAGATATACCACAGGTTTTAGGAGGAGATTGTTAGATAAAACCTAAGTTTTTCATTTCTCCTTATTTAGATTCACACGATTTCAGAATACCTTCGTTTGACCATTTGACAAACACGTCGAATGGATCACCAAAGTTTTAGACGACAATTTTGTAGGGAGTGGCACAGATTTAGTTGGCCACTCTCCAGCCATTTTTAAGATAATTTATATTTAAATAGGAAATCTGTTTAGAATATCAGATAATCTGATTTTAAGCGCAGTCAAAATTTCAGCTTCTCTCTCTTTGTTATTTTTACGCATTTTATTTTTTCTTCCAACAACCTCTTGTCGAAGATTTTCTCTCACCGAGAAGAAGGGATTTCCTTGGCTGATTATCGAAATCCAACACTGAGCGGAGAAATTTTTTCACCAAGCATGCCTCTTCGAAGTTGTCTCCAAAAGTACGTATTTTATTAACAACTCATGTCAATCTTGCTGCATAATCATCTATAGTCTCGGACTCCTTCATATTCATAACTTCATACAAAATCTTCAGAGTTTGGATCTTTGCCTCCTTTACACGTTCAGCACCCACATGAATAGTTTTTAACGTCTGCCATGCTTCTTTTGCTGTCTCTTTCTCTGCTAACACAAACAACATCTCCTCAGGGATTGCTTGATAGATAGCTGCTAAGGCCATTTCCTCCTTCCTTTCATCAAGACTATCCAGAGACTCAGTTGATTGGATTGCGTCCCACACCCCTTGAGCACGCAAATAGACCTTCATCTTCATAGCCCATGCTGAGTAGTTGATTATCGATAACGTCGGGTATTGAAGTGATACCAGACCTTCATTTGTTGCAGACTTCGACGACTCTCCTCTCTCTCCATTGTTGTTATTATTTCTCGGCATGATCTTGTTCGGTTTTATGTCCAAAAACTCATAGTTTGTAAACAAAAAAATATTCTATTTTCAATAAAGTTATTATTGTTGTTTATTCAGTAAAGATTGTTATTGAATAAAGTGAAATTTACGATCATTAATCTGAATCCAACAAACTAAGAACACTCTGGCTATAGTATGATTACTTGAACTATATGTAGAGACATAAGAGTGGATCAAGTTCAAGTATATAGTCAAAATGATCTATAGTATAAGGATAAGGCTGAGTACCTTATTCTGGGGACACTATGGATGCGGCCCACTTTTGTATATGATATAAACGATGTGATCACTAAATTTTACATGTGGAGACATGTGAGTGGGGGCGTCCTATGCAATGAGTATTGCATAAGATCGGACCATGAAGAAAACCACTCTCACTTTATAATATCGTTTACTGTTGAGACTGATTTTCTTTTCATTCGATAACCTAGGTAACTTGGTTTTAATCCTGAGCTAACCATGAACTCCTGTTTATCGAAATTATCCTTAGATTTGCATGGGTGAGAGTGGCTCTAGTTCACCGACTCAATAGGCCTCCCATTTCAGGGGTAAGACTGGGTGAATGGCTGGGGACGTGGGGTGCAAGATGGAATTCACTCCTACCCACTTTTAGGGATAGAAGAGAGGTAGTTCCCTTAAGCACTGACTCCAGGTCTTGAACAAGGGGCCCCACCCTCTCATTGGCCTAAGAGGGATTCGGTTTACTGGTTGGACCACAAACCAATTGTTCATTAAAGGATCAGTGAGACATAAGGAACAAGAAGTAACTTTAGGGGTAAAATGGTAAATTGACCCAGCTCTAGTTACGAACAACCTATGAAGGATCGACTTACTAATCATGGTTATATCAAATGGACAGAAATATATCTATAGTGAGGGGAGTGCAACTACTAGGCTATAGTGGAGTGTCCTAGTAGTTAACAAATGTTGGTTAACAAGGTTAATGAGTTTAGCCGGTTAATCTTGAATCGTTGGAGCCCATGATCTATAGGTCCATTAGGTCCCTCTGCTAGCTCATATCGGACTAAACCATAGAACAGTGTGACGAGTGAGTTCGAAGTGTTCGAGTTCAAATTAGGGAATATGCGCTACATATATACGATATATTTAACCGCATTTTTGTTTTATTTACGAATTAAACAAAAGGAGAGAATCTGAGATATTTAAATAAGATTTAAATATCTTAATCAATTATGTGTCGGAATTGATTGGGATTGGCATTTGAATTAATATTAAATAATTTAATTAATCATTTAATGTTACTTTAATTCGAAATTCATTATTCAAATTAATTGTTGAATTAAAATGAAGAAAGTCAAAATGTTGACTTCATCTCATGGAAAAATCCATGTTAGTGGAATTTTGAGGTGTCAAAATTTGGTTAACTCAAACATGCATGCTTGCCACACAATCCCAAACATTTGAGTGGAATTTTAAGTGTCAAAATTTGGTGATCTCAAATTTGCATGAACATGCAAACATGACTCTTTAAATAGAGTGATCATGGTACATGGAAGGTCTTCTTCTTCTTGGTAAAAAACCTTGAGAAAAATCTCACACAAACACTCTCTTCATATATACAAAATCCCTCCCAAGTTTAGTCACTCACCGGATTCCACAATCCCATTCTAAGGCCGGAGGATCGTGGAGAAGACACTAGTGGTGGTTCGAAACCGGTTCGTGAGCAAAAAGAAGTTTGAACTACAAAAGGTTAGTATTCGAACTCATTAAGTTTTAATACTTATGAGGATGCTAGTTATTTACTATAATTAATGTTCTAAAAGTGCCTAAGATCCAAATTGCTTCCGCATGTGTTATATTAACACCATCAGATCTTTGGCATGTAACCAGTGCTCTGATACCAAATGACAGAAAACACACATACGAGGAAGTGATTTTTGCACAATAACGTTATTCTCTAAGAGAGACAATACTTAGAAAATAAACAAAACCAAGTTACTTATTTTATTCAACTTGTTACACAGTACATATATAGACAGAAAGAAAAACTAACTTCTTACAATCTCAGCCACACATTAATAACTGCTAATAACTTCCCTTGATCTTATCCACAAATACTAAAACTGACATAATTTAAAATACAAACAACAAATACGAATGAATTACGGTTAATACAAGATTGAATAAACTAACAGATCCAGCATTAATGGAGAGGAGCAAGTTCTGAAAGTCGAAGGACAAACGAAAATAAGTAATGGAGGAAGAGGAACCTACAGGGGCAGAGGACGCGGAAGAGGAAGATCAACTTTCAACAAAGCAACGGTTGAATGTTATAGGTGTCATGACTTAGCTCATTTTAATTATGAATGTTCAAAGATGAATAAGGAATTGAATTATGCCGAGCTGGAAGAAGAGGATGAAATGCTGTTAATGGCTCATATGTTAAGACATGAAGCAAAAAGGAGTGATGCTTGGTTCTTAGATTCTGGTTGCTCAAACCATATGTGTGCAAGTGAAGGTATGTTTTCAAGCTTAGACAAGACATTTTCCCACATTGAAAAACTTGGAAATAATACAGGTAGGAAAGTTATGGGAAAGGGTGCAGTGAAATTAACTTTGCATGGGGTTCGTTGCACTATTAGTAATGTGTATTGGGTACCTGAACTAAAAAATAATCTCTTGAGCGTTGGACAACTACAAGAAAAAAGGAGTAGCAGTGCTGTTTGAAGATGGTGTATGTAGCATTTATCATCCACAAAAAGAAAAAAAAAAGCAGAGTCAATTATGATCGCAAATCGACAGTTTATTTTGGGTGCTGAACCATCTACCACAACAAATGAAGAAAGATGCCTCCAAGTTTCAAATACGGACCAGTCAACACTTTAGCACCATCGATATGGTCATCTCGGCTACAAAGGCTTGTGCACCTTGAAACACAAAAACATGGTGAAAGGCCTGCTGCAAATTGGGGCTCCAAACCCCACCTGTGAGGCATGTATGAAAGGCAAGCAACATCGGAACTCCATTTCAAAAAAATGGGTAAATGGAGAGCAACGGAAAAATTAGACTGGGGAAAAACATTGAAATTGATAAGAACACAGCGGAAGGAGGAGGAATAACAGAGGAAACGACTTAACCGGTTGCTGAAACAATTGAACCAGTTGCTGAAATAGGAGAAAGAAAAATCACGGAAGAAACGACTGAATCGGCTGCTGAAACAATTGAACCAGTTGCTGAAAACAATTTTTCCAGTAACCGTCGCACCAGATTTGACAGTAAGGGAGGGGAGAAATCGACATCCACCTGTATGCTCAAGGATCGACAAGCCTTAGGGATGATCCGGTTGACGCTATCCAGAAACGTGGCGTTTAACATCATCAAGGAGAAGACAACGTCAGATCTGATGAAGGCGCTGTCAAATATGTATGAAAAACCGTCGGCTATGAACAAGGTGTATTTGATGCGTAGATTGTTCAATCTACAGATGTCTGAAGGTGGACGTGTTGCGAATCATATAAATGAATTCAATATGATCATAAGTCAACTGGGTTCGGTGGAAATTAATTTCGAAGATGAAATTAAAGCGTTGATTTTGATGTCATCCTTACCCGAGTCATGGGATACTGTTGTTGCTGCAATCAGCAGTTCTCAAGGATCTGATAAACTGAAGTTTGATAAAATTCGAGATGTAGTTCTCAGCGAAAGTATTCGCAAACGGAAAACTGGAGATTCATCAGGCAATGCTCTCAGTGTTGATCGAAGGGGAAGAAGCAAATCAAAGAGCTCAAACAAACATGGGCGTTCAAAATCAAAGAACCGGGGAAAATCTCCAAACAAACCCAACGTAACGTGTTGGAGCTGTGGGGGAAAAGGACACTTTCGGACAGATTGTACAAAGCTAAAGAAGAAGCAGAATCATAAATCTGAAGATGATGATGATTCTATATACACAACAGAAGATGCTGAGGACATTTTAATCCTTAGTGTGGATAGCCCAGCTGAATCCTGGATTTTGGATTCAGGTGCATCGTTCCATTTGTCTCCAAGTAAGAAATTATTTCGAAATTTCAAATCAGGAAATTTCGGGAAGGTGTATCTTGCCGACAACAAAACCTTAGAGATTGAAGGAAAGGGAGATGTCTCCATACAAACTCCAGCAGGAAATCAATGGACATTACAAGATGTCAGATACATTCCTGGTCTCAAAAAGAACCTGATCTCTATTGGTCAGTTGGATAGCACAGGCTATGCAGCAGAGTTTGGAAAGAGTTCCTGGAAGATTGTGAAGGGCGCCATGGTTGTTGCGCGTGGCACAAAATCTGGAACCTTATACACTACTGCAGAGTGTATAAACATGACTGCTGCTGCTAAGAGTGCTTCCAATTCAAGTCTATGGCACAATAGACTTGGACATATGAGCGTCAAAGGAATGAAGATGCTGACTGCGAAAGGAGCTTTAGAAGGCTTAAAATCTGTTGATATGGGTCTTTGTGAGAGCTGCGTTATGGGCAAACAGAAACAAGTTAGTTTCACAAAGGCTGCCAGAGAACCGAAGAAAGTGCGGTTGGAAATGGTCCATACGGACGTCTGGGAACCATCTCCAGTTTCATCACTTGGTGGATCAAGGTACTACGTCACCTTCATTGATGACTTCAGCAGGAAGGTATGGGTTTACTTTCTGAAACACAAGTCAGATGTGTTTACCACCTTCAAGAAGTGGAAAGCTGAAGTTGAAAATCAGACCGGCTTGAAGATCAAATGCCTGAGGTCTGACAATGGAGGAGAGTACAACAAATCAGAGTTTATAACATTTTGTGCAGCTGAGGGAATTAGATTAATAAGAACAATTCCCGGTAAGGCAAGACAAAATGGTATTGCAGAAAGGATGAACAGAACCTTGAATGAGCGAGCAAGAAGCATGAGGATTCATTCTGGATTGCCAAAGACATTCTGGGCTGATGCTGTGAACACAGCAGCATATTTGATTAATAGAGGGCCGTCAGTACCCTTGAAGTTCAAATTGCCAGAAGAAGTATGGACAAGAAAAGAACTCAAGTACTCTCACTTGAGAACCTTTGACTGTACTGCGTATGTTCATGTTGATCCAGAGAAGAGAGATAAGCTTGATGCTAAGGCTGTGAAATGCTACTTCATAGGCTACGGCTCTGACATGTTCGGGTACAGGTTTTGGGATGAGAAAAATATGAAGATCCTAAGACACTGTGATGTGACCTTTGATGAAAATGTCATGTACAAGGACAGAGAGAAGATAAACTCTGAGACTACGAAGCAAGTGGGAGTTGAACTTGAGTGGCAAGAAAATTCACACAGTGATGGTACAACAGAAGCTCAAGAAACTCCTGATCCTATTGCTGAAGAACCAGACGTGGAGCAAGTTGCACCTGAGCAGGTGTTGAGAAGACCATCCAGAACTACCAGAGCACCATATAGATATTCAACCTCATTACATTATCTGTTGCTGACTGACGAAGGAGAACCAGAGTCCTTTGATGAGGCCCTACAAGTGGAAGATTCAACCAAGTGGGAGTAAGCCATGGATGATGAGATGAGCTCACTTGAAAGGAATAATACGTGGGTGCTGACTGAGTTGCCTACAGGAAAGAGAGCTCTGTTGAACAAATGGGTGTTCAAAATCAAGGTTGAACCAGATGGCTGAAGAAGGTTTAAGGCTCGGTTAGTAGTTAAATGATATTCACAAAGAAAAGGCATTAATTATGCTAAGATCTTTTCTCCAGTTGTGAAGTTAACTACTATCCGAATTCTACTGAGTATTGTTGCATCGGAGAATTTGCACCTTGAGCAAATGGATGTAAAAACGGCATTTTTACATGGAGATCTAGATGAGGAGATCTATATGTAACAACCCGAAGGATTTGCAGCTCCAGGCAAGGAGCACATGGTGTGTAAGCTCAATAAGAGCTTGTATGGACTGAAACAAGCACCGAGACAATGGTACAAGAAGTTTGACTCCTTCATGAGCAAGAGTGGTTTCCACAGAAGTGAAAAGGATCAGTGTTGCTACCTCAAGAAATACACTGATTCTTATGTGTTTCTACTCCTGTATGTGGATGATATACTAATTGCTGGATCAAGTATGAGGGAGATAAACCACCTGAAGGCAAGCTTGTCTTCAGTATTTGAGATGAAAGATTTAGGTGCAGCGAAGCAGATCCTTGGGATGAGGAATTCTCGAGATAGATCTGCTGGCACATTAAATCTATCCCAAGAGCAGTACATTGAGAAGGTGTTGTCCAAATTCAAGATGAATAACGCTAAACTCAGGACTACCCCCTTGGCAAATCATATTAAATTGTCAAAGGGGCAATCTCCCAAGACAGTTGAGGAACGTGAGTACATGGCATCAGTTCCGTACGCTTCTGTAGTTGGGAGTTTGATGTATGCTATGGTCTGCACTAGACCTGACATAACACATGCAGTGGGAGTTGTTAGCAAGTACATGGCAAATCCAGGGAAGGAACATTGGGAAGCTGTGAAGTGACTTCTGAGATATCTGAGAGGTACATCCAATACTACACTTTGTTATGGCAATGGCAAAGTAGTTCTGCAAGGTTTTGTGGATGCTGATCTGAGTGGAGATGTAGACTCCAGCAAGAGCACATCTGGGTATATCTACACTATAGATGGAACAGTAGTGAGTTGGATGTCCAAGCTTCAGAAATGCGTTCCTCTTTCATCTACTGAAGCTGAGTACGTGGCCATAGCTGAAGCTGGAAAGGAGATGATATGGATGACAGACTATCTAGAAGAATTAGGCCAGAAGCAGTGCAAGAAGATCCTTTATACAGATAGTCAGAGTGCCATACAGTTGGTGAAAAACCCAGTCTATCATTCAAGGACAAAACACATTAGAAGACGGTACCATTTCACTCGCAGGTTAGTGGAAGAAGACGATATGTGTTTGGAGAAGATAGAGGGTACAAAGAATCCAGCAAACATGTTGACAAAATGTGTTGATGTTGGAAAATTAAAGCTATGCAAAGCCCTAATTGGTATGGTGTAGGATCAGTCTCCAAGTGGGAGAATTGTTGAGTTATGGAGTCTGCTCCCTGTATTTATAGCTTGGTCAACGGCTATATCCGGTAAAGCTATATTTGGTAAAGCCATATATGGTACAGATGTATCCGGTAAAGCTATATATGGTACATAGCTATATATAATAGATGGTTAAATCTGGTAAAGCTATATTTAGTAGACTGAACCATATATATATCCCGTCCAGTAAAGCTTTGAAATGTACTTTCTATTCTCTGTACTTTCTCTTGTTGTACATACCTGAAGTCATCAATAGAAAAATCCTTTTAGCCAGAGTTCTCCTTGCAATTCTCTCTATCCTTTTCTTTGTGATCATCTAGATCGAGCGTGTGCGTTGTTGTGCGATCCTAACATGGGGTTCGTTGCACTATTAGTAATGTGTATTGGGTACCTGAACTAAAAAATAATCTCTTGAGCGTTGGACAACTACAAGAAAAAAGGAGTAGCAGTGCTGCTTGAAGATGGTGTATGTAGCATTTATCATCCACAAAAAGGAAAAATAGCATAGTCAATTATGATCGCAAATCGGCAGTTTATTTTGGGTGCTGAACCATCTACCACAACAAATGAAGAAAGATGCCTCCAAGTTTCAAATACGGACCAGTCAACACTTTGGCACACTCGATATGGTCATCTCTGCTACAAAGGCTTGTGCACCTTGAAACACAAAAACATGGTGAAAGGCCTGCCGCGAATTGGGGCTCCAAACCCCACCTGTGAGGCATGTATGAAAGGCAAGCAACATCGGAACTCCATTTCAAAAATTGGGTAAATGGAGAGCAACGAAAAAATTAGACTGGGGAAAAACATTGAAATTGATAAGAACACAGCGGAAGGAGGAGGAATAACAGAGCAAACGACTGAACCGGTTGCTGAAACAATTGAACCAGTTGCTGAAAACGGAGAAAGAAAAATCACGGAAAAAACGACTGAATCGGCTGCTGAAACAATTGAACCAGTTGCTGAAAACAATTTTTCCAGTAACTGTCGCACCAGATTTGACAGTAAGGGAGGGGAGAAATCGACATCCACCTGTATGGTTAGCAGATTCCGGTGAAGGCTATGAGAAAAAGGGAAGTGAGGAGATGGTGTACAAACTCCAAAAGGCTCTCTACGGATTAAAACAAGCACCTAAAACCTGGTTTGGTCGAATAGAATTCTACTTCATCAAGGAAGGATTCAAAAGCAGTTCCAGTGAGCAAACACTCTTCATCAAGAGGAAGGGAGGTAAAATTCTTATCGTAAGCCTTTACGTTGATGATTTTTTATTTACTGGAGACCAGATGAAGAACTATTGGACGAGTTTAAACGTTCCTTGAAGAAAGAGTTTGATATGACTGACTTAGGTCAGATGAGATTTTTTCTTGGAATAGAGGTAATACAAAGATTAGATGGTATTTTCACATGTCAAAGAAAGTAGGCTGTTGAAGTTTTAAATCGACTTGGCATAGAGAATTACAATTCTGTTTGTAATCCCACTGTTCCAGGAAAGAAAATTGGCAAAGATGAAAATGATGCAAAAGTATATGTAACTTTGTATAAACAAATAGTGGGAAGTCTGATGTATCTCACAACTACTCGTCTTGATCTCATGCTTGCTGTAAGTTTGATTAGTCGTTTTATGGCATGTCCAACACAACAACATTTTGCAGCAGGTAAAATGGTTTTAAGGTACTTGAAAGGTACGGTAGATTATGGTGTATTTTATAAAAAAGGAGGAGTCGGTGATTTGACTGGATCGACTGGTAGTGACTGTGCCGGAGACATGGAAGAAAGCAAGAGTACTTCAGGCCATGTGCTTGTGATTAGTGGAGGAGCAGTAGCTTGGTCTTCTCGTAAGCAGCCTATAGTCGCTTATGAACCACAGAAGCTGAGTTCGTTGCTGCTAGTTCCTGTGCATGTCAAGCTGTTTGGATGAGGAGGATATACTCAAAGAGATTGGTCACTCTCAAATAGAAGGAACAAAGCTAATGTGTGTAATACTTCAACTATTAAGCTATCCAAAAATCCAGTTCTACACAGACGTTCCAAACACATAAGAAAGCATTTCGGAAGTTGCGTGAAGAACTTAGCGTGCAGAGTTTTTCTGACTTGAACTAATTCTTGACAAAGAAGAATAAGTTCACGGGAGAAATGGTCAGAAGAATTTGATTAGATGAAAAAGAGTTAAGAGTATTTTTAGGAATTTAGTTTAAATATTTCTCAGATTTGTTTACCAGATTTGTTTCCATTTCCAAGATTTGTGGATAGAAATGTTTCTATGTAGGGTTATTTGTAAGGCTATAAAAGCCAAGTTCACTTTTCAATAATATTATCACTTCAAATTTCAATTGTTTATGTTTTTGGCTTTGTTACGTCAAAACCAGAACTTGTCACTTCTACTTTCCCACAATGGCAAACTCACTCTCACTAATTTCTTTAATCTATTTTTCTTTGTTCGGGGGGCAACGAGGTTGAGAATCGGTTCATGAGCTGCTTTTTGGCTCGAATTGCCGGGAAGGATATTGATTGGGGCTTGTGGGCGTTCCAAAGAAGTTATATGTACAGACGGTGTCATGAAGATCCTGAGTGAAAGTTTTGGTGTTCACTCTTGGACTAAAGATAGTACCCCCATCACTTAAACAAATGCTTCCACTTATCAAGAGAGTGAATCAAGGTTAATTTGTTGCTTCTCAATCTAACGGTGTATTATAACAAATCAAACCTTTATATATTTCTTTAGTTAGAATTTGAAACTAAAGCTCTTTTCTTGCAGATCCAAATTCTAAAGCACCAATATCATACATAATGCTGCATCCCGTATTAGGGCAATGTGTCAAATCCGAGGACAAAGGAGGAGTTGAACTCGGCGATTGTGCCACTCCGAAGCAATGGAACCATAGTGGAGATGGAAGTCCCGATGAAGTTGTTGTCAGACGGGCAGGGTTTGAAATCTGTCAGAGATGGAAAAGCACCGGTGGTATCCGACGAATGCTCTGGCGATGGAAGCAATTGGACGGTGCTTCGAAAGCAAATCTCCAATTGGCCAACAAAATTGGCGAAGACAATTTTTGTTTGGAGAAGGAATCTGATACTATAGTTGTTGTGAAGAAATGCATTTGCTTTAGAGACGAGGGAAGTTGCACCGATGATCCTCAACCCCAATGGTTCAAACTTGTTCCAACAAATGTTGCTTAGTCTATTAATTAGTTTAAAATAGAAATTTAGAATTTTGTCCAATATACTAGTAGTTGTTGGAATTTGAATTTAGGGTTGGCATGAAAGTTTTGAAAATGCCGGAGTCATATTAGGGTTGTCGATTTTATGCTTAAATTCGCAGTTAAATGGTCAATAATTATTTTTCTATTATTTATTATATGTCCAATCTTTTATACGATCATTATTGTTGGTATTATTTTTCATATATGTTTGTACGATAAATAAAATCTGTTATAGTTAAGCACGAGCATGAATAGAATTAGAGATAAAATAGGGGCCAATTCAAAGTCGGGCATGTCATATATTTATTCTTCCCAATACATAAGCAACTCACAACGTGTTGGTTTCAACGAGTTCAAACCATTGACTTTGGGTGTCTTGGAGGCAATTTGGAGCACCATCAGTGCAAATACATGAGTTTGTCACAATATTTGAAGAATTAGAGCTTTCAACCTGCAAGCAAAGACTCTTCCCATCTTGAGTTACGGTGGCCAAATGAAGCTTAGTGTTTGAAATGGCTCTCCAAGAACTCTGAGGGCCGAAGCAATCCGTTGAGAGAGATGGCATAAGGCCTTCTCCGCTTGTCTTTAAGCATAAACCAGTGCTTGACATCCTAATTGGAGTGCTATCATTGTCATGAGTCCATCGACTTGAGATGGAGCAATTACCCATGAAAATATCTTTGTTTTCATTTGAGACTTGGATGCATTGGCCACTTTGTGGATGATATATAACATACGAGAACGATGCATTGGAATTTGGATCTGTGCACCGTAAAAAAATGTCTTATACACTTGTTATAGATCCATATATTCAAAATCGTTAATATATTTATACTTACCTTGCAACATAGTCTGCAATAGTTGAAACTTCTGGACAAAGTTAGGATTTTTAATTTGAGTCCAATTGGAGTCGAGAACTCCAAAAGTTTCTGCCGGCCCTGCTTGACCTTCCCTGTAATAATAGCTACCTTGCCAAGTCCATAATGCCCAATCTAAATCTTCTTGTGCAAGATGAGCTGTGAAGCAACTCATGAACCGATTTTCTGCATCGTTAACCTCTCTCTGATCGTACCCATATTCGCTGACAAACAAAGGAAATGGGTTTGGTCCTTCTCTAACAAATTCAGCATGGTCTACAAAGCCATCGATAATATTTGCACAAATATTATTTAGTGGCTGGTTTATAAATTTACTCTCTTGATCTCCACTGAACGAATACAAGTGCACCTCAAAAACCAACTTGTTGTCTAAGGTGCTTACATTCAAGGGCTTCTCTTTTAAGCATCGAAGATCATTATCAAAATATAGGCCCGAAACAATCACCAAAACATTTGGGTTAACATTGTGGATTGTTGTTACTCCTTGAGTAACATAATTGTTCCAATCATTTGCATTTTCATTGGTTCCTCGTATCTCGTTTCGTAGGCTCATTCCAACCACCTAAATGTCATAACAAAAGAATGTTCTTTTGTTAGTGAAAATTTATAGAAGTCTTTAAACGTTTGAGTTTAGTTTCAAGAGTGTGAGAATTTTCCTTAATTTGTACGTACCGTTGATTTCTTGGAAAAGCGTTGAGCAACTAAGCTAAGACCTTGTAGCCATTCTTGAGGGTCAAAATAGCGGTCTCCAAAAAATCCATTGCCATCGTCAAGAGAGCAACACCATCTTGGCTGACTCATATGGTTGTCGGCAATCACCATTAAACCACTCTCTCCAAGCACATCAACAACAGCTTCATAGGCTTCAGCAATAGTCTTGTTCAACACAAAAGGATTATATTGAGCCAATCCGGCTTTTGCTTGCTCTAAATCGAGGAGGTCAAAATTCTCTTCAACTGTCCTATTTGCATAACGAGTGAACATTTGAGTTGCATACGTGAGTCGTACGCAATTAACCTCAACTTGATTGCCTCATCTGCCAGCTCTTTTAATGGCCTGTGGTTGAGACCTTCTATTAGCATGCTCTGTGTGTGGGAAGGCCAATTCACGCACACAAGCTTCACTCGACGCCCTGTTGTCGAATCAACGATCCACCTTCCTTTTGTTGACAACGGTAAAGAATAAACAGAAGGAGATAAAAACACAAACAATGCTAGAAAAAGAACAACTTGAAAAGCTCTTCCCATTTTTTCTTCTCTTTTATGAATCGGGGTGAGAGAAGCATAGCCCAAAGGTTGCTTATATATCTCATTAATAGGTTGAAATTTGTTCAAAAGATCAAAGATCGATGTAACGGTGAAACTCCTTCCATTTTTCTTAATTCAGTTGCTTTGTTAATAAATTGTGTTTCTAACTTTGATAATTTGTTGAGTAATAAGCAAATATTTCTAAGAAAGCTAGCAAAGTTCATACATATCTTGCCCACAGAACCAATATTTTAACATTATGGCCCCTTTTTCTTAAATAAAACTCGAAGCTTGTTCCAGTCTCAAATTAAAAATTAAAATAGTAGCTAACTACGTTTATGATAAGTTCTTATATAATACCCCTACTACATTTTTGAGTTGGGGACATTTTTCCACCTAATAATTCACAAATACATAAAATTATTTTAATAAAAATAAAATAGTTAACATCTTAATTATCTAATTTAAAAAAATGTAATCAAATTATTGAAAATATTTTATTTATACACTTTTCATACAATACTATGCATTTATTAATTTATATATATATATATATATTCTAGGAGAGAAAGTAGAACCTTCTGAACATTGAATTTTTGTTGTCGCATATTTAGAAGGTCCAAAGCATACAATAAATAAATTCAGATTGCTTTGTCTTTTTGACCGTAAACAATTCGACGTGTAGTTTGGCTATTCGATGTGTAGTTTGGTAAGAACTTATATTATGAGCCTCCATGCCCACGCTTGGAAAATGTCACCTTTTGAATTTGATTGTATGGAAGGAGAAAAAATGAGGTCTATAATTTTATGTCCCCACTGATAAAAAAAATAAATTGGCCATCTGGCCTTCTTTTTTCAAACAAATTCTCTTTCTTTTTTCTTGATGGCGGGTTAAAAAGTCACGTCGTTAAACTCAGGCCAACTTTTGAAGGGACGAGCCATTACACCGAACTGGTTTTGGATTAGTGGATCATTCTAAAATGTTTGATCAAGCTTTTAGGGTCGACCAAAAGTGTAACGCGTCATGTCTAGGATAGATCAAGATTTGTAAGGCAGATTCGATACCTAATGGCTCTGGATCTTGGACATGAGACGTTACAAATTGTATTAGGGCAGTATCTCTCCCAGTTAGATGTGATTTGAAAACGAACTAATGTGAAAGTTGGTAGGTATGTGACACCCGAGCAAATGAGGGGTACATGAATGAACCGAAACCACTTCCAAACGAGAGGTATCCTGAGGATATGATAGCCAAGAAATACTTTAGAACATGGATAGTCACTCCATATACCAATAAGGTTCATTTTCCTTTTCGATAGCTCAATTATAAGAACTTCATGGTTAGGTATGTTTTGCTTGGAGCAATTCTATGATGCACGTAACCTGTGGAGAATTTTTCTAGGATGCATGTGAATATGGAAAAGACATGCCGGAAGAACTCGAGTTAGTTCGCGAGAATAGCTTTCACTCTTAGAAACAAAGAGTAGGTAACCTGACCATGTCAAATCCTAGACATGAGTCGTTACAAAGGTTTGGGAGTCACACTCACTCATGGTCAAACAAATTCACTGTTGATCCAACGTACAAATATAGTTACATAAGCAAAGTAAAAAGTGATATAATCCAAAAAAATGTAGAAACAACCTACGTACCATAATTAAAAATTTTAATACTCCTCATAATTAAACACTACAAACTTAGTAGCCATTTGGTTTCAAATTCCTCCCATAATTCTTCATTAATCAGAAATTTTGTACATGCTTCTCACAATCTTCCCTTTGAGTCATTTGGGTTTTAGTATTGAAAGTAGATGAGCAGTTCATTTTAACCTCAAACCTTTTCTTGATGAATCCAATTATTTTGACCCTTCCTGGCATTTCCGTGTGGCTACTGATATTCAAACCTCCCGACTTCAAATCCTCCATCAAACTCAGACCCTCATCCATTTCCTCCGCCTCAGTCTCCACCGTCACATTCATCGTCATCGTGTCCTTTGCCTTCGTCAATCCGCCGGCGTCTCCCCTTCTCCGATCACCTCGCCGTGGTAGTAAATCACCATCGTGGCTTTTGAGTATTTGAACGATGCGACATTAGGATTCCGCACGGAGACACTAGCCACAACGAGTATGCCACCGTCTGAGAAGGAAGAACGGTGGGTTTTAAATGATTATTAAGAAAATTGGATGAAAACCCAATTAAGCGTTAGATTTTGACTTAGTAATAACTCAGGAAAACCTAAACAATCGTGATATTATTGAATACTCAACCTGGCTTTTACAACTTTACAAATAACAATAGAAATATTAACTATATGACAAATAATTAAACTAAATACCAAACAATACTCTTAAAACAACCCTTCGCCCCTCTCTTTCTACTCCCTATAAACACAACCTTCGTCCCACTTCATGTTCGAAGAATTTGATTAGATCAAAGAAGAGTTAGAGTATTTTTATGGGGTTAGTTTAAATATTTGATTTGTTTACCAAATTTGTTTACAAGATTTTTGTTTCCAAGATTTGTGGTTAGTTTCTATTTAGGGTTATTTGTGAGACTACGAAAGCCGAGTTCAATATTCAATTATATTATCACTTCCAGCTTCAATTGTTTATGTTTCTAGCTTAGTTGTGTCAAAACCTAGCAATTGGTATCATAGCCCTAATTTTTTAGTGATCAAATAGAGAGAGTATGAGTGAAGACAAAGTTTTAACGAAGATCCCTCACTTCGATAATTTTAGTGATGGAGTGAGCTGATGGAATATTTGCTCAGAGCAAAAGGTCTATATGGTGTGGTGGAGATTGGTTTCTCAGGTCAAGAGGAAGGAACAATGTTGACTGAGGCACAAAAGGGCCACCTTGATGATGCTAGACTCAAGGATCACCAAGTAAAGCATTACCTCTTCCAGGCAATTTATCGAACTGTCTTTAAGCAAATCTTGGATCGTCGCACAGCCAAGATTGTTTGGGACTCAATGAAACGAAAATTTTGTGGAAACCAAAAAGTGAAGAAATCTCTTCTTAATGCATTAAGGAGAGAATTTGAGATCCTAGAGATGAAGAATGATAAAAGCATCAAAGATTATTTTGCAAGAGTGATGATAACCTCCAACATGATGAGAAGCAGTGGAGAAGATATGCCAGACAAGAAAATTGTAGAAAAAATTCTGCGTACCCTGACTGAAAAATTTAAGTATGTTGTAGTATCCATGGAGGAATCCAAAGATACTGATAACATGTCCATTGATGAATTACAAAGTTCATTAGTGGTGCATGAACAAAAACTGCGAAGATCCTGACAGAAAACACACGTACGAGGAAGTGATTTTTGCACAATAACGTAATTCTCTAAGAGAGACAATACTTAGAAAATAAACAAAACCAACTTATTTTATTCAACTTGTTACACAGTATATATACAGACAGAGAGAAAAACTAACTTCTTACAATCTTAGCCACACATTAATAACTATAATAACTTCCCTTGATCTTATCCACAAATACTAAAACTGACATAATTTAAAATACAAAAAGCAAATACAAATGAATTACTGTTAATACAAGATTAAATAAACTAACAAATCATCCCCTTAATCTTGTATTTCGATCTTCACATTCTTACATTCTTCAAACCAATTCTTTCTCGAAGCTCCACAAATTTTTGTGGTCCTATTGGCTTCGTAAGTATATCAGCCAATTAATCCTCAGTTTTTACATGATCCAGTTCAATCTCCTTTTTGCACACATTCACGAATGAAATGGAACCTCATGTCTATATGTTTGCTGCGATCATGATGAACTGGTTTTTTCGCTAATGCTATAGCAGACTTGTTATCGATATTTAAACGAACTGGATTTACTTCCTTCCCATGCAATTCCTTCAGTAAACGTCCTAACCACATTCCTTGACAAGCAGCTGACGTCGCCGCAATATACTCCGCTTCACAGGATGAAAGTGCCACCATCTTTTGTTTCTTTAAAGTCCATGTAATTGGATTGCCATATAAGAAAAACAATGTCCCCGTAGTGCTCTTTCGATCATCTATATCTCCAGCAAGATCACTATCACTATATCTGATTAATCGATTTTCTACTTGCTTTGCCTTCACATAATGACATCCAATATCAATGGTTCCTTTCACGTACCTGAGTATTTGCTTCACAGCTTCCATATGAACCATGGTCGGAGCTTCCATATAACGACTCATAACTCCAAGGAATATGATAAGTCAGGTCGTGTGTTCACTAAATAACGAAGACTTCCGATAATACTCTTGTAAAGAGTGGAATCAACAGATGGACAATTACTCGCTTTGCTTAGCTTTGTTTTCGGCTCCATAGGAAAACATGACACGGATTACAATCCATCATTCCAAGTTTTGCCAAAAGCTTTGCCGCGTAACTCGACTGAGATTACCTGATTCCATCAACATCTTGTTTAACTTCTATTACCAAATAATAAGGCAGGAATCCTAAATCACTCATTTCAAACAACTTCTTCATTTGTTGGTTGAAGCTCAAAATATCATCCTTGCTTGACCCGACAATAATTAAATCATCAACATAAACTCCAACTATATGAATTTTATTTTCTTTCCAACGTGTATACACAGCATGCTCTAAAGGACACTTTTGACATCCAAGAGACTTTAAGAAATTATCCAGTTTTGCATTCCAGGCACGAGGTGCTTGACGTAAGCCATACAATGCTTTCCTAAGTCGTAAAACATTCCCTTCTCGACCTTCCACAGCAAATTCTTCTGGTAGTTCTACATAAACCTCTTCCTTCAACTCTTGGACTAAAGATAGTACCCCCATCACTTAAACAAATGCTTCCACTTATCAAGAGAGTGAATCAAGGTTCATTTGTTGCTTCTCAATCTAACCATGCATTATAACAAATCAAACCTTTATATATTTCTTTAGTTAGAATTTGAAACTAAAGCTCTTTTCTTGCGGATCCAAATTCTAAAGCACCAATATCATACATAATGCTGCATCTCGTATCAGGGCAATGTGTCAAATCCGAGGAAAAATGAGGAGTTGAACTCGGTGATTGTGCCACTCCGAAGAATGGAACCATAGTGGAGATGGAAGTCCCGATGAAGTTGTTGTCAAACGGGCAGGGTATGAAATCTGTCAGAGATGGAAAATCACCGGTGGTATCCAACGAATGCTTTGGCGATGGAAGCAATTGGACGGTGGCTTCGAAAGCAAATCTCCAATTGGCCAACAAAATTGGCGAAGACAATTTTTGTTTGGAGAAGGAATCTGATACTATAGTTGTTGTGAAGAAATGCATTTGCTTTAGAGACAAGGGAAGTTGCACCGGTTATCCTCAACCCCAATGGTTCAAACTTGTTCCAACAAATGTTGCTTAGTCTATTAATTAGTTTAAAATAGAAATTTAGAATTTGGTCCAATATACTAGTAGTTGTTGGAATTTGAATTTAGGGTTGGCATGAAAGTTTTGAAAATGTCGGAGTCATACTAGGGTTGTCGATTTTATGCTTAAATTTGTAGTTAAATGGTCAATAATTATTTTTCTATTATTTATTATATGTCCAATCTTTTATCCGATCATTATTGTTGGTATTATTTTTCATATATGTTTGTACGATAAATAAAATCGGTTATAGTTAAGCACGAGCATGAATAGAATTAGAGAAAAAATAGGGGCCAATTCAAAGTCGGGCATGTCATATATTTATTCTTCCCAATACATAAGCAACTCAGAACGTGTTGGTTTCAACGAGTTCAAACCATTGACTTTGGGTGTCTTGGAGGCAATTTGGAGCACCATTGGTGCAAATACATGAGTTTGTCACAATTTTTGAAGAATTAGAGCTTTCAACCTGCAAGCAAAGACTCTTCCCATCTTGAGTTACGGTGGCCAAATGAAGCTTAGTGTTTGAAATGGCTCTCCAAGAACTCTGAGGGCCGAAGCAATCTGTTGAGAGAGATGGCATAAGGCCTTCTCCGCTTGTCTTTAAGCATAAACCAGTGCTTGACATCTTAATTGGAGTGCTATCATTGTCATGAGTCCATCGACTTGAGATGGAGCAATTACCCATGAAAATATCTTTGTTGTCATTTGAGACTTGGATGCATTGGCCACTTTGTGGATGATATATAACATACGAGAACGATGCATTGGAATTTGGATCTGTGCACCGTAAAAAAATGTCTTATACACTTGTTATAGATCCATATATTCAAAATCGTTAATATAATTATACTTACCTTGCAACATAGTCTGCAATAGTTGAAACTTCTGGACAAAGTTAGGATTTTTAATTTGAGTCCAATTGGAGTCGAGAACTCCAAAAGTTTCTGCCGGCCCTGCTTGACCTTCCCTGTAATAATAGCTACCTTGCCAAGTCCATAATGCCCAATCTAAATCTTCTTGTGCAAGATGAGCTGTGAAGCAACTCATGAACCTCTGCATCGTTAACCTCTCTCTGATCGTACCCATATTCGCTGACAAACCAAGGAAATGGGTTTGGTCCTTCTCTGACAAATACAACATGGTCTACAAAGCCATCGATAATATTTGCACAAATATTATTTAGTGGCTGGTTTATAAATTTACTCTCTTGATCTCCAATGAACGAATACAAGTGCACCTCAAAAACCAACTTGTTGTCTAAGGTGCTTACATTCAAGGGCTTCTCTTTTAAGCATGGAAGATCATTATCAAAATTTAGGCCCGAAACAATCACCAAAACATTTGGGTTAATGTTGTGGATTGTTGTTACTCCTTGAGTAACATAATTGTTCCAATCATTTGCATTTTCATTGGTTCCTCATATCTCGTTTCGTAGGCTCATTCCAACCACCTAAATGTCATAACAAAAGAATGTGAGAATTTAGTCTCAAGAGTGTGAGAATTTTCCTTAATTTGTACGTACCGTTGATTTCTTGGAAAAGCGTTGAGCAACTAAGCTAAGACCTTGTAGCCATTCTTGAGGGTCAAAATAGCGGTCTCCAAAAAATCCATTGCCATCGTCAAGAGAGCAACACCATCTTGGCTGACTCATATGGTTGTCGGCAATCACCATTAAACCACTCTCTCCAAGCACATCAACAACAGCTTCATAGGCTTCAGCAATAGTCTTGTTCAACACAAAAGGATTATATTGAGCCAATCCGGCTTTTGCTTGCTCTAAATCGAGGAGGTCAAAATTCTCTTCAACTGTCCTATTTGCATAACGAGTGAACATTTGAGTTGCATACGTGAGTCGTACACAATTAAACCTCAACTTGATTGCCTCATCTGCCAGCTCTTTTAATGGCCTGTGGTTGAGACCTTCTATTAGCATGCTCTGTGTGTGGGAAGGCCAATTCACGCACACAAGCTTCACTCGACGCCCTGTTGTCGAATCAACGATCCACCTTCCTTTTGTTGACAACGGTAAAGAATAAACAGAAGGAGATAAAAACACAAACAATGCTAGAAAAAGAACAACTTGAAAAGCTCTTCCCATTTTTTCTTCTCTTTTATGAATCGGGGTGAGAGAAGCATAGCCCAAAGGTTGCTTATATATCTCATTAATAGGTTGAAATTTGTTCAAAAGATCAAAGATGGATGTAACGGTGAAACTCCTTCCATTTTTTCTTAATTCAGTTGCTTTGTTAATAAATTGTGTTTCTAACTTTGATAATTTGTTGAGTAATAAGCAAATATTTCTAACAAAGCTAGCAACGTTCATACATATCTTGCCCACAGAACCAATATTTTAACATTGTGGCCCCTTTTTCTTAAATAAAACTCGAAGCTTGTTCCAGTCTCAAATTAAAAATTAAAATAGTAGCTAGCTACGTTTATGATAAGTTCTTATATAATACCCCTACTACATTTTTTGAGTTGGGGACATTTTTCCACCTAATAATTCACAAATACATAAAATTATTTTAATAAAAATAAAATAGTTAATATACACTTTTCATATGCATTTATTAATTTATATATATATTCTAGGAGAGAAAGTAGAATATTCTAAACATTGAATTTTGATGTCGCATATTTAGAAGGTCCAAAGCATACAATAAATAAATTTAGATTGCTTTGTCTTTTTTACCGTAAACAATTCGACGTGTAGTTTGGCTATTCGATGTGTAGTTTGGTAAGAACTTATATTATGAGCCTCCATGCCCACGCTTGGAAAATGTCACCTTTTGAATTTGATTGTGTGGAAGGAGAAAAAATGAGATCTATAATTTTATGTCCCCACTGATAAAAAAATAAACTGGCCATCTGACCTTTTTTTTTCAAACAAATTTTCTTTCTTTTTTCTTGATGGCGGGTTAAAAAGTCACGTCGTTAAACTCAGGCCAACTTTTTTCTTGATGAAGGGACGAGCCATTACACTTAACTGGTTTTGGATTAGTGGATCATTCTAAAATATTTGATCAAGCTTTTAGGGTCGACCAAAATTGTAACGCGTCATGTCTAGGATAGATCAAGATTTGTAATGCAGATTCGATACCTAATGGCTCTGAATCTTGGACAAGAGACGTTACAAATTGTATTGGGGCAGTATCTCTCCCAGTAAGATGTGGTTTGAAAACGAACTAATGTGAATGTTGGTAGGTATGTGACACCCGAGCAAATGAGGGGTACATGAATGAACCGAAACCACTTCCAAACGAGAGGTATCCTGAGGATATGATAGCCAAGAAATACTTTAGAACATGGATAGTCACTCCATATACCAATAAGGTTCATTTTCCTTTTCGATAGCTCAATTATAAGAACTTCATGGTTAGGTATGTTTTGCTTGGAGCAATTCTATGATGCACGTAACCTGTGGAGAATTTTTCTAGAATGCATGTGAATATGGAAAAAACATGCCGGAAGAACTCGAGTTAGTTCGCGAGAATAGCTTTCACTCTTAGAAACAAAGAGTAGGTAACCTGACCATGTCAAATCCTAGACATGAGTCGTTACAAAGGTTTGGGAGTCACACTCACTCATGGTCAAACAAATTCACTGTTGATCCAACGTACAAATATAGTTACATAAGCAAAGTAAAAAGTGATATAATCCAAAAAATGTACAAACAACCTACGTACCATAATTAAAAATTTTAATACTCCTCATAATTAAACACTACAAACTTAGTAGCCATTTGGTTTCAAATTCCTCCCATAATTCTTCATTAATCAGAAATTTTTACATGCTTATCACAATCTTCCCTTGAGTCATTTGGGTTTTAGTATTGAAAGTAGATGAGCAGTTCATTTTAACCTCAAACCTTTTCCTGATGAATCCAATTATTTTGACCCTTCCTGGCATTTCCGTGTGGCTACTGATATTCAAACCTCCCGACTTCAAATCCTCCATCAAACTCAGACCCTCATCCATTTCCTCCGCCTCGATCTCCACCGTCACATTCATCGTCATCGTGTCCTTTGCCCTCGTTAATCCACCGGCGTCTCCCCCTCTCTGATCACCTCGCCGTGGTAGTAAATCACTATCGTGGCTTTTGAGTATTTGAACGATGCGACATTATGATTCCGCACGAAGACACTAGCCACAACTATTATGCCACCGTCTGAGAAGAAAGAACGGTGAGTTTTAAATGATTATTAAGAAAATTAGATGAAAACCCAATTAAGCGTTAGATTTTGACTTAGTAATAACTCAGGAAAACCTTAAACAATCGTAGTGTCAAGTTATGATATTATTGAATACTCAACCTGGCTTTTACAACTTTACAAATAACAATAGAAATATTAACTATATGACAAATAATTAAACTAAATACCAAACAATACTCATAAAACAACCGTTCCCCTCTCTTTCTACTCCCTATAAACACAACCTTCGTACCACTTGATGTTCACAGAATTTGATTAGATCAAAGAAGAGTTAGAGTATTTTTAGGGGGTTAGTTTAAATATTTGATTTGTTTACCGGATTTTTGTTTATAATATTTGTGGTTAGTTTCTATTTAGGGTTATTTGTAAGACTACAAAAGCCAAGTTCAATATTCAATAATATTATCACTTCAAGCTTCAATTGTTTATGTTTCTAGCTTAGTTGTGTCAAAACCTAGCCATTGGTATCAGAGCCCCAATTTTTTAGTGATCAAATAGAGAGGGTATGAGTGAAGACAGTTTGAACGAAGATCTCTCACTTCGATGGTCACTTTGATCATTTTAGTGATGGAGTGAGCTGATGGAATATATGGAGTGTGGTGGAGATTGGTTTCTCCGGTCAAGAGGAAGGAACAATGTTGACTGAGGCACAAAAGGGCCACCTTGATGATGCTAGACTCAAAGATCACCAAGTAAAGCATTACCTCTTCCAGGCAATTTATCGAACTGTCTTTGAGCAAATCTTGGATCGTTTCACAGCCAAGAATCGTCGCACAGCCAAGATTGTTTGAGACTCAATGAAATGAAAATTTTGTGGAAACCAAAAAGTGAAGAAATCTCTTCTTAATGCAAGGAGAGAATTTGAGATCCTAGAGATGAAGAATGATAAAAGCATCAAATATTATTTTGCAAGAGTGATGATAACCTCCAACAAGATAAGCAGTGGAGAAGATATGCCAGACAAGAAAATTGTAGAAAAAATTCTGCGTACGTGTCAATCACCAATTTCGCCGCGCTCCTCCGTATGCTGGCCGACGCGTGGCGGCGTCTCTCCCTCTCTCCTGCATGTTTCCATTCTTCTAGATGTCAGCTTCTTTCGTCTTTTCAATCTATTTTCTTCCTATTTCTTTATCTTCCAATCCAATTTTTCTTCATGAACCTTGTAAATGTCATATTCTACTCCTTCAAAATAATTTTCTTATATTATTTGTCTGATAATCATAAGTTCTTACCAAAAATTAAGCTTTCTTGAAACTCTGATTCGAATGCATATCTTGGCCGCCTTCACTCCGAAACTTAACAAAATCACGCTGTTGAGGGTAAGAGTCTAAGGATCAACACAAAAGCGTCGCTAACACACGAAAATCTCGATAAACTTCTTGATCTAGACACTCACGGACTAACCTGAAGTTCTTGGACGTTTTTTGACGAAATAGGAAGGTGTGATTCGTGAGAGCACCTTGCCTCGGACTGCTGATGGTTTAGATTGGGGACTCAGATCTCCGACGTCGGTTTTTTATCCGATCTCCTCCTCCTACCTCAAAACCCTAATCTCCTTTCTCTCTTCTTTCTCCTCTTTCTCTCCTCTTTCTCCTCTTTCTCTCCCCTCTCTTCTTTCTCTTTTCCAGATTAGAGATTATGACCACAATCAAATCAGACTCTTCTAATAATAATAGGGCAAAATGACTATTTTGTCCCTATTGTGACCTTGAACGTTTTTTTTTTTTTTTAATTTCTAAACTTGGGTACTACAAGGGCAATGTAATGCAAGAACTTAATTAAATATTTATCTAGTTGGTGAGAGGAAGCAAGTCTTGAAGAATGTGAGAAACTTGAAATTAAGGTTGAGTTAAGTATTTAAAGTTTAGGAGAAGGCTCAATATGATATGATAATATTATGTATGAAATTTGTTGACAATTAGGTTATGCTAACGGGATAAACCAAGAATATGTGCAAAATGACTAAAATGCCCCTATAAGTATGTACCACTAGCTTATAACCAAAGTGACCTCTAAATGACATGAAATTTGATGAGGAGGAGCCTTATGTCATGGTTTAAAGAAATTATACAAAGTTTTAATGTCCTTGGAATATGGTGAGGAATTAAACCAAAATTTGAGGTGGTAAATGAACAAAATACCCTTATAAGAATTCTAAGATGTTTTCAAGATTTTAAAAGACTACTATAGAAATTTATATAATATTCAATTAAAATGTTAATAAGTATGCATGATTTTAAGGGGATTAGGACAACTTTGAAATGTGAACGAAGAGGAAACCTATGAAACTACCCCTCATGACAGTTTATAAGAAATCAAGGTTTTTATGAATATCAAGTCACATACAGGTCAACGCTACCACCGTCCCTCTTCACAATGCGTAACATATGCTACGCTTCACAAACACTAAACTCACTCGATGTACGATCTAGACTACAAACCTCTCTCAATAGACAAGGATCCAAGTTATTTCAAGATTAAAACACTTTTGGAACTCCAAGTTATTTCAAGATTAAAACACTTTTAGAACAAAAGTTTAACTCCTTCAAGATTAAAACACTTTTGGAACAAAAGTTTGTTTTAGACGGGTATGATATAACAACTCAAAAGAAAAAGAAAAAAAGTAAATAAATAAATAAAATGAAAAAAAAAATCTCATTCTCCAAATTTCTCTCCACTACCTCCCACAACCATGAGAGAACAAACCACCAAATTTCTCTCAGCTAAATAAGCTAAATAAACAGCATAACCATGAGAGAACAAATATTTTCCTTTTGATATAAACTTAACTTTCTTCATTGACATTGACAAACTAAAAATCTTTAACTTTGAAATAAAAAATTATGACCTTTTCTAACTTGTGGATCAAATTTTAATGAGCAAGTTCACATATATAAACACTACACATCTAAGCTAAACCTACACTCATTCAAGTAGCCTAAATCAAGAATTCAATTCTTTATTATTAAAAAATAATTAACTAATGATTTTGAGCTAGAAGTTCCAAAGAATAAACACAAAGATTACATCAGAAAAGGCATAGTATACAAATTGCATACATAACACTAAATATCCTAACAGGTTGTCCTCTTTGTCGGTTGATGTGAGGCGTGCATGGACAAGTCGGGTTAGATAGGGTAGGGTCACGGGATTGGAGTGGGTTGTGGTGCTATCTCAAATCGCTGGTCTCATATCGGATCACGAAATCAGGCTAGTCTTTTGATATGAAACGCCTGGTTCATCTGGATGTTGACGCGTGTCACAATCCGCGCTAGCCTCAACGCACCTCTCCCTGACCTACGTGTGGCAGCTACCCGACTTGACATGTATACTATCCCTTACGTGATGCATGTCAGCCTCCTCCTCACCTTGTATTCGATTAAGAGTTTTCGTGGTTTTCCCTTTCTACTTCTCTTTCAAAACCCTAAAACCCCATCTTTCATTTCTCTCTCCTCTATATTTTCCTTTCCTTCTCATCTTTTTTTTATTTTTCCTCCTCATTAACGGCTAATTAGGGTTCATCTATGTCCCTAATTAGACAAGGGTCAAAATGATATTTTTTTTTGCTTCTTGGTTGACTTTGATCGACTTTGTAACGACTCATCACCGAAAAAGTCTAAAAAATTCCAGCGAGGCATCATAATTCTCTCCGCTATATCGTCTCATCATACACACTTAATGAGTGTCCAATTAAATTTATTATAACTAATTAATTTTTTTTTTATTTTACTATTAATGCAAGCTTAAAATGAGTAAAACTTTATTAACCGGAGATTATAACGAGCAAGAACTGATTGATTTTGTAAAGTATCTTCTAATTCAAGTCGATGACAATTGTCACTCGATAACAAGCTTGTCATCCTTCCATCGAAGGAAGCGGGGGGTGACGTTGTTCTATGAAACTAGCTTCACGTAGAGTCCCCCAAACTCTAGTGGTCGTGAACCTAAAGGCCTTCACCCAAACCTCAATCTTCAATTATCAAATTGCCCCCGTTTGGGTCATAAGCTCACACTAACATGCTCGATGAATGTAAAGGATTTAAATGCTAATTATAAAGAACGTTCCTAATAGCTTTGCCAATGTGGGATTAACAAGTGCGGGTGCTTTTCTTTTTTGAGATGATACCATTGATTCAAATTTCAATCAAATTTGGTGTTTAGCTTTATAAAAAAAATTTTAGGTAACTTTTTTAACTTGTTGCATATTGCATAAGTCAATTACTTCTTATCACAAGACACAACTATTTCAAGAAAGGAGAAAGCTTAGATAGTTCATGCAAGAAAATTAATATACATGGCATGGCATATGAAATTACGTGTCATAACGTAATTTTATAACATAACATTATAAAAATACGACACTATCACAAGATACGTGTCATTCAATCAACACAGAAGTCATTCAATTAAGTCCTTATACATACAACCTTAAAATTACTCACTTAGTTGGCACAAGAGAGAATCATTGTACTAATTTAATGCTTTATTCATTGTAATTCAATTCCAGCTAAGGAGTCCCTGACGTTGGATTAAGGCATAATAAACGATAAAATGATATAGTTCAAACTAAAAGTTTAATTTAACTCTTAATACTTTTGGATGCCTTAAACGGCGAAGATTTTTTTTTTTTTTAAGAACAATGTTTAGGTGCAACTTTAGTGGCAATCGTGGACATGCTTCGTTCAAGGTGTTTTGGCCGGATAATGAAGTTTGGCTTCAAGAACGATGCAACTATTGGCACTACATTTGGGATGTTGATGAAAAGGGTTTTTTCATTTTATTATAGTAAAACAAAGTTATTCGATCTCATTTATCCATCGAATTCTTAGACCAAACCATATCCTTTTCTCCCAACCACATGAAATCTTTTCTTTTTTTTTAGAAGTTGTGCTTACTACAGTACTAATCGTATATTGAACATGAGTTCTTAATGATCCCGGAAACTTTTAAAAAAATAGTGCATGTATGGCAATGAAATATAAAAGTTGTTATCGAAAAATACAATACTGACTTCAAGATGAATACACACGTCTAGATTTTATTTAAAAATGTCGATTACCAAAATAGAAGAAACTTGAGAAGGAGACATCCCAATGAAGTTAAGAAAAAGTATATGATCCGCCCTAGAGAGAAAAAAGGGTAACCAAAGTTTGGGATGCATGCCATTCTTTTCTAAATAAAGCTTAACCTATCCTTTCAATTTTTTTCAATTTTCCTTTAATAGTTTTTTACGTAAAAATCTATCTTTAAAAGGTTGTTAAAAAGGTATTTTGCTGAGGAGCAATGATTATATATACATATGGTTCAAAAGGATCCAAATGAAACATAGACAAATTCTAAGTTGTGCTTGCTGTGATACTACTCTAAAAATGAGTATATCTAAATAAAATATTAAAGTTATTGAAGAATAAAATATTTACGTCAACCTAGATATCAAAGTCTAGACTTAATAGAAAATTTTCAAGCACAAAAATGAAGTGAATTTGAAATTTATACACCATTTTGGAAAATGAAACACAAACAAATTCTGTAACGGCCACAAAAAAAAAAACTCAATCGCCAAAAAACACGCGTTTGCGTCTCACGGCACCATGTGTTGTGCCTGCAGGTACAAACTTCTTCGGCTTACGCGGCTCAATCGGCTAGGCTCAGCTTCACTGCTCAAAATCAAGCTCCTCCGCTAAGTAAAGGGTATTTTGCCCAATATTTTTTGTTCTGATTATTCCGAGTTTGAAATTGACCTTGTTTAAGATAATTAAGGTCAATATGAGGTCAAATTTCTATGTTAAATTGAGTTAAGAAACTGCAGTTACTAATGAAACGAGATGGACGTTCTAATAGGAAACGACAACCAGTAATGAGAAATTTCGAGGGAATAAAAGCAAATGTACTTGAATTTAGGGAGAACGCCAGCTAAGGCCAACCAAGTAAGTCGGATAGGTCACACATCTTGTTTAATGTATGACGGCACGTGCCTAGTGGCCCTTCTACGTGTCATTTATTCCTTATATTTATGATGTTGTGACTATATTGTACGATGATGATGTACGATGTATGATGATGTCATTTTGTGATGTGATGATTCTATACAATGTTTATATGATACGTTAGAAGACATTGTAAGTTTATGATATGACATATGTTTGACATGATGAGATATATGATATGATACGATTGACAAGAAATGTGATGAATTGGCATAATGCACAACCCTGATATACACATGGAATCCTATGATAGAATGATATGATAACAAGGAAAATGCTAGAGGGGTTGTTATACAGGATATGAAAGGAAAAAATGTTGGGGCCTCATGTATCATTGTGTGTTCATGTATCGGAAGATACCCCTTCATCTTTTACGATGGTACGAACGTTTACACTACAAGGCAAGGAAACGATCATTATATTTATTATAATGCTTCGAACGTCGCTATTCATAGCGGGTGTCCGACATCAGCAGCTCTCAAATAACGCTCACCTGACAAGAAAGGGGCCCAAGAGGTGTGTGAACCGATTGATGGGTCCATACTCGTACATGAAGACTGCATGTAGAACAGTAAATACACATCAAATTAACCCGCTTAGCATAGCTGCCTAAGAAATATAGACTGATATGATAGGTTCTACTCATGATTGTATGTGCTTGCATCTAACCCCAATAGCAGGGACACTTACTGAACATCTAACCGCAAAATCACAAGCTCATTTTGCTGAAACTTCTAAACCGCTGCTTCTCATGGCATATGTTGAAGAGATGGTAGAACAAAAGGAGGACTCAACAAATTATCTGGCACAACCTCCTGCTTATGTGATCAAAGGATTTTTTTAAGGATAGAAAAAGTACATCAGGTAGAGGATAGCAGAGATGCAGTCAGTTTTCATCGGCAGTGGACCTCCAAATTTGCAGAATCTAGACTCGAAGAAGATGATGATGATGAATCATCGCCTTCAGAAGTTGAAGAAACAGCTTCTTGAAGATAACGACGACGCTGATGGAAGTGATGTTGCGTCTGTGATTACGAGTTCGACTAGTGCTTGGTGTGAGACGATGTATAATCTAATTAGTCTAAACATATTCTAAACATTAAATTTTGATGTCGAATATTTAGAAGGTCCAGAGCATATAATAAATAAATTCAGACTTTGTCTTTCTTACTGTAAACAATTCGACGTGTAGTTTGGCTATTCGAGGTGTAGTTTGGTAAGAACTTATATTATGAGCCTCAATGCCCTCACTTTGAAAATGTCACCTTTTGAATTTGATTGTCGGGAAGGAGAAAAGATGAAAGTCTATAATTTCACGTCTCCACTATTAAAATAATAAATTGCCCATCTAGCCTTCTTTTTTCAAACAAATTCTTTTTCTTTTTCTTTTTTTCTCGATAGCTAGTCAATATGAAGTTTAAAAAGTCATGACGTTAAACTCAGGCCAACTTTATTAGGGACGACCCAACACACCGATTTGGTTTTGGATCAGTGGGTCATTCTAAAATGATTGGCCAAGCTCTTAGGGTAGACTAAAATTGTAACGCATTTGTCTAGGATGGATCAAGACTTGTAATCCAAATTCGACACCTAATGGCCCTAAATCTTAGGCATGAAATGTTACAAATGGTACTAGAGTAGTACCTCTCCCAATAAGATGTGGTTTGAAAACGAACTAATGCGAAAGTTGGTAGGTATGTGACACTCGAGCAAATGAGGGGTACATGAATAAACCGGGACCACATCTGAATGAGAGAGATCCTGAGGATATGTTAGTTAAGAAAGAGTTTAGAAAATGGAAAGTTGCTACCTATACGAACAAGGTTCACTTTTCTTTTTGATAGCTGAATTATTAGAACTTCATAGTTAAGTATATTTTGCTTGGAGCAATTCTATGTTGCACGTGACCTCTTAAAAATTTTTCTAGGGTACATGCGAGTAAGAACAAAACATGCCGTTAGAACTCGGGTTAGTTTGTGGGAATAGTTTTCACTCTAAGAAACAATGAGTAGGTAATATGACCATGTTGAATTCTAGACATGAATCGTTGCAAAGGTTTGCGAGTCACACTCACTCATGGTCAAACATATTCACTATTGATCCAACATACTAATTTTTAATATCAACAATCTACCATTTAAAATATTTTCCAAATCATAGCTTTTTTTTTTTTAGACTTCAACTAAAGTTCAAAATATATCCTTAAAATGGATATGAATTTGATTGGTTGGAAAGATATAAATAAAATTCCATAGCTTTACAACACAATTAATTACATTAGCAAAGTAAAAAAAAAATAATAATAATAATATAATCCACAAAATGATTAGTAAAAAAGTAATATAATCCACAAAATGATTAATGAATCCCAAGTGCTCTAATTAAAAATTTTAAGACTCTTCATTAATCCAAAATAGTACGATATGGTTTCAAATTCCTCCCATAATCCTTGATTAATGAGACATTTTTACACGTTGATCACAATCTTCTCTTTCAATCGCTTCAGTTTTAGCATTGTAAGTAAATGAGCACTCCATTTTAACCTCGAACCTTTTCTTGATGAATCCAATTATTTTAACCCTTCCTAGGATTTTTGTGTAGCAACCGGTATTCAAACCACCCGACTTCAAATCTTCTATCAAACTCAGACCCTCATCCATTTCCTCCGCCACGATCTCCACCGTCACATTCATGGTCATCGTGTCCTTTGCCTTCGCCTCCCCCGCCGGCGTCTCCCCCTCTCCGATCACCTCACCATGGTAGTAAATCACCGTCGTGGCTTTTGAGTATTTGAACGATGCGACATTAGGATTCCACATGAAGACATTAGCCACAACAAGTACGCCACCATCTGAGAAAGAAAAACGGTGAGTTTTAAATGATTATTAAGAAAATTAGATAAAAACTCATTTAAGTGTCATCATTTTGACATAATAATAACTCACCCAAACCTAAACAATGTAGTTTCAAGTTATGATATTATTGAATCCTCAACTGGCTTTTATAGCTTTACAAATAACAATAGAAATAATAACTATATGATAAATAATTAAACTAAATACGTGATAATACTTTTAAAACAACCCTTCCGGTCAGGATTTAGATTTTATTTTTTTTTTAGATTTTGATTGAGATTTTATTTTTGTTGCCAAAAATGAAAAAGATATTATGCTATGCATTTATTCTCGTTAGAAAAGGTGCGCGATTTCCGACAAGGAAGTTATTACACTAATAAAAAATGTAATGCGACTCTATTAAGAGGATATTTTGCCGTGATAATTAGTTAGAATATATCTCAGATATTTAGGGAGTTGTTAGTATAGATTTGATTAACCGTATATTTTATTTATTTACCCGATTTAGAGATATATATTTTTTTCTATTTTTAGGTATTATTAATAGTTTGTATCCTATTTAAACGTGGTAAACATCAATGAAGATCATACTTTTCGATCCCAATTCTATTTCTATTTCTCATTCTTAACATGGTATCAGAGAACCGATCTTGGTGTTCTTAAATATCAAAATTTCCTTTATGGCGGAATCAGCCAAATCCAGCTTCAAAATTTCGGATGTTGATTTAACACATCCATACTATATTCATCACTCTGATCAGCCAGGATATTCACTTGTTCCAATCAAATTAAATAGAGCAAATTATCAATCCTGGAGTAAATCAGTTATGCATGCTCTTATTGCCAAGAAGAAAATTGGCTTCATTGATGGCACAATTGAGGAACCGTCCCAAGATGCAAATTCAACCGAATTCGAACTCTGGAATCAGTGCAACAGTATGATAATATCTTGGTTAACTCATTCCGTTGAAGCAGATATCGCTAAAGGCATTATTCACGCGACAGCTCATCAAGTGTGGGTTGATCTTCACGATCAATTCTCACAAAAGAATGCTCCAGCAATTTTTTAAATACAAAACTCGATAGCAACGATGTCACAAGGAACCATGGCACTGTCAACATATTTCACCAAGCTCAAAGCACTCTGGGATGAACTGGAAGCGTACTGCACACCATTTACCTGTAATCAACGTCAAATACATATTGATCAACGCGAAGAAGACAAGTTGATGCAATTGCTCATGGGGCTCAATCAGTCTTATAAAACGGTGAGATCTAACATATTGATGATGTCTCCATTACCTAATGTGAGGCAAGCCTATTCATTACTTGTACAAGAAGAGATGCAGCGTCAGGTAACTTCCGAACCTACTGAGAAAATCTCGATTGCATCAGCAGTGCAAAAGAAAACAATATATTCAAAATTCGCCAAGGACAAATTGTGTGAACACTGCAATAAAAGTGGTCATACAATTAATGAGTGTCGAATTCTTAAGTTTCACTGTAAGTTTTGTGATAGAAGGGGCCATACAGAAGATCGGTGTCGACAGAAAAATAATTCTGGAAGGACAAGACAAGACAATCAACACAATAACCGTGGATATCGATCATCTGCAAATATGGCCGATGTTTCACAGTTGAAAACAGAAGAACAGTCACCTAATTCCATTCCAAATTTTTCTTCTGAGCAATTACGACAGATAGCACAAGCCTTATCTGCAATCAATCATCACCCTTCTGGTAATTCTGACAATCACATCAATGTTGCAGGTTTGTTTCCCATATCTACATTATCTATTAACTCTGCGAGTTCTAATTCATGGATTCTCGATAGTGGAGCTACGGATCATATAGTATCAAAATCTTCTGTTATGACTGAACCAAAGGCTGCCATCATGTCTACAATAAATTTGCCTAATGGAGAGACAGCACGTGTGTCACATACTGGCAATATTTCCCTTAGCCCTAACCTTCAATTAAACAACGTTTTATGTGTGCCTTCATTCAATTTAAACCTAATGTCGATAAGCAAACTTACCAATAACTTGAAATGTTATGTCACCTTCTATCCTGATTCTTGTGTTATGCAGGACTTGGCTACGGGGACGATGATTGGCTCGGGTAAACAATTTGGAGGTCTCTATCATATTTCTTCATCTCTAATCAAATCTTCAGCTCATCAAGTATCTCAGTCATCTGATTTGTGGCATTTACGCCTAGGTCATCCTTCCTTTTCTCGTTTTAAATTTCTAGCTGATCAATTGCATCTTAATAATGCGAGTTATTCTCATAATTGTAGTATCTGCCCGTTAGCAAAACAAACTAGGTTGTCTTTCCCAAGAAGTTCAATAACAACCCATTCTACTTTTGATCTGATACATTGTGATGTTTGGGGACCACATAAAAATTCCTTTTCTAGATCGAGAAAATTCAATGCCTAGAAAATATTTCAAATTTCCTAAATCTTTGATAAGAAATTTCTGGAGTAAACTAGTCTTGAGATATTGAATTTCTTCGAGATCATTGCCTGTCAACAGAATATCATCAACATAGATTAGAACTGCAGTGAAAGAAGTACCTTTACTCTTAGTAAACAAAGAGTAATCTGCTTTGGACTGAGTGTAGCCTGCATTTTGTATAGTTGTAGAAAATATGGAGAACCAATTGCGAGAAGCCTGTTTTAATCCATAAAGAGATTTATGGAGCCGACATACTGTATAGTTGTATTATGGTTTATGTTTGGGGACCACATAAAATTCCTACCCATTCTGGTTTGCGTTTTTTTCTCACTATTGTTGATGATTTTACTCGATGTACTTGGGTTTTTTTAATGCAACATAAGTCAGAAGTACATCATTTGTTAATGAACTTTGTTAAATTCGTTCAAACTCAATTTCATACTACTATCAAGATAGTTCGATTAGACAATGGGACTGAGTTCCTATCTTTGCAACCATTCTTTACTTCTTGTGGTATTGAATTTCAGCGCACTTGTGTCTATACTCCACAACAAAATGGAGTCGTAGAACGCAAGCATCGCCATATTCTAAATGTAGCTAGGTCTCTTCTTTTTCAGTCACAGGTTCCACTTAATTTTTGGGGAGAGTGCATTTTAACTGCTGTTTATCTTATAAATAGAACGCCATCACCATTATTATCTAACAAGACACCCTTTGAAGCACTCTACAAATGACCACCTACATTTCATCATCTTAAAGTTTTTGGTTGTAAATGTTATGCAACTATAGTACATCCTAAGCAAAAATTTGAACCTAGGGCAACTCCTTGTGTTTTCGTAGGATATCCTTGTGGTCATAAAGGTTACAAGTTGTATGACATGCAATCTCACAAATTCTTTATCAGCCGTGATGTCAAATTTTGTGAAGATGATTTTCCTTTTTCATCAGCTTCACAAACTTCGACATTAGCTCCTTCGACTCCTGTTGTACCACTTCATGATCCATCCTACTCAAACATCCATCCTCCACCTTCTATTCCTTCACCTCCTACTCCTCCTTCACCTCCTATCCCTTCACCTACTACTCCGTCGTCTCCTCCACCTTCTCCAGATTCGCCCACTAATTCCAATCCTATCCCACCTGATACATCAGCTCCACTTCGACGTTCTACTCGTACTAAACAGCCTCCAGCTTGGCATAAGGATTATGAGATGTCTTCTGGAGCCAATCATTTAACCTCTAGCTCAAGTCCCGGCACTGGCACCAGGTATCCCCTTCATCATTACCTTTCATTCTCTCGTTTTTCTCCTACTTAACGTGCTTTTCTAGCTCTTATTACATCCCAGACAGAACCTAAAACCTATGACGAGGCAGTTGGCGACCCGTTATGGCAGCAGGCTATGAATGATGAAATTGCAGCTTTGGAACATAATCATACATGGTCTCTCGTTCCTCTACCACTTGGTCATAAAGCTATTGGTTGTCGTTGGGTGTACAAAATTAAATACAACTCTGATGGTTCTGTTGAACGTTATAAAGCTCGACTAGTAGCAAAGGGATACACTCAGGTTGAAGGTATTGATTACACATAAACATTTTCCCCTACAGCGAAACTTACTACACTTCGTTGCTTACTCACTGTTGCTGCTGCTCGAAAATGGTTCACCCATCAGTTGGATGTTCAAAATGCCTTTCTCCATGGTAATCTAGACGAGGAAGTTTATATGTCTTTACCACCAGGTCTTCGCCGACAGGGGGAGAATACAGTATGTCGGCTCCATAAATCTCTTTATGGATTAAAACAGGCTTCTCCCAATTGGTTCTCCATATTTTCTACAACTATACAAAATGCAGGCTACACTCAGTCCAAAGCAGATTACTATTTGTTTACTAAGAGTAAAGGTACTTCTTTCACTGCAGTTCTAATCTATGTTGATGATATTCTGTTGACAGGCAATGATCTCGAAGAAATTCAATATCTCAAGACTAGTTTACTCCAGAAATTTCTTATCAAAGATTTAGGAAATTTGAAATATTTTCTAGGCATTGAATTTTCTCAATCTAGAAAAGGAATTTTTATGTCTCAAAGGAAGTATGCTCTAGACATCCTTCAAGACACAGGTCTTACAGGAGCACGTCCAGACAAATTTCCTATGGAGCAAAATCTGAAACTTTCTTTAACTGAAGGAGAGAAGTTGAATGATCCAAGTAAATACAGACGGTTGATTGGCAGATTAATATATTTGACCGTCACTAGGCCTGACATAGCTTATTCAGTTCGTATGCTTAGCCAATTTATGCAGGAACCAAGAAAACCACATTGGGAGGCAGCTCTTCGAGTTCTGAGGTACATCAAAGGCACTCCTGGTCAAGGACTTCTACTGCCATCTGAAAACAATTTAAGATTACAGGCATATTGCGATTCTGACTGGGGTGGTTGTCGAACTTCCAGACGATCTATTTCTGGGTTCTGCATTTTCCTCGGAAATTCGATTATTTCTTGGAAGTCTAAAAAGTAGACTAATGTGTCCAGATCATCAGCAAAAGCCGAGTATCGAGCTATGGCAAATACTTGTTTAGAGTTAACTTGGTTAAGATACATTCTTCAAGACTTGAATGTTCCACTGTCCGAACCAGCATTATTATATTGTGATAATCAAGCAGCATTACATATAGCAGCCAATCCAGTTTTTCATGAACGTACGAAACACATTGAAATAGATTGTCATATAGTTCGAGAAAAGTTACAAGCTGGAATCATCAAACCGTGTTATGTTTCGACCAAAATGCAATTGGCAGATGTTTTTACTAAAGCTTTGGGAAGACAGCAATTTGACTTTTTGAAGGACAAGTTGGTGTAATCGACATACACTCTCCAACTTGAGGGAGAGTATTAAGAGGATATTTTGCCGTGATAATTAGTTAGAATATATCTCAGATATTTAGGGAGTTGTTAGTATAGATTTGATTAACCGTATATTTTATTTATTTACCAGATTTAGTTAGATATATATTTTTTTCTATTTTTAGGTATTAGTTGATAGTTTGTATCCTATTTAAACGTGGTAAACCTGAATGAAGATCATACTTTTCGATCCCAATTCTATTTCTATTTCTCATTCTTAACAGACTCTTTATATTCCTATATTTAACCCTCTCTTTCCTTGAAAAACGACTTTTGCTCTCTAAACTCGTCTCTATGTCCAAGGGTATCTGAAAGAACGGGAAAACTAAGAGTGTTAGAGGGGAAAGCATGTGGGTTGGTTTGCGAGTTTTTCAGGAATCGATTAGCATTGTTGTTTCGAAGTAAAGATCGAGTGGAAGTAAGCATCGACGTCGAGTTCGCTGCGTCGAAGAAGGTAGTCCATTGGAACCGAAGGAGGAGGACACCATGTCATCTAGGTCGGAAACGGAGAAGACTGTGTCGTTGGCTGTGGCGATTGATTAGGGTTTTGGGCGAAGGAGTCGCAGAGTCGGGTCAGGTCATTCGGCCTCTAAACCAGCCATGGACGAACACGGGCCGTGTGCATTTCGGCCCAACATAGACGCACGCCTACAGCTCCGTCAATCGGTTCCACACACGTACTCTCAGCTCAGCTTGGCGGGTACGTCGACTCAGCTCCGTCAATTCTCGCGGCTCAGCTTGGTGGCTTAGTTGGTCGGCTCGGCTTATCGGCTCGGTATCACAATAATATATTGATTCCAAGGTTTTTAGCTCTCCGAAGCCGTTTCTGCCCTTATTGTTTCCTTCTGAGGTCAATATGGTTCCTAACCATCAAAAATAGATTAGGCTGGGAGTTTAGTTTGATAAATAGCATGAGATTTAGCTAGGGTATGTTATGAAAGGTTCCTAAATTTTTATGTGGTTATTATATAACGTAATTAACCGTTGAAATTAGCTTGTTGTGAGTGACTTCGGCAAATGCCATCGAGGTAACTGACTTTATTGTTGGAGTTAGCTTACTACGTGTTGTATGATGGTGCGTGCTCTGTGACCCCTACCTTACATGCACCATATTTTATGTGATATGACTATATGATGTATGGATTATGTGACTGTTTATGCTATGGAAAGTTAATGGATTATGTTGACGATTGATGGTTGACTGTTTACGCTATGAAAAGTTACGGATTATGTTGACTGTTGACTGTTTATGGTATGAAAAGTTATGGATGATGTTGATTGTTGACTATTTATGATGTGAAAAGATTGTTGATATGCTAGTATTATATGCCATGAAAATGTTGATCAATGCCATGGATACACGTAGTATTATCGAGTCATGTCATGAGATACTTATGGAACTAAAATGTATTTTCATGTTATGTAACATGCCATGTAATGTAAGTTATGTGACATGCCATGTAATGTAAGAAACGTAAATGTGATGTTAGCAATGCTTATGTAATATCAAGTTAGGTATGTTAAGGGACCTCATGCATATATGTATCTCACTTGCATCGGGATACTTCCCCTTTATGTTACAAAAGAATGAAATACGATATTTATGTTCGCCATGATATCATGCGAGCCCTTTTCTGTTCTGTGGTGTCTGGCATGTGTATTACATTGTGCCCGACCAAGCCAGGTCCAAGGGGTACGTATACGAGCCTGCTTGGTGGGTCCAGATATGCGTACATGCGCCATGTGAGAAGCAGTACCACACATCCAACCCTACTCGGAATAGGAAAGCGCCCAAGGCCAGGTAAAGTTTACGAAAAGTTAGGTCCCGCTCATGTGTTGCATGTGTTTGCATTTCTAATCCCAATTGTGGGGTGACTTAATGAGTATTTCATAAAATACTCAAGCCATGTGCTACCTATATTTTTCAGGTAAAGGCAAGGCGCCAATGTACGATTGACAGTGGAGTTGAGGACACCATGGAGGTAAATGAGGGGCATTTTTGGTAGTTTATATTTATTTGACTGATTTAAGTTAAAGCATTGAACATTGTTTTATTTAGATTTGTTTTGAATTCAGTTATGGAAGGTTTTATTTTCAGAGATAGTTTTGTTTTGGATTTTTGGACCTTTATGAAAGACTTTGTTGTGTTTTCCAAGCTTATTTATGATGAGTTTCTGCTTAATGAGTTATGTATGCATGACTGAGGTCATTAATTAGGTTAAGAAAAGTAGGGGCGTTACATTCACCCTTCTCTTTCTACTCCCTATAAATACAACCTTCCTACCACTTCATTCCTCATACTTCTCACTTCTACCTTCCCACAATGGCAAACTCACCCTCCCTAATTTCTTTAATTTTTTTTTTTTCGCCTTTTCTCAATCCTTGCCTCTCTCCACTAGTGGAAGATGGATTATAGATGCTCGAACAGGAGATCGTGTGAAGTTGAGTTGTGTCAATTTGGTATTGCATGCACAGTCCATGGTTGCTCAAGGACTTGACATAAGTCCATTGAAAGAGATGGCGTCTGAGATCACTAGTCGCCAATTCAATTATGTCCGATTGACTTGGTCGGTCAATATGTTTACTCGCTACACATATGAGACTATTGGTGATGTTTTAGATGGTCTAGATATTGCTGATGTCAAGAGTGGAGTCGAAAAGCACAACCCTAAAATATTGAAAATGACTGTTACTAAGGTGTTCCAAACCGTTATTAATTGTTTGGGCTCAGAAGGCATCATGGTTATTTTAGATAACCATATTAGTCAGTCAAGGTGGTGTTGTTCTCTTGATGATGGCAATGGATTCTTTGGAGATCGCAATTTCAACCCTAATGAATGGCTTCAAGGCTTGTCATTTGTTGCTGTGCAATTCACTTGTAACCCACATGTGAGTTTTAAGCATTTTTAATGAGTGTATTTTCACAATATTTATTTCATATTCTAATTTCTCTTTTTTCTTTGTAAAATGTGATAGGAATGAGTCTAAGAAATGAGCTTCGAGGGCCATTTACAAACAATGATATTTGGTGTTATTACATGAGAAAAGGAAGCCTACTAATCCACATAACAAACCCAAATCTTCTCGTAATCATTTACAAACAATGTGCTTGCTGTAATACTACTCTAAAAAAGAGTACATATAAATAAAATATTAAAGTTGTTATTGAAGAATAAAATACTGACGTCAACCTAGATATCAAAGTCTAGACTTAATAGAAAATTTTCAAGCACAAAAATGAAGTGAATTTGAAATTTATACACCATTTTGGAAAATGAAACACAAACAAATTCTGTAACGGCCACAAAAAAAACTCAATCGCCAAAAACACGCGTTTGCGTCTCACTGCACCATGCGTCGTGCCTGCAGGTAGAAACTTCTTCGAACTCACTCGTCACTCTATTCTAAGGTTTAGTCTGATATGAGCTAGTAGGGGGACCTAATGGACCTACAGATCATGGGCTCCAATGATCCGAGATTAACCGGCTAAACTCATTAACCCTGTTAACCAACATTCGTTAACTACTAGGACACTCCACTATAGCCTAGTAATTGCACTCCCCTCACTGTAGATATACTTCTGTCCATTTGATATAACCATGATTAGTAAGTTGATCCTTCACAGTAACTAGAGCTGGGTCAATTTACCGTTTTACCCCTAAAGTTACTTCTTGTTCCTTAAGTCCCATAGATCCTCTAATGAACAATTGGTTTGTGGTCCAACTACCAAACCGAATCCCTCTCGGGCCAATGAGAGGGTGGGGCCCCTTGTTCAAGACATGGAGTCAGTACTTAAGGGAACAACCTCTCTACTATCCCTAAAGGCGGGTAGGAGTTAATTCTATCTTGCACCCTATGTCCCCAGCTATTCACTCAGTCTTACCCTTGAAATGGGAGGCTTATTGAGTCATCGAACTCAGGCCACTCTCACCCATGTAAATCTAAGGATAATTCTGAATAAACAGAAGTTCATAGTTAACTTAGGATTAAGGTCGAGTTACCTAGGTCATCGAGTGAAAAAAATCAGTCTCAACAGTATACGACATTATAAAGTGAGAGTGATTTTCTTCATGGTCCGATCTTATGCAATACTCATTGCATAGGACGCCCCACTCACATGTCTCCACATGTACAATTTAGTGATCACATTGTTTATATCATATACAAAAGTGGGCCGCATCCATAGTGTCCCCAGGATAAGGTACTCAGTCTTATCCCTGTACTATAGATCATTTTGACTATATACTTGAACTTGATCCACTCTTATGTCCTACATATAGTTCAAGTAATCATACTATAGCCAGAGTATTCTTAGTTTATTGGATTTAGATTAATGATCGTAAAATTCACTTATTCAATAACGATCTTTACTGAATAAACATCAATAATAACCTCATTGAAAATAGAATATGTTTTTGTTTACAAACTATGAGTTTTAGGACATAAAACCCAACAAACTCCTACTTGAACTAAAACTCTAGTGGGGTTTTATAACATTGAGTAGAGAGAAAGACATAAATACAATAAACTAGGGCATCACATACCCATGCATTTTCTCCCACCTGCCCTAGATTACATAACTCGTAGTTCTAGACTCACTAGGTTCCCTTCAAACACTTTAGCCATGAGGGGCTTTGTAAATAGATCAGCAATGTTGTGCTCTGAAGCTATCTTTGTGACGATCACATCTCCTCGTTGCACAGTCTCCCTTATGAGATGATATTTGCGCTCAATATATTAATCTGTCAATTAACCGTCTGTATTTATTTGGATCATTCAACTTCTCTCCTCCTGTTAAAGAAAGTTTTAGATTTTGCTCCATAGAAAATTTTTTGGACGTGCTCCTGTAAGACCTGTGTCTTGAAGAATGTTTAGAGCATACTTTCTTTGATACATAAAAATTTCTTTTCTAAACTGAGAAAATTCAATGCCTAGTAAATACTTCAAATTTCCTAAATCATTGATAAGGAATTTCTCGGGTAAACTAGTCTTAAGATGTTGAATTCCTTTAAGATCAATTTCTGTCAACAAAATATCATCAACATAGATAAGAACTACAGTGAAAGAAGTACCTTTACTCTTAGTAAATAAAGAGTAATCTGCTTTAGACTGCGTGTAGCCTGCATTTTGTATAGAGAATATAGAGAACCAATTACGAGAAGTCTGTTTTAATCCATAAAGAAATTTATAGAGCCGACATATTGTATTCTCCTCCTATCGGCGAAGACCTGGTTGTAAAGACATATAGACTTCCTCGCCTAGATTACCATGGAGAAAGGAATTTTGAACATCCAACTAATGAGTGAACCATTTTCGAGTAGTAGCAGTAGCGAGTAAGCAACGAAGTGTAGTAAGTTTCATTGTAGGAGAAAATGTCTCTTTGTAATCAATACCTTCAACCTGAGTGTATCCCTTTGCTACCAGTCGAGCTTTATAACGTTCAACAGAACCATCAGAGTTTTATTTAATCTTGTACACCCAACGACAGCCAATAGCTTTATGGTCAAGTGGTAGAGGAACGAGAAACCAAGTATGATTATGTTCCAAAGCTGCAATTTCATTATTCATAGCCTACTTGCCATAATGGGTCACCAACTGCCTCATCATAGGTTTTAGGTTCTGTCCGAATTGTAATAAGTGCTAGAAAAGCACGTTAAGTAGGAGAAAATGAGAGAATGAAAGGTAATGATGAAGGGGATACTTGATGCCAGTGCTGGGACTTGAGTGAGAGTTTATATGATTGACTCTAGAAGGCATCTCATAATCATTATGCCAAGCTGGAGGCTGTTTGGTACGAGTAGAACGTCAGAGTGGAACTGATGTATCAGGAGGGATAGGATTATAACTAGTGGGTGAATTTGGAGAAGGAATAGAAGGTGGAGGAGACGACGAAGTAGTATGTGAAGGAATAGAAGGTGGAGGAGGACTAGAATAGATATTTGAGTAGGATGAATCATGAAGTGGTAAAATGAGATTCGAATGAGCAAATGTCAAAGTTTGTGAAGCTGATGAAAAAGGAAAATCACCTTCACAAAATTTAACATCCGGACTCATAAAGAATTTGTGAGATTGCATGTCATACAACTTGTAACCTTTGTGACCACAAGTATATCCTACGAAAACACAAGGAATTGCCTGGGGTTCAAATTTTTGCTTAGGATGTACTACAGTTGCATAACATTTACGACAAAAAACTTGAAGATGATGAAATGTAGGTGGTCGTTTGTAGAGTGCTTCAAAGGGTGTCTTGTTAGATAACAATGGTGATGGTGTTCTATTTATAAGATAAACAGCAGTTAAAATGCACTCTCCCCAAAAATTAAGAGGAACCTGTGACTGAAAGAGGAGAGACCTAGGTACATTTAGGATATGATGATGCTTACGTTCTACGACTCCATTTTGTTGTGGAGTATAAACACAAGTGCGCTGAAATTCAATGCCACAAAAAGTAAAAAATGGTTGCAAAGATAGGAACTCAGTTCTATTGTCTGATCTAACTATCTTGATTGTAGTATGAAATTGAGTTTGAACGAACTCAACAAAGTTCATTAACAAATGATGTACTTCTGATTTATGTTGCATAAGAAAAATCCAAGTACATCGAGTAAAATCATCAACAATAGTGAGAAAAAAACGCAAACCAGAATGAGTAGGAATTTTATGTGGTCCCCAAACATCACAATGTAACATATCAAAAGCAAAATGGGTTGTTATTGAGCTTCTTGGGAAAGATAACCTAGTTTGTTTTGTTAACGGGCAAATACTACTGTTATGAAAAAAAGTAGCATTATTAAAATGCAATTGATCATCTAGAAATTTAAAACGAGAAAAGAAGAATGACCTAGGCATAAATGCCACAAATCAGATATGATAAATATACTACTAATGTATAAATGCCACAAATCTTCAGATTTGATTGGAGAAGAAGAAATATGATAGAGACCTCCAAATTGTTTACCCGAGCCAATCATCTTCCCCGTAGCCAAGTCCTACATAACACAAGAATCAGGATAGAAGGTGACATAACATTTCAAGTCATTGATAAGTTTGTTGATGGACATTAGCTTTAAATTGAATGAATGCACACATAAAACATTGTTTAATATAAGGTCAGGATTAAAGGAAACATTGTCAGTATGTGACACATGTGTTGTCCCTCCATTATGCAAATTTATTGTAGATATGGTGGCAGCCTTTGGTTCAGTCATAACAGAAGCTTTGGATATTATATGATCCGTAGCTCCACTATCGAGAATTCATGAATTAGAACTAGCAGAGTTAATAGATAATGCAGATACTGGAAACAAACCTATAACATTGATGAAATTGTCAAAATTACCATAAGGAAGATGATTGAGTGTAGATAAGACTTGTGCTATCTGTTGTAATTGCTCAGAAGAAAAATTTGTTATGGAATTAGGTGACTATTCTTCTCTGTTCAACTGAGAAACATCGGCCATATTTGCAGATGATCGATATACACGATTGTTGCGTTGATTGACTTGTACTGCCATTCTAGAATTATTTTTCTATCGACATCGATCTTCTGTATGTCCTCTTTTATCACAAAATTTACAATGAAACTTAAGGATTTGACACTCATCAATTGCATGACCACTTTTATTGGAGTGTTCACATGATTTGTCCTTGGTGAATTTTGAATATGTTGTTTTCGTCTGCACTGTTGATGCAATCAAGAAATTCTTAGTAGGTTCAGAAGTTACCTTACACTACATCTCTTCTTGTACAAGTAATGAATAGGTTTTCCTCGCATTTGGTAATGGAGTCATCATCAATATGTTAGATCTCACCGTTTTATAAGACTCATTGAGCCCCATGAGTAGTTGTATCAACTTGTCTTCTTCTCGTTGATCAACATGTATTTGGCGTTGATTACAGGTAAATGGTGTGCAGTACGCTTCCAATTCATCCCAAAGTGCTTTGAGTTTGGTGAAATATGCTGACAGTGTCCTGATTCCCTATGATATCATTGCTATCGACTTTTATATCTAAAAAATTGTTGGAGCATTCTTTTATGAGAATTGATCGTGAAGATCAACCCACACTTGATGAGTTGTCTTGGTGTGAATAATACCTTCAGTGATATCTACTTCAACTTAATGAGTTAACCAAGATATTATCATATTGTTGCACTGATTTCAGAGTTCAAATTCGGTTGAATTTCCATCAAAGAAGCCAATTTTCTTTTTGGCAATAAGAGCACGCATAACCGATTTAGCCCAAGATTGATAATTTGTTCCATTTAATTTGATTGGAACAAGTGAATATTTGATTGGAATAAGTGAATATCCTGGCTGACCCGAGTGATGAATATAATAAGGATGTGTTAAATCAATATCCGAAATTTGAAGTTGGATTTGGCTAATTTCTCCATAAAGGAAATTTTGATATTTAAGAACACTAAAATTGGTGCTCTGACACCATGTTAAGAATGAGAAACAGAAGTGTGATCGAAAGTAGGATCTTCATTAATGTTCACAACGTTTAAATAGGACACAAACTACAAACTAATACTTACAAATAAGGAAAAAAATATACAACTAATACTTACAAATAAGAAAAAATATACAACTAACTAAATCTTGAGAATAAGATAAAATATATTATCAATCAAATCCTAAGATAAAATATACTACTAACCAACTCCTACTAATAAGAAGAAAAAAAATTAACTGATTAGGGTAATTCCATAACTAATTATTATAATACATTCTCCAAATATTATATCTTAATATATATATAGAAACCAGTTTAAAAGAAAATGGTTACCTGTAGCCCTTGAATTTAGAAGAATTTCGAGGTCGAGAAATTCATAAACTAAACGTTGATATCACATATTTGAAGGCTCCGTTTACAACGTTTCTCCATTCGATTTCTTCATGAAACTTAATGATGGTGTTACACGGAAGACTTTTCCTCCAAAATTCACTAGAAAACTTTTCCTCGCCAAAATTCAAACCATATAAAGTTCTATTGGGCAGCCAATTCTAGAGCTTTTCACGACTCAATTTCTTCATGGATTTTCTTCCTTATTTTTCCCTCTAGCTAAATAAATTATTTTTGGAGGAACGTCTTTAAGCGTGTAATCTCAATTTTGATATTGTTTCCCCAGTCTACAACTTACTCAAAATCACACAATTTAGTTTTCTTGAGCCCCTTGATCTAGGATGTATTAGCTCTCAATTTCTTCATAAAAAAAAAACACTCAAATTTTTTAAGCTAAAGAGAGGCTCAATTTAAGAAAAATGGACTACAAATGAGAATTCGATCATTACCCTCAAATTTTACCTGAAAACGATTTTCTCCATTTGGACACACTCTGGGGCTTGTTAGCCTTCATGGTCTTCTAAGGAAATGTTCTTTGGAGGTGCAAAAATCGAATGAGAATTGTCTCTCCTAAAGCATTTACTTGTAGGTTCGGATTGGATTTTCAAGCTTTAATCTCTTCCTTTAATGGCGGCTTGGATTAGGAATCGATGTTTGGGGCTTCTTCAACACTCGATTTATTCATCAAACTTATGGGTAATCTTGTTAGAACGTGTAGGAAAATGGTGGATTGTGGCTCTCGAAGAAATCTGAGAGCTCAAAATCTTGGAAGCTATATTGCGATGGGGGGAGGGGGGTATCGACTTAGCTCGATCCTTGCTCCAAATGAAAGCCTCTACTTCAGACTTTATGACATCCTTGCTCCAAATGAAAGCCTCTACTTCAGACTTTATGACATGTCATGATATGTTTTTGAAATAAGGAAATCTATGATGCAAAACCTCCCTATGTCATATCATGGAAGCAATGTTATGTATAAAATGTATAAGAATTATGTATACATAATTACCGAATTAACATGCTATAAAAGAATAGAGATTTTCTTACATCATTTATTATGTCATGATAGGAAATATGAGAACCTCATGCATAACTGTGTGTTCACATACATTAGGAAACTTTCTCCATTACGATGAGTACAGACATGTACACTATGAAGCTAATTATGTCCATCATGTTTGTCATGATGATATGACGGTCGCTATTCCCTCTGGATGTCCGGCAATAACCCGTCAGCAAGTGCTAGCCCGACCAGCAGGCCCAAGGGGTGTGCGAGCCCACCTGGTAGGTCACATTCGTACATGTGAGTTATGTGTAGAGAAGCACTACACATCCAATTTAGCTCGGACTGGAAAGCTGCCTAAGAGAATGAAATGATGTTTTAAATGATAGGTCCCACTATGTTGCATGTGTTTGCATTTCACGACCCCAATATGCTGCATGTGTTCGCATTTCAAAACCCCAATAGTAGGGTCACTTATTGAGTATTTCTTAAAATACTCAAGTCATGTGCTACTCTTACATTTCAGGTAAGGTAAGGCACCCCTGTACGGATGACGGCAAGGTCGCGTTGAAGACCATGAAACTTGTGTTAAGTTAATTGAATTTTATTTATTTTGTAGCCCTTAGGTTAGGTTAGATCAGAACATTGTTCTAATCTTTTCTTTGTTTTATTTAAATTTCATGTTGTTTATTTTTCATTGTTTTATTAAGCTTTATTGTGCACGGTTAAGTCTATGATATCGTTTTATGAATTATTTTAAATGAATGTTTCCACATAAAAAAGTCATGTCATGCATGTAGTAGCAACTTTATATGGGTTGCACACGTACAAACCCTAAACTAGAGTTATCCCCCATGCTCACGTTTATATTCTATCTCATTGGGTGATTTTGGACATGAACTTTGATTTAAAAAAATGCACCCCTACTTGTTAATCCTCGATATGCGACCTTTGCCAAAAAATAACCCGCCCACGCCTTTTTGACCTCGAACTAGTCCTTAATATTCATTTTGCTAGGTAAGAATAAAAGTCGATACACTTTACTCGGTCTTATTTATGCCTAGTACATTTAATATTACCCTCCTAAGATCTATCTCGAATACGCTGAGTGTTACAAAAAGTGACCGACCTAAGCCTTCTTTTTGGCTTAGAATAGTCTTTGGCTTTTATTTTTCAGTTTTAGAAAATAAATTTGATGTATAATTCATCCTTTTCTTGGTCTTACGAGGCAACAATTAGTGTCTAATATTACCCTTTAGGTGTTTGCCTTGGATAATTGAGTTTATTTACTTGGAATGACCTATAAACCCTCCCATCAACCTAATTTATAGATTTTTCATGATTTCAATTCATTTAATGGGGTAGGCATGAAAAAAAGCACATCATTGTAAGAGCTCAAGTCTACCGCTAACAAATATTGTTCTCTTTGAGTTTTTCGTTCCATTGTTTCCCTCAAGGTTTTAAAATGCGTCTACTAGGGAAATGTTTCCACACCTTTAAGGAATGATTTGTTCCCCTCTCCAACCGATATGAGATCTCACAATCTGCCTCCTTGTGGGCCTAATGTCTGGCTCTGATTCCATTTGTAACAGCTCAAGCCTATCACTAGCAGATATTGTCCTTTTCGGGTTTTTCCTTTCGAAGTTCCCCTCAAGGTTTTCGGATTTTTCCTTCTCCTAGCGGTAGGCTTGGGTTGTTACAAATGATATCAAAGGCAGACATCAAGCGGTATGTCAGCGAGGACGTTGGAACCCCACGTGGGGTGGATTCTTAGGCGTGGAAACCTTTTCTTACCAGATGCGTTTTAAAACCGTGAGACTGACAACAATATACAACAAGCTAAAGCGAACAATATCTACTAGTGTTAGGTTAGGCTGTTACATTAACTCACATCGACTTCAACCACTCTAGCTCTAAAAGATGTAAGCTCTCATCTACAACCCCTTTTTTCTTACTCAAGGCATGGTTTTTGGTTAATCTAGAAGTCAGAAGTTCACCTCATCGTGTGCCACCTTTAGCCTATCGAGGGCGAGTTTATGAGTTTTTAACCCATTATTCATCTTTGGTCCCTAACGTGAGCTCGTTTGTCAGGATTTTTTCATCTACCTTGAGAGAACTCGACCTCAACCTCTTTCTTACATAATTAGTTACTCCTAGATTGTTTATTTTGACCTCCATATCTATAGTGAAAAGTGATAGGCATCGTACTCATAAACCCTAAACTTTATCGTTCCTTTAAGACTCATATTCTTCCAAAAGTTACAATATTATCTTGACCTTTCATAAATATTTCAATACTATTTTTAGAATAGAAATCCATTACAATTTTAAAAAAATTCTAATCCAAAGAGTATGTCAACCAAATATTCTAACATTTTTAAAAAAGTTAATGACCTATTTAAAAAAAAAAAAGTGAATAAATTAAAGACGTATTCAAATTAAAAGTTGAATGACCTATTAGTTATAAAATAAACAATTTAAGGACTTAAATTAGATAAATTTTAAAAATTTAGAGACCTATTTAATATGAACTTTTGAAATTAAATTTCTAATTTAACAAAAAAAAAAATCCTAAAAATATTCACAAAATACCTTTGAATTTTAAAGGATATTAAAAAAAATCATAAACTTTGAAATTGTTTAAAAAATATTTTTTTATAAAAATAAATAATTAAAATTGGCTTGACAACTAATATGTAATATAGAGTAAGTACATTATATTATTTATAATTTTATGGAAAAGTTAATTTTATTTCATATTTATTTCATTTCAAAAATATATTGTTGAAACATAATCATATATTGTTGAAATATATTGTTCCATTTTCCATCTTATAAAAATTTTCATTTATTTTTGTGGAGATCGAAGTAGAAAATTGTAGAGATCGTGTTCCCCACATGTAATTTTTACTCGTTTCGTATTCTTAAAAAAAAATTATTATTTTAAAGTTTTCATTTTTTTTTTTTTAATATAGCCACAAAGCATATATGTGTGTCTGTGTTTTGAAATATATTTATATTAAGCGGGTCAGGGATGGGGCAAGGCGGGGGGAATTGAGCAGAGATGGAGATGAAGAATATAATATTGTTCCCAACCTCATTTGTTTTACAGTGAAAAATGTCTTCGTGTTAGGATCACACAACAAAGCACACACTCGATCTAGATAAACACAAAGAATAGGAGAGAGAAAATGTAGAAGAAATATTGGTTAAAGATTTATAGTGATGATTTCAGGTATGTACAAGAGAATATGAAAAAGGTGGAAAGTACATCTTCAAACCACTAGCTAAAAGTTATATATATATATATAGATAGATAGAGTTCAGTGTACTGTTATAATTTTACCAGATATAACTATGTATTATATATAACTATCTAGTATATATGGTTCTACCAGCTTTTTACTATAAATAGTCATTGACCGTATATGACCATTTTCAAGCTTTATTAGATATAAGACTTGAATAAGGTATAAATAATTAACACGTTTCATAACGTAACAATTCTCTCAATTGGAGACTGATCCAGTCATCAATTCTCCTACTTGAAGTCTGATCCAGTCAACCAAGAATTTCATTCTCAAACGACTATCAATGTCTTCGCTGTACCATACCAATTGAGGTTTTGCAGAACCTCAATTTTCCAACATCAACACATTTTGTCAACATGTTTGCTAGATTTTTTGCACCTTCTATCTTCTCCAAACACATCACCATCTTTCAATAACTTGCGAGTGAAGTAGTATCGTCTTCTGATATCTTTTGTCTTTGATATACCAGGTTCTTCAACAATTGTATTGAACTCTAACTATCTGCATGAAGGATCTTCTCATGCTGCTTCTTGCCCTAGATAGTATGTTATCCATATCATCTCATTTTCAACTTCAGCTATTGTCACGTACTCAGCCTTAGTAGATGGAGGAGCAACACAATTCTGAACCCTAGACATCCAGCTCATCCCATCAACTATGGCTTACTCCCACTTGGTTGTATTCTCCAATTGTAGAGCCTCATCAAAGGGCTCTAGTTCTCCTTCGTCAGTCAGCAACAAATAGTGTAATGAAGATACATACCTATCTGGTACTCTGATAGCTCTGAATGATCTTTTCAACACGTGCTTAGGTGTCACTTGCTCCACCTCTGGTTCCTCAGCAACAGTCTCAGAAGTTTCTTAAGTAATGAATTTTTCTGCAATGTAACCTCACTGTCATAAAAGAATCAAGTAAAAAGGATCCTCTAATTGAAATTAGGAATTCGTTAGGACCTTTAGGGGCGGCCCCTCAAATTGTGAATTTTTATTCATTTTATCAGTTAATAACTCATAATCCGATCTCCCTAACTAAATATTTGCAACTTGACAATTTAAAACAGACTTTTCAAGTACTTAAATATTATTTAATGGATGAAAACGGGGGTATTTTGAATTCCGATCCATGCAGTAACATCGTTTTCAATACATTTAATTTGAATTGGCATTTTCTGTATCATAATTATCACTGCCCCTTGCTTTGTTGTCCCGAAACCTTTCTTCTCTTTGTTCTTGTATAGGACATTTTCATCAAAGTCGCGTCACTATGTCTCAGAACTTTTCTATTCTTGTCATCCCAAAACCTGTACTCGAACATGTCAGAATCATAGTCTATGAAGTAGCACTTCATAGCTTCAACATCAAGCTTATCACTCTTCTTTGGATCAACATGAACATACGTAGTGCAACCAAAAGTTCTAAAGTGAGAATACTTGAGTTCTTTTCTTGACCATACTCTTCTGGCAACTTGAGCTCCAAGGGTATTAACGGCCCTCTATTAATCAAGTAGACTGTTGTATTTACAGCATCGACCCAAAATATTTTTGGCAATCCAGAATGAATCCTTATACTCCTTGCCAACTTATTCAATGTTCTGTTCATCCTTTCAACAACACCATTTTGTCTTGATTTATCGAGAACTGTGCTCGTTAATTGAATTTTCTCAACTGCACAAAATGCTTTGAATTCTGACTTGTCGACTCTCCTCCATTGCCAGACCTCAGGCATTTGTCTTCAAGCCGATCTGATTTTCAACTTCAGCTTTCCACTTCTTGAAGGTGGCAAACACATCTGACTTGTGTTTCAGGAAATAAATTCATACGTTCCTACTGAAATCATCAATGAAGATGACATAGAACTTTAATCCACCAAGTGATGAAACTGGAGATGATCCACAAACGTCTATATGGATCATTTCTAACCTCACTTTCTTAATTTCTCTGGCACTCTTTGTGAAGGTAACTCGTTTCAGTTTGCCTATAACGCAGCTCTCACAAGATCCCATATCAACAGATTTCAAACCTTCTAATACTTATTTAGCAGCCAACATCTTCTTTCTTTTGACGCTTATATGTTCAAGTCTATTGTGTCATAGACTTGAATTTGAAGCACCCTCAACAATAACAATCATGTTTATACACCTTGTAGTGATGTATAAGGTTCCAGATTTTGTGCCACGTGCTACCACCATAGCACCCTTCACAATCTTCCATGAACTCTTTCCAAACTCTGTTACATAACCTGTGCAATCCGACTGACCAATAGAGACCAGATTCTTCTTGAGACCAGGAATATATTTGACATCATTTAAAGTCCACTGATTTCCTGTTGAAGTTTTTATGCAGACATCCCCATTCCTTCAATCTCCAAATCTTTGTTGTCGGCAAGATACGCTTTCTCAAAGTTTCCATAATTGAAATTTCGAAACAGCTCTCGATTTGGAGACGAATGAAAAGATGCACTTGAGTCCAAAATCTAGGATTCAATTGGATTGTCCACGCTGAAGATTAGAGCATCCCCAATATCTTCTACTAAATTTATAGAATCATTATCATCCTCCGATTTGTGATTTTGTTTCCTCTTTGATCTTGTACAATCTTCCCGAAAGTGACCATTTTCTCCACAACTCCAGCACGTTACATTTGGTTTGTCTGGAAAGTTTTTACGATTCTTTGATTTTGATTCCTCTTTGGTCTTGTGCAATCTGTTAGAAAGTGACCATTTTCTTCACAACTCCAATACGTTATGTTTAGTCTGTTTAGAAAATTTTCACGGTTCTTTGATTTTGATCGACTTTTGTTTGGGCCCTTTGATTTACTTCTTCCACTTTGGTCAACATTGAGAATACTACCAGATGAATCTCTGGTTTCTCACTTGCGAATACTTTCAATGAGAACTACATCTCTGATTTCATCGAACTTCACTTTCTCAAATCCTTGGAAACTGTTGATCGTGGCAACAACAGTATCCCACGACTCGGATAAAGATGACATCAAAATCAATACTTTAATTTCATCTTGGAAATTAATTTTCACCAAACTTAGTTGACTTACAATCATATTGAATTCATTTATATGATCAACAACAAATCCACCTTCAGACATTTGTAGATTGAACAATCTTCGCATCAAATACACTTTGTTTCGACAATGCCTTCAACAGATCTAACATTGTCTTCTCCTTAATGATGTTGAACGCCACATTTCTAGCCAGCATCAACCAGATAAACCCTAAGGCCTGACAATCCTTGAGCTTCCACTACTCCGTGCTCATGGTATTTGGCTCCACCCTCGACAAGTGTTCGTGAAGATCTTTCTGGTACAGATAATCTACAATCTGCATCTTCCAGAAATCGAAATTGGATCCATCGAACTTCTCAATTCAAATCTTTGAACTTTCCATCTTCATAAATCATGGTGAATTTCACCTAGCTCTGATACCAGTTGTTAGGATCGCACAATAACACACACACTCGATCTAGATGAACACAAGCAACAGGAGAAATATTGGCTAAAAGTTTATATTGATGTCTTTACGTATATACAACAAGAGAGAATAGTAAAAAGTACATATTCAAAGCACTCCCTAAGGGGTATATATATATGGTTAAGTTTACCGTATATAGCTTTAACCCGATATAATAATCTATTATATATACCAGCTTTTTAATCAATTGTTTACGATGTATAACAATTGATTAAACTATAAATAATCAGCATACTCCATAACCTCTTTGTTTCCCGTCTAAACAAGGAATCCCCTCTACATTCGAGATAGGTCAGCAAGTGCAAGTGGACATCCTATAAATTATATTGTTGTAACTGATCTCACCCATGTTTTCTAATTTCTAATTTTTATACATGAGTGTTGGAGTTTTTTTTTATCTTATTTTATTTTAACAAAAATTTCTCAACGTTCAAATGGTTAAAATAAAATAAACTAAAATAAAAATTCCGGATAAGGTAGGAGTCGATGAAACCAATTCCAAGTGGCATAAGAACAGATTTATGGGCAAAAGGATAATTGATAATATAGCCCTAAAAATAGGGGAAATCAAATAGTGAGGATCTTGGGAGTTGCGATGGCTTCCGCAGTGAACGGTTTCTCATTACTAAATTTAAAACTGCCCACTTCCCTCAGTAAACCCAGAAACCTCTCTTTGAACTTCGCGAAAAGGGCACCATCACTTCAGATTCGAGCCGATTCCATGGCGACTGAGAGGCTGGGCATCAAGGTTGAGAAGAATCCGCCTGAATCTAAGCTTACTGAACTCGGCGTTCGTCAATGGCCCAAGTATTTTGATTTCTATATCTCTTTTCTTGATTGTTTTCTCCTTTTAATTGCTGCAATATCATTGTTTCGGCCGCCTAATGTTTACTGGTTGTTGATGTTGATGGCCCGATTGGCTGTTCTTTTTTATGATCTAGCCTTGATATTAGCGATGTTAGGAGTTTTGGAATTGGGTTTCAATCTGTTTTGAGAGTTTATGAATGTTTATAAATAGATGGATGATTGGATGCTTAAGGTGTTGTTATTTTGATATTTGATCGCTTGAAGTTTCTGGGTTGGACGTTGTGCATATTGTCATTTCTTGTTTGGTTGTTAGGCAGGTAGCTAAGACTAAGAAGAACGACTAGGAATCCTGACCTCCACGATGATATGATATTGTCTACTTTGAGCATAAGCTTTACTTTTGGTTTTTACAAAAGGTCTCGGAGATGTATTCTTTACTTATAAATCCGTGATCATTTCTTTGATTAGCCAATGTGGGACTCCCGCCCCTTGAACAAAGTACATCCTAGAGCCTCCCTGAGGCCTATGGAGCTCTCGAACAGCCTCTCCTTAATCGAGGCTTGACTCTTAAAGAGTACTCGAACAAAGTACATCTTTGTTCGACACTTGAGTCATTTTTTACTACACCTTTGAGGCTCACAAATTCTTTGTTCGACGTTTGAGAATTCAGTTGTCATGGTTAAGTTAAGGGCATGGCTTTGCTTTTGGTTTTACCGAAAGGTCTCATACCAATAGATCATATTCCTTTATTAATCTATGGTCATCTTCTTAATTAGCCGATGTGGGGCTCCCTCCCAACCATTCTCCCCTTGAACAAAGTACACCATAGAGCCTCCCCGAGGCCTATGGAGTCCTCGAACAGTCTCCCCTTAATCAAGGCTCGACTCTTTTTTTTTTTTTTTTTTGAAGGATTTTGTATGTTGGGATGTGGGGGTGTCAAATAACTCACTACAAGTGGGGCACGTCTTTGTCTTACTAGGTTTCAAGATGTATGTTGTTAGTGTTGAGGATTGTTGGAAGGGACTCCCACATTGGCTAATTAAGGAGATGATCACGGATTTATAAGCAAGAAATACATCCCATTGGTATTTGCTCTTTTCTTACGGAAACCAAAAGGAAAGTCATGAGAGCATATGCTCAGAGTGAACAATATCATACCATTGTGGAGAGTTATGATTCATAATATAGTATCAAACCCATGCCCTTAACTTAGTCATGCTAATCGAATCCTCAAGTATCGAATAAAGAAATTGATAGCCTAGAAGGTGTAGTCAAAAGTGACTCAAGTGTCGAACAAATGGTGCACTTTGTTCGAGGGCTTTAGAGAAGAGTCGAGCCTTGATTAAGGGGAGTATGTTCAAGGACTCCACAGACCTCAAGGGAGGCTCTATGGTGTTTTTTGTTCGAGGAGAGGATTGTTGGGAGGGAGTTCGTAAGTAAGGAATACGTCTCCATTGGTATGAGGCCTTATGGGGAAACCAAAAGCAAAAGCAAAGTCACGAGAACTTATGCTCAAAGTGGACAATATCATACCATTGTAAAGGTCCGTAGTTCCAATAGTATTATTTCAAAATAGTTTATGCTAATCTGTTCGTCACCAAATTCATAACTAGTACCTTAGTTTTTGTTTTACAAACCAATAAAGATATATAAATTGTTCAACAGAAACTTGAAAGCATGAACTGGAGAGATGGGTTTTTGATTAATTGGATGTTTTGATTGTGAATCCAACAGGTGGGGGTGTGGGCCGAGCAAATTCCCATGGACATATTCGGACAAGGAGACATGCTATTTGCTAGAGGGAAAGGTAAAGGTTACTCCAGCAGGCTCAGATGAGGGGGTCGAGATTGGCGCTGGGGATTTGGTTGTGTTCCCAGCGGGAATGAGCTGCACTTGGGATGTCTCAATTGCTGTGGATAAGCACTATAAATTTGGTTAGTTGTATCTAAAGCCCTTTGTATGTTCATGAACTCCATTGCTCCTTTTCTTGTTCAATCGAACCGAACCGAACCAAACCGGATTTATAGGTTCTATTACTGAATTGCTTATGCCACAAACTGAGTATCAATCCAAGATCACATTTGAGTTTGATGCTCACAATTAGAACCTAAAGTTTTCCTTCTTGTATCCCCATAGGGAGGGCGCGACGACCCGTCCGCCAACATAAACACAAATAAAATCCTCGAATTGCACATATAGAAAGAAAACGAACTATTTCTATTTTCAGAGCTTAGGTATATGAAGAATGACTTTTTGGTCTCTTTCGTCCGGTGGTTAGGACATTGTCTTTCCATGTCGAAGACACGAGTTCGATTCTCATAAGGAATAGGTATGATTTTTACTGATCAAATAAAAATTTCCTCTATTTTTTTTTTTTTGCTCGAAATAGTCTATCCCCTTTAGAATGAATCTCAATCGTTTGTCAATAGTTCTCTTTTAATACAATCGTTTTTGAACGAACGAGCAACCCTTTTTTCGAACGAAAATGCAAATTTGAATATTCAAAATACTTTCATCAGTTGACTTATGTTCTCCCCGTCTTAGAAATTCAAAAGGATATAACAAATAATTTATAACATATTACTTATTTTCCGTGCCCATTTCAATCACATCGTGCTATGTGAACATTTAAGTAATAGCATCGACGACAAAACATAATCAAAATCAAAAGCTGGAACGTCGTTAAAGACTAAATTTATAATTTAATAAAATAAATGGGAAGAAGACATCTTAATGGGCAGCTATTTCCTTTTCATTTTACAGATTACTCAGATATGTTAGCCTAAACGATGAATGCCTTTTTCCTTCCATCCTCCCTAACACAATGGACTTAACCTGAGCTATGTGGTGTTACAATGGGATAATTACACCATATCTGTTTATTTCTTCCCCCAAAATAACATAAACCAAAAAGGGGGAAATGTATTTTTTTTCTTTTTCTTTTTCTTTTCATCACGGTCGTGGTTACCTTATCTTGCACGTTTCTATAGACTCACAGCTCTCGATGACATCTCTGCCTCGCCTTCCTCCATATTATCCTATAAACATATTGTTTAGTTGCAACAAAGAACAAAACTGATATGAACCACGAACAAGGAATTTTCATACCTTAAGAGCCAAGAAGCTACGACAATCCTTACACTTATATTCAAGCTATGGTGAGCTCGTTAAAGGAAATTCTAGAAGACGTTGGAGACCTCCCTTATATGTTGTGCAAAGTTGAGCTTCAAAAAATGTGCTTATTAGTCATACTTAGACTAGTGCCACAAATTCAACTGAGTTCATTAAATGTAACTTAGAGTGCATTTAATGCATCTCTTTCTCGAAGCTCAACTTTGCACAACATATAAGGGAGGTCTCCAACGTCTTCTAGAATTTCCTTTGATGAGTTCACGAAGTTTGTTGTAGTTTCTTAGCTCTCGTCCTTGTAATTGAACCTTGAGGTATGGAAATTCCTTGTTCGTGGTTCATATAAAAAATGTTAGGCCATATTTGAAAGAAATGGTACCTCTGATTCTTTCGACTTGGTTTCAGCTAGATACCGCTCCAACGCTCCATCACCACGAAGAATTTTGCCTCCACAGCCTCTCGAATTTAGTGAGCCAACGGATTCTTCGTCGACGACAACGGCGTCTACTCTTTCGTTTCCAGTCTTGACGTCGGGGATCTAAACCATTTGAGAATAGAAATGAGCTAATGTTGTAATGGGCTATATAAAGATGGATGATTTTGGCATCAATACCTCATACATGGCTTCTGCAAGAACGGTTTCCAGTATGGCTCTCAAGCCTCTGGCACCAGTGTTCTTAGCCATTGATTTCTGGGCAATCAGTCTCAGTGCTTTCTCTGTGTAATGCAGCTTCACCTGGAAATCGAATGGTGGTTCGGCTAAGACGGTCTCTACTCCACAATGATAGGAGAGAGTTTCGTGTAGGATAACGTAGAAATCGTTGCATGAGAAAGTAAATACTCACGTTATTCATGCCAAACAACTTCTTGTACTGCTTACCGAGGGCGTTTTTCGGTTCAGTGAGGACCTGTTAACAACAGCGGGTCCAAGTAAAGTTTCGAGCTCATTTGGGTTGTAGAAAGAAAATGCCGAAGAAAATCAAGTCAGACAATGTTTTGGGTTTCAAGCTCATTCGAAGTCCAAGCAATGGAGGCTTTATGTAACGACTCAAGCCCATCGCTAACAGATATTGTCCTCTTTGGGCTTTCCCTCAAGGTTTTTAAAATGTGTATGCTAGGGAGAGGTTTCCACACCCTTATAAGGGGGTTTCGTTCTCCTCTCCAACCGATGTGGGATCTTACAATCCACCCCCCTTTGGGGCCCAGCGTCCTTGCTAGCACACCGCCTCGTGTCTACCCCCTTCGGGGCTCAGCCTCCTCGCTGGCACATCGCTCGGTGTCTGGCTCTAATACCATTTGTAATGGCTCAAACCCACCACTAGCAGATATTGTCCTCTTTGAGCTTTCTCTTTCGGGGTTTCCCTCAAAGTTCTTAAAATGTATCTGCTAGGGAGAGGTTTCAACACCCTTATAAAGGGTGTTTCATTCTCGCCTCCAACCGATGTGGGATCTCACAATCCATCCCCTTCGAAGCCCAGCGTCCTCGCTGACACTCGTTTCTTTCTCTAATCGATGTGGGACTCCCACCAAATCCACCCCCTTCTGGGCTCAGCCTCCTCACTGGCACATCGCCCGGTGTCTAGCTCTGATACCATTGGTAATTGCCCAAGCCCACCGCTTGCAGATATTGTTCTCTTTGGGCTTTCCCTCAAGATTCTTAAAACGCGTCTGCTAGGAAGAGGTTTCTACACCCTTATAAGGGTGTTTCGTTCTCCTCCCCACGTGACTATCTTATAGGACAATTCAGACAATCATATAAACAAAATTGTTAACTAAATATTAGATCTCTAACGAAGTTCTTTCTTCCAGTTGTGGTGTTCTAGATGAACAACAATAAAGAAATAATGATGGATACCTGGACAAGCTGTTCTTCAGTCAAGGCTGATAAGCTAACAAGAATTGGAAAACGCCCTATAAACTCTGGTATCAGACCATATGCTATAAGATCAGAACTCTCAACCTGGAAAGCACGAAATAGAACATTTAGACGAACTTTAAAGGGACTCGGGCATTATGTCGAGGGGACGTATCATCCCAAAAATAAAGTAATATTCATTGACTATGCCAACAAATCTAAAGAGCCTTCGTTCTCACCGTTTCCAGCAACGAAGATGTAACAGCAGCGCTCGTAACCCCACCCATTCTCATGTTAGCACGAACAGGCGCGCCAAAACCGATAGAAGAATCTTGCCGTCTATCAGAGATTGTCTTTTCTAGATCTATGAACGCTCCACCACATATGAACAAAATATCTTTTGTGTCTATCTGCACATTTTCAAAGCAATAGCCAACATCAAACCCCATAAAGGGATTGTATGCACAACAAGAAGTCGCTATGAAACTTAAATGCAGCAGGGTGTGAATGTCTACAAGGGATGATTCTCAGATTATAATTAAGAGATATAAATTTAAATGTCTACAAGTGATAGATTCAAGACTTGTTTATGTAGTTTCACAGCACAAAAGGTACATTGTTATCCACGAGGTATACATAAGCTACCTTGATTTCTAAGGGCTCTTGGACCTGACATACTTAAGTTGAAGTTCTGCAGGCCGCTCAAGCCTATTGCTAGCAGATATTGTCCTCTTTGGTCTTTTCTTTTTGGGCTTCCCTCAAGATTTTAAAACGCGTCTACTAGAGAGAGGTTTCCACACACTTATAAAGAATGTTTCGTTCCCCTCTCCAACAGATGTGGGATCTCACACCTACCTAGTAACTCTCTCTTTACCCATCGTTTCCAGCCTTGAGCTTATGCTCACAGCTTGTAGGCACATGAAGTCTTGAGTGACCCCAAACCTGTGCTCCTACGTGGATCTTTGCTTCTTACCTCATGTCTCAATTTTTTAGGCTTTCCCTTTCGGGTTTCCCCGCAAGGTTTTAAAACGCATCTGCTAGGGAGAGGTTTCCACACCCTTATAAAGAATGCTTCGTTCCCCTCTCCAACAGACGTGGGATCTCACACCTACATAGTAACTCTCTCTTTACCCATGGTCTCCAGCCTTGAGCTTATGCTCGCAGCTTGTAGGCACATGAAGTCTTGAGTGACCCCAAACTTGTGCTCCTACGTGGATCTTTGCTTTTTACCTCAGGTCTCAATTCTTTGAGCTTTCCCGCAAGGTTTAAAATGTGTCTGCTAGGGAGAGGTTTCCACACCCTTATAAAGAATGTTTCGTTCCCCTCTCTAACAGACGTGGGATCTCACACCTACACAGTAACTCTCTCTTTACCCATCATTTCAAGCCTTGAGCTTATGCTCGCAGCTTGCAGCACATGAAGTCTTGTACATGTATACCCTGTTTATTCCCTGTTTATTCTATTTATGTGTGTACATGTATACATGTAATACGTGTAAAGCTGTCTCTAAGCAAAGATAAACAAATTTCTTCAGAAAAATCTGACAAAAAAAAACAATGGACACTTGCATACAGGTGAATAAAAGAAACTCGAGAGTATGTTTTCGTATATATTACCTGAACGTTATCACCGCGAGGATGTTTTCTCGTCCCCTTCTCAGGAACATTTACTATCTGACAACAAGTCATACCCAGAATTTAGGATGGGGAAATATAAGTTAAAAATAATACAAAATTTGGATCTTTAAATGACAACATACACAAATCATGCAATGTGTTTCTTAATTCTTATAGTGTTTAGTGTTGGACTTGGGACAGGGCTTAGAGATAGGATTTTTTCCTTAAGAACCCGCATTAGGAGAAATCGCACTCGATCTTCAATACCTTCGATGGAGAAACCACATAGTTTTAAACCGTTCGATGTATAAATGAGAAAGTGCAGAAGGCAACGGTTCTTAAAAGGCACTTTTTTTATATAAAAATCTTGATCTTTTGAAAACCTTTCATTTCAAAAGATCAAGATTTTTATATGAAACAGAAAATATTTCATTCCAGAACATCAAGAAGACCAGCTGTAACGACCCAGGCCCACTGCTAGCGGATATTGTCCTCTTTGGGCTTTCCCTTTCGGCTTCCCCTCGAGGCTTTAAAACGCATCTGTTAGGGGAAGGTTTCCACACCCTTATAAATGGTGGTTTGTTCTCCTCCCCAACCAATGTGGGACATCACAATCCACCCCCTTCGGGGCCCAGTGTCCTCGCTGGCACTCTTTCCTTCCTCCAATCGATGTGGGACCGCCCCCAAATCCACCCCCCTTTAGGGCCCAACGTCCTTACTGGCACACCGCCTCATGTCTACCCCCCTTCAGGGAACAGCGAGAAGGCTGGCACATCGTGCGGTGTCTGGCTCTGATACCATGTGTAACGACCCAGGCCCACCGCTAGCAGATATTGTCCTCTTTGGACTTCCCCTCAAGGCTTTAAAACGCGTCTGCTAGGGGAAGGTTTCCACACCCTTATAAATGGTGGTTTGTTCTCCTCCCCAACCAATGTGGGACATCATAATCCATCCCCCTTCGGAGCCCAGCGTCCTCACTGGCACTCTTTCCTTCCTCCAATCAATGTGTGACCGCCCCCAAATCCACCCCCCTTTAGGGCCCAGCGTCCTTACTAGCACACCGCCTCGTGTCTACCCCCCTTCGGGAAACAGCGAGAAGGCTGGCACATCGTCCGATGTCTGGCTCTGATACCATTTGTAACGACCCAGGCCCACCGCTAGCAGATATTGTCCTCTTTGGGCTTCCCCTCAAGGCCTTAAAACACGTCTGCTAGAGGAAGATTTCCACACCCTTATAAATGGTGGTTTGTTCTCCTCCCCAACCAATGTGGGACATCACACCAGCTTAGCGGGCCGAAGAACAAGACGCCCCTTCCCTACAAACTTACAAAAAAAACTCCCAATCTAAATGGCTACTCCTCGGGCTGTGAACTGTATAAGGTCACAAAAACAATCAAAAGAATTGTATTTATCTGAAATATTCTAGCACTTCTTTCGTCCCAAATAAGACACAAAATAGCCTTCGCAGTGTTTGATCATAATACGAACTTTGTCTTTCAATCCCCAGCAGCTCAAAGACTCCACCAGCCACTGATCTAACGCCAAACAGTGTCACCAATTTAAACAGAATAAGTTACCAAAGTAGTTCCACTCTCTTTTGCATATGTAGGGGAGATATTCAGGTTAGGATATCTTCTTTGCATTTTTTATCATGAGTTTTAATGCTGCTGTGAGCAACTGTCCAAAGAAGGAACCGCCCTTTCGGGTACGGAACCTCCCCAACTTAAAGAGCAGATCTCTTTTCTTGCAATGCCAAGTAAGTTGCTTTCACTGTGAAGCCTCAACTCTTCCAGATCATCAATAGATTCAGCAGGAAGCAAGATTGCATCAAGAATTTGCCTCCTCTCCAGAAAAGGCATTTGTGTATCATCCATGGTATAGGACAAGCCATTTCTTAGTCGCTCGCCAAGAACTATGACCGCGGTTTTATAAAGGGAAGTAACAAGACTCATAGGTCTAAAGTCGCTCACTTTCAACACCTCACTCTTCTTTGGAACCAAAGTTACAAACGTTTTGTTCGTCCCCTTATTAAGAATTTCGTTCTTTAAAAATTCTTGGAAATTTCTTAAGAAACCAAGCTTTCATAGAAATGTACAGTGGCATACAAAATAATCACAAAAGTAGTCCTCAATAAAGAGCTTCACGGGGCAAGGAGCGGATCCCCGCCCCATTGAAAGAAACTTCAAGCCAAGCGAATCATATCAAGCTGATAAAAAGATCCTGATTCGAGATAGATTCCGGCCAACAAAAACTCAAAGAGATGCATAAAACCTCACAATGTCACACACCTCTTCTAATAAAGATCTCTCCCCCTCTAAAAATTCTACCATTTCTCTTGATCCAAACTCTCCACAATATAGCAGAAACAAGCCTACCACAAGCCTCTCCCCACACTATAGCAAAATTCGACTATATACACAAAACGTAATGGTAATAAATTTTGAAAAAAAAAATTAAAAATGATACGCAAAAACAAGATATACTCGACCCATGTGTTCTATGGAAGATTAATCAAAGGTGACTGCAATGGTTTTAATCTACTCGTGGAGGATAAATTCTAAAAAGAAAAGGACGTTTTTTTTTTTTTTTTTTTTGCTTTGGTAAGAAACCGAGCTGTTATTCAGTTAAAACGAAAGAAAACAAGGGCGTGCAAAAACAACACTAAAAAGAAAGTGAGCCCCTCCTGTACCTCCTTACTTGATCTATCCACCTCTCAAAAAATCCTAATATTTCTCTACAGAAAACGAGTTTGCCACAACACATTGCCTTTCTCACTGAAAATCGAACACGAGGACCTACTCGATCATAGAAAAGCAATCTCTCCTCCAAGCCACATGTAAACCAAAAGCCCTCGACCATCTTCTCCAAATTGATGGTGCAAGATGACAATCCCATAGAAGGTGGTGAAGGTCCTCCTCCAGTTGTCTACAGAGAATGCACCATTGCAGTTGTACTAAAAAGGAAGAGTGGCGTCGGACCTAATCCATAGTGTTCACCCGACCATGTAAAACTTGCCACACAAAATTTGATCTTCTTTGAGATTTTACACTTCCAACAAAAGAAGAGGTAACCTGGGAAGGAATAGAGGCAGACAAAATGCGAAAAAGTCTATAGGAGAAACCTCCTGAAGAATCAGGATACCAAATCCTATGATCCCAAATCCCTGGGAAAAATGCGTTGGTCTAACTCTCTAGAAAAATGCATTGGTCGATGCCACTTTGTCACAACAACCGCCACTTTGTCAGACAAAGGACATCAAAAGCCCAAGGAGAAGGCAAAGTCGATGCCACCAAATTATGCTTCTATTGGAAAAGATGTTATAGAAGAGGAAACAACTCACAAAAAGGTTTATCTCCTAACCTACGGTCTTCCCAAAAGTAAGCTTTCAAGCCTTACCAAACGTAGCAACTAAAGCACTGAGAAAAAAAGGGAAATCATAAGCAATAGCTTTTCGAAAAACTTTAACAGCTCTTATTAGAACCACAACTTGCCATCGAGTTCAGAAATGTCACGAACACTTACCCAGTAAGGCCTTATAACGTAATCTCAAGTTCCCAAATCCCTAAACCTCCTAATTCAATCGGTTGCATCACTAACTCCCACTTGACTAGAAGAGACCCTCCCCCCTCATCTAGTCCTTCCCACAAGAAATTCTTTATCACTCTCTCATGGAATTAACTCATAAAAGAAGTAAATTGGAGATTTCACTCAACACTGGATAAGGGCGAGTTTCCACTTTAGAGAGAAAAAAAAAAAGCATGTTTCCGATAATACAACCTTTTTTTAATCTTATCTGAGACAGGATACCAGAAAATGTGACTCAGCAGGTTACCTCCCAATGGCAGTCCAAGATAAGTGGATGAAAATTGAGTCACCTCACATACAGGTGAAGAAGCCCAAGAACTTAATTTGGTAGAGAAACAATTGGGACCGATAATGGGACATCGACCCCGGTTAATCTTAAGGCTAAAAATAGCTTCAAAGAACGACAAGAGTACATTAAGATTAACGAGAGAGCTATCACGGCCTAATAGAAGAAAAGAATGTCATTAGCAAACTAAAGATGGAGTCAAGTGAATTCCCACCTTAAAACCCTCCACCGCCCCCTATCCACTCTAACGACACAATTCTATACCATACATCTTCACTAGTATAAAGAGGAAAAGTGACAAAAGATTCCCTTGTTTAAGACCCCTAGAAGCAAGAATCTTTCCTCTAGGCCTCCCATTAACAATGATTGAGAAGCTTGCAAATCTTACATAATTCTAGATCCAAGATCTCCACTTAAACCTAAACTCCTTGTAACGACTCAGATGCACCGCTAGCAGATATTGTCCTCTTTGGGCTTTCCTTTCGGGCTTCCCCTCAAGGCTTTAAAACGCGTCTGCTAGGGGAAGGTTTCCACACCTTTATAAAGGATGATTTGTTCTCCTCCCCGACCAACGTGGGATCACACTCCTCCTCTCAACATTATCTTAGAAGGTTCAATCCAGATGGTCAAAAGCTTTCTCTAATTCAACTTTGAAGATAACCCCTTCTATTTGCTTCCTATGGTCTTCAATGGCTTCATTAGCTATCAACACTTGGTCTAAGATTTGTCTTCTAGCTATATAAAAGCCTCGAGATTTAGAGACGGTACTAAGAAGGACCTTCCTCAATCTATGATCTTATATAAACAAGTACAGGCTAATGGGTGTAAAGTCTTTAACTGTGTTAGTCTTATCTTTCGTAGGGATACAACACACACGTCTCACTCATCCTAGAATCACTAATGCCCCTTTCATGAAATCCAACGAAAACCTTCCATTTGTCCTCTTTAATAATAAACTATCTCTCACTCAATATCCCGATCCTCCAAAACGAAAGTCCCATTATTCTTACGCCTCCTACCTCTCACTACAGTGTGAAAGGAGGAATTTTCATCCTCCTCCCTAATCTAATCGGACTTCGTTCTATCTCGAGCTTATATCCTTCCTCCTAATAAGTGTCTCAAACTCATTTTTCAAGGAAACTTTTTCCTTCCTCAACTCTGTGGGAAGAATCCTATCCTCCTCTTCTAATTCTTTCCACAATCTCAGCCTTCCTCGTTCTTAAATCACCAAAAACAGTCAGATGATGAGAAATAATATGGTACCTTACATGCAAACCGGTATATGTAAACCCTTAAATGTAAGCCAACTCACTACACAATAAGAAACTGCATGCCCATGGACATATTACAATAACCATTTTCAGTGATATTTTGTGTATAAATTTGTTAACTGACGCCAATAGTAAAAGATGTACACAAAAAAAGAACAGAATAATGTACAACCTGAAATAGCATAACAATTTTTTCGTTAACACGTTAAATTGGAAAAAGTAATGCACTGGAAGTGATAAAGTTTAATCAACTCACAGTTCCTTCTAGCATCTTCAATAATGCCTGTTGAACGCCTTCACCAGAAACATCTCTGCTAATATTTAGACTCTCAGCCTAAGAAGAAGAACACCAGTGAAAAAGGTTGATGTTGATATAGTAGATCTAGATAAAGGAAGCAATTGATTAAATGAAGAATCGTGAAAACCTTCTTTGTTATCTTGTCAACTTCATCAATGTAAATCATCCCTTGTTGAGCTGCTTGTACATTGAATTCTGCTGCCTAAATCAATATAAAATGTGCATCAATATCAGCAGCTCATAGATTAGTTAGCAAGATCTGGATACTTATAAAGTAAACGGACTGTTCAATGGGGAGAAAATATTTAAGTAAGAACCGGATGTCTTGAACTAAAACAGTCATCAAGCATCCAATCAGTTTAACAAAATGGTGACGAAACGACATAGATGTATTTCTGTATACCAGAAAAGGCATATGATCTTGTGGAAGAAAAACTTTAACAGAATGACACCGAGTTTTAACCAGCGTCAAAATCAAGAGCATGGAAAAACTTCATCAATCATAAAGCAACATTGATGAAGGGACGAGTTGAGTTAAGCCAAGCAAATATTTGCTTATGTTTCAGCTAGCTGGTGACAAAATCCAAATTAGTGGTAGTTTCAGGTGTCATTTGGGTATTAACATATTCTCAATTTGTTGAGCTGAATTATAAGTCACTAATACACCATATCAGCAAGCTACAAGAAAATTTCTAAACACAGTTAACGAAATTAAACATGAAACTTACAGCAAGTAGCTTGTACAAAATCGATTCGACGTCTTCTCCAACATAACCAGCCTGCAAAAAGTAAAAGCATCCTCTCTTAATTCAATAACAAATTTTATTATCTTGAGAAGAAGCTAATATTGTATGAACTAGTGTTGGAGGCTTGGAGCACATGGAAAAATGAAGAAAATTAGAGCAATGTGTATTCTGGTTCTCTACTATCAAATTAATGGATTGCTTCTACATTTATTGCCCCGCGTCCCTTTTGAGAGGAAACAAACAAAAGGATAAGGCACCCGTTAATGAAAACTGAAAAACTTTATCTTCGAAAAGTCGACTATGTAGACTACAAGAAGAAGAAATTCCAAAATACAAGGACTTAACACTCCAAAACCAATCATAAGTAAAGCAATGAACTCTATCCCATGCAGCTTCCACATTTTCATCCTCATCTTTGAAGACCATCTTCTCATTCAACAAATAGCCAACAGAGTGCCTAATCACATGGTTTGCCCTCAAGGTTTTTAAAACGCATATGCTAGGGAAAGGGTTCCACACCCTTATAAAGGGTGTTTCGTTCTCCTCCCCAACCGATGTGGGATATCACAATCCACCCCCCTTCATGGCCTAACGTCCTCGCTGGCACTCGTTCCTTTCTCCAATCGATGTGGGACCCCACCAAAACCACCCCCTTCGGGGAACAGCCTCCTTGCTGGCACATCGCCCGGTGTCTGACTTTGATACCATTTGTAATGGCTCAAGCCCACCGCTAACAGGTAGGTATTGTCCTCTTTGGGCTTTCCCTTTCGAGCTTCCCCTCAAGGTTTTTAAATGCGTCTGCTAGGGAAAGGTTTTCACACCCTTATAAAGGGTGTTTTGTTCTCCTCCCCAACCAATGTGGGATATCACAATCCACCCCCCAGCGTCCTCGCTAGCACTCGTTCCTTTCTCCAATCGATGTGGGATCCCCACCAAATTCACTCCCCCTTCGGGGCCCAGCATCCTTACTAGCACACCGCCTCGTGTCTACCCCCCCCCCCCCCCCCCATTCAGGGAACAGCCTCCTCGTTGACACATCGCCCAGTGTCTGGCTCACGGCCCAAGCCCACCGCTAGCAGATATTATCCTCTTTGGGCTTTCCCTTTTGGGCTTCCCCTCAAGACTTTAAAACGCGTCTGCTAGGAAGTTCTCCTCCCCAACCAACATGAGATATCATAGTCTTCTTGTTTCACTTTTAGGCACCTTATGCAACAATCAAGACATATCTCTTTACAAAAAGACCAGCGCACGTCAAATGGAATTAGAAGCCTATAAATGGTGAAAAGAAAGTAGATTAATACTGAAAAGTTTAATGATGTCATTGGAGCCACAGTACCCAACACATTAACCATACAATTCTCTTTGATCTCTTCTCAATTTTCCACATAATCTACTTCCACTTTGTGGGTTAGGGCTACCTAACTCTATAAATAATTGTAATCTTCCACCTGATCCCAGTGGGGATTGCAAAAGAAAATATGTATACAATAATGTGTGGTCTATACCCATTGTCCAAAACTTTCCTTCTAGTTCTAGTCAGACATCTTTCACACATTAGTTACTAATTTATTTCTTCTTTGGATTGAAAGCAGTATTTTATCTATCATAAAAGAAACATTCCATAACATTTCAATCTTGGCTCTCGAGGAAGTCTCTAGGGAACCAAAACTTGATACTCCGAACGGAGAAAAGCTACTTTGGTCAGTATTTTGAGATAGAAAAGGAAAGTTTCTTAACACTTTTAAATCACATGGCTTAAAGCACCTCATCATTGAGTAGGGGTACAAGAAAGAACTAATATCATGAAGTTAGGATATCTCCATCTGATATAAAAGCACTCTCCCGTTCTTTACCGCTTAGTTGCTAGCCTCTTATCTCGTTGAGAATCAACCTAAGACATACCCAATCATCCCAAGAATTGTGCTGCAACTGAGCTACCCTTTGTTTCAAATAATTAACAAAAGAACGTATAAGCAAAACCGTAAAAGGCAGTGTGCTTTCTAGTCCGAAGAAACTATGAATTTTTATCAATATGGCAAACCTTAACTTCATGACTTCATACAGAAGTTATCAAGTTCAGCAAATCATAAATAGGTGAACATGAAATTATTCACAAAGGAAGAAAAGGCACAAGATGATGACAAGGATGTGTCAGAAGCTCACAGTAAACATACGAACACCATCATATTTTACGGTTTCCTAAAAATCATTCCGAAAAGGAACAAAGAAAGAAAGAAACTCACCTGTGTTAAAGTTGTAGCATCAGCAATGACAAATGGCACATTCACAAATCGAGCCAAAGTCTTAGCAAGGAGTGTCTTCCCTATATTACAATTCGCAAATCAGAACGAGGCTTCAATGAATAACAATCAGAGACAATACATTGGAACTCGATAAGCGTATAAGTTCATACCAGAGCCTGTTGGGCCCATCAAAAGAACATTGCTCTTTTCTAACTCGACGTTATCATCATCATCTATCCGATCTTGGGTACCTGATTCAGTTCCCGACCTGCAACACAAATCCACAACAACAATAGCAGCCAACTCATGGACATGAACTGAAAGGAAATATTTCCCAAAATAGCAATTTTGATGCAAATGTTATAGAAAAAAACTAACCCTTTTTGCAAGGAAGCATGATATATTCGTTTGTAATGGTTATGTACAGCCACAGAGAGTACCTGAGAAAGATGAAGAAAGCTGACTTCAAAATTTAACAATAGTTCACCAAATAATGACATAACTTCCCCTTGCAACAACAATCACCTAAATTTGCAAAAATATGTTCTTCAGCACCGAATATTAGAGCTTACATTCGTTCGCTCCTAGTTATCGATGTGCTAGAACGTGATCAAACTTCAAAGACTAAGTAATTGGAGAAATTTAGAAAGAAACTAAAAAACATGACAAGCTGGGCATAATTAACTGCATGATAGCTGAATATATGTCCATTTTTATGCAGAAAAGCCACGATGAAATGCATACAAATGATAATTCTATTAGATCACTGAAAAAGAGTATGCAGACCTTCTTGGCTTTTTCTTGGCCAATAACAAATTTGTCCAAACCCTTGCAAATCTCTTTTGGAGTTGGTAGATCCTTCCCCAAATTCGATCCACCCCACTCACTCTTCTTACCATCACCAGCGCCATTTCCACCAGAACCGGAGGTGATTCCACCAGGACCTGTAGCACGAACGAAGTTCACACCAGGCACAAATGGCGGTCCCGGAGGAGAATGCACCGCCAACCCATTGACGGGGGGCGGTCCAGGAGGCCAATTTTCAGGCGGTTCTCCACCAGACGATCTCATAGTTTCGAATAAGGAGACTCTCAGCCTACCACTCGCATAATTTTCATCTGAAGAACCGATGATGGCATTACCTTTACCATCTTTGCTAGTGATCCTTTTTACTGCGGAATTCTTTGGTTTGGAATTCAGATTACCGATCTCAATGAAGCTGCCCTGTAGAGGAGCGATCTTGTAAGGGCGGAAATAGTAAGCGGATTTGCAATTGGGGCACAAATTAACAGCCTCGTAAGCTTCTCTTCCTCCAGCAGCCTTGGAAGGAGCATCACCAGAAGGAGGATTAAGGGTTGGGAAATGGCGGCTAGAGAAGATGATATCCATATGCTTGGAACAACGTGGGCAATTGGCCTCAGCCCGAATCTTACGGATTGGAGTACCTGTGTTATTGGACTGTGAATTGAAATCATCGGAACCAGACCCGCCGTTGTCCCATTTGTACCGCTCCTGAACGCCGATAAACGATTCCCGCCGGCGATAACTCGAAACATGAAGATAATTGAGATGGGTCGAAATGGGGCAAATCTGGGTCGTGCGGTGATTCGGATTTGAGAAACAGAGCAACCTTATCGCCTGCAACTTCTTCCATTTCAAGATCGCACTTCCACCACTGCCAGACATGAGAAATTTGTATATAATCCAACAAAGATGAACAAATAAGATCGTTCGTCAAGAACCCAGATGAAATCCAATTCAGTTCAAGCTCTAAATCTCAAGAACAGAGAGAGAAACAGAGAGAGAGCGAGGGACAAATCGACGAAAAAGGTGCGCATCAAATGAAAGAGTACAAACTTGGCAAGGAGAATGTTAATTTATTGAGAAAGAGAAGGGTGTGGAATATTTTATGATTGTGAGGATGAGAAGGAGTGTGGGATTTGGGAAAGAAAACAGGGAGAGGAGCGAAGGAGGGGAAGATGAAATTGGGAGAGTTTCAAGGAGAAACTCTCATGGTAAGCAATTCTTCGTCCATGCTCGATTTCAGCTCTCGAATGGATATTGTGGATTTTCTGTAATTTATGTCGGAATTTTTTATTGCTCATGATGTCTCATAAATGGTTAATTCCAATTTCTACCATTAATCACATAAATTCCACTGTGTTTTTATACTTAGAAACACTATCCAAATATGAAAAAAATAAATAAAAATGAAATAAAATAACTATATGTGGAGGTTAGATAGGTAAAACATCATGCCGTCAATCGAAGGAACTTAGTGGTTGATCATCTCAAAAATAAAATAACCATATGTGGAGGTCAGATCAATAAGCATGACAAGAAACATTTATACAATATCATACACATTCAATGACGTTTTTTTTTTTTGTTAACAAAATGGTTTAGTTTCAATAGGAGGTCTCTTGCATTGAGACTTTGTAATAACAATTCTAACGTGTGGGTTCTATAAAACATAGTTTGGGCGTTCGTTAGGTCGAAGAACATTACTAAAAACTCAAAAGCCTCATATTTCGTTACGCACATTTTCTTGGGTTCATCTCCCTCAACAATGCGTATTTCGGAGTACCCTAATCATAAGTTTAGCTTTGTGAAGTATTTTGGCCTTGTGAAGCTGGTCAAATAGGTCAGATATTATCGGTAAGGGATATTTGTTATGTATTGTCACCTTGTTCAAGGCTCGATAGTTTATGCACAGACGTAACGTCACATCCTTCTTTTTCTAAAATAGTACGAGGGCCCCATAGGGTGCCTTTGCGAAGCGGATGAATCCTGCAACTAACAACTCATCCAGTTGCCTTCTCAGTTTGGCTAGCTCTAGTGGAGTCATCCGATATGCATTTTTCACTAGAGTTCGACCCTAGGGAGAAGCTCGATTTCATGATCAATGCCCCAACGAGGTGGTAGTGTTTTTGGCAAGCCCTCTGACATTATGTCAGCATAATTATTCAAGACATCCCTAAGTTCACTCGGGACAAGTTCAATAATAGTTACATCTTCCACTAAAGGTATGGCTATAAATGTGGGCTACTCTTGCATGAGCTCTCTTATCAATTGTAAGAAGTAAGTAGGATTGTGATTGGTAATCACTATGCACTTTGCTAATGACATTGGAATGACTTTGTGCTTAATGAGGAGATTCATTCCAAGTACCACGTCGAAGTCAACCATGCGAACCACGACTAGGTTTATTTTTCTTGACCAAGCCCCTAGTTTTAAGGAGACTCTCTTAGAAACACCAACATAGATAGGACCTACGAATTAATAGCTTTCATTTTTCCAGGGTCCTCTATTATTGACGGGCTTCTTGGTCAGAGATGAAATTATGAGTCACGCTTGAGTCTACTAGGATGTTTTTGCTGGGTCGCGAGTTTATTGTCGGGTCTATGAACATTATCCCTTTCTCGGTTACTTCCTTTGGGTCGACCTTCTTTTGGATGGCAACAAAAATTCCAATGCACCCATCTTGGGGTTATGTTGGTCTTCCTCTTTTTTGGATGCTGGCTCGATTCTCGAGTCATTGCTCTCTTGTATGGAGACTTGGAGTGCACTGAGGAATGCTTGATGAGGATAATAGGACATCCTATGGGTGATTTTGCATAACAAACACGGTAAAGGTGTCGTTGGATAGTTCCTCTGGGGGTAGGGCCCTTGGAATAGTCTGACATTTGTACTCTAAGGAGATCTATCTGTTCCGCCATTTTGTCTATTGTTCCCTCTGTTTGTTCTATTGGGACCTTCAATTCGCTGACTTGGTGACTTATAAGGTTTGCCCCTAGAGATTGGGGTTGGTGTACTCTTTCTTTGGAATCGAGCTTCATCCCCAAAGTCTAGGAGTCTCTCTACGGCAACAAGTGCGGTGACACGATCTTGAATTTTTTGTTTGTATAACTTTATTCTGGCCTAGGGTTACAATCCTTCGACAAAGCAGGATATTTTTTCCTTCTCAGACGTATCCTGATGTTTTAACATTAAAGCTGAGAACTTCTAAATGTAGTCTCTTATGCCTCCAGTGTGTCTCAGTTCTTGAAGTTCCCGCCTTACTATGAATTTTACGTTCTCGGGGAAGAAATGAGTCCTCAATTCCCTCTTGAGGTCTTCCCATGAGTTTATGGTGCATGACCCATTTTGGATATCATTCACCTTCGAGCACCACCAAAGTTTTGCATCATCCACGAGATACGTTGTGGCAAACGTAACTTTTAGGTCCTCTAAGCAAGTTCCTGTAGCTTTGAAGTATTATTCTATGTCAATGATAAAGTTTTCTAATGTCTAGCTCTTCGACATGTCCTTCAATGTGTGCGATAGAACTCTCAAAGCTAACTCCACGGTACAAGCTGTTCAATCGTGGGGTTCTTTCTTCTAGGGAGTCAACCGTAAACATCAGTTCTTTGATTGACAATCCATCCAAGTGGTCGCTGATTGCATCCACTCCATCGAATTTTCCACTCAATTTCGTCACTCGTCGTTCGAGGAAGCGAACAGTGTCGAGAATTTTCTTTAGGAAGGACATGTCATATTCAATCTCAGTGAATCACTCGACTTGCAACTTAGTCAACTATTTTTGTGTCAACATTGTTTTGGTCTTTTGATGGGACTAGGAGCTACTGAAGCTGTGATATCACTTGTCACAAATACATATTTCTTGCAACAGACTAGTGATTGTGTAGAGTTTGCTCTAACCTAGCAAACAAGCCAGACGTGTAAAATCGAATTTCACGGACAATGTTAGTGGATAATCGAGCATCAAGCACGTTTTCATAGAAAAAGTTCTAGAAAACATGGTCGGAAGCAAGCATTATGAAAGTCAGTTGCATTGAACCCATGTAGACAACTTACAATACTTGGCTAGGAGAGGTTTGATGACGAAGATGTCAATCAGGATTTCATATGCTTTCCCGAGTAAAAGAGTGAAATCAATGAGAAAGAGAAGTTCCAGAGGGTTCCGGTTCAAGAATCCATAGGTTCAAGTAAGGAGAAAGAATATCCTTTACCGAAGTTACTGTTCCAGAAGGGAGAGAGGGGAAAGAAATGAATTAGCGCCTTAATAAATAAGGGAAGGGAATACAAGGGCATGGGAAGGAGTTCCATCCGAGCAGTTAGGTAATAAAGTTGAAGGAGAAAGATCAGTTCAAGAGTTTAATCTATCTGATTCAGTAGTTTACCTCGTTCAATCACGTTCAGGTTTGAGGTCTCTTTCCTTCTAAATTACCTCAGTCGATTTTATCCCTAAAAATAAGGGAAGGATAGCATTTATTTATTTATGGTCTTTACACAAGTTCAAGAGGGGACAAGTGATTGAGTTCAAGAGCCGCCGGAGTAGTTCAAGAAGAAATAGGTGAAGGTTCAGTAGTGATTGAGTACTAATTGGTCCCCTATACTACGTCTTGAGGCAATTCAAGCCTCACACACTCAAACATGATTTCGCCCAACAATCAAACAAACAAAAAATACAATAGTAAAACAATACAACATGAAATCAATTAAAGGATGGGCATACAACCATGGACAACACCCCTTGGACGGGGGTGGTGACACTCTATTTTTTCAACTTTTGTAAAAAAAAAAAAAAAAAAAAAAAATTTATTACCGTCAATATATGAACAAAAACGTGTCTATCTTGGAATATTAACTTATTAATTTTTTTTTTAATATGGTACTATGTTTCCAAACCTGTCTCGTTTCATCCCAAAAACATTACTAAATTATTCCAAGTTCGTTTACACAACGAAGAATCATGGCATCTGTTCCAATCCAACCTCATTTGAATCAGTTAGTTCTATCAGTGCTCGAAAAATGCAGCCATCTCAATCAGCTCAAGCAGCTCCAAGGCTTTCTCATTTCTCTCGGTCACTCACAAACCCAGTTCTACGCCTTCAAGCTCGTTCGCTTCTGTAACCTTACTCTTACTGATTTATGTTATTCTCGCTTCATTTTTGATCATCTATCTTCCCCAAATGTCTATCTCTATACTGCAATGATCACTGCTTATGCCTCGGAGCCCGATTCTAAAGCCGCGTTTCTTTTGTACCGTAATATGGTCCGCCGAGGAGATCCTCTACCCAACCATTTTATTTATCCCCATGTACTGAAGTCGTGCCCTGAGCTTTTGGAGTCCAATGGCACGAAAATGGTTCATGCCCAGGTTCTGAAATCTGGATTTGGTGGATACCCAGTTGTCCAAACGGCTATTGTTGATGCCTATTCGAGATTCCGTACGGATATTGGAATTGCCCGACAGGTGTTCGACGAAATGCTTGAGAGAAGTGTAGTGTCTTGGACGGCTATGGTTTCGGGGTATGCGAGGCTTGGGGACATTGATAATGCAATGGCGTTGTTTGAAAGTATGCCTGAGAGGGATATCCCTGCTTGGAATGCTCTTATTGCTGGATGTGCTCAAAATGGATTCTTCAGTGAAGCAATTGGGTTGTTCAAAAGAATGGTATCATTGGCTTTGGAGGGTAATAAGGAGCGTGAAACCAAGCCGAATAAGGTCACAGTTGCATCTGCACTATCCGCTTGTGGACATACTGGTATGCTTCATCTTGGTAAGTGGATTCATGGTTATGTTTTCAAAACTTATCTTGGTCAAGATTCATTTATCTCAAATGCTCTGTTAGATATGTATGGGAAATGTGGCAATTTGAAAGTTGCTAGGAGAATTTTTGATATGATTACTTTAAAAAGCTTGACATCATGGAATTCCTTGATAAATTGTCTTGCACTCCATGGTCATAGTGGAAGTGCAATTGATTTGTTCTTAGAGTTAGTTCAATGTGGGGATGGCGTGAAGCCAGATGGGGTTACTTTTGTGGGTGTGTTGAATGCTTGTACTCATGGAGGATTAGTTGAAAAGGGTTACTCATACTTCAAAATGATGAGGCAGGATTACGACATCGAGCCTCAGATCGAACACTTTGGGTGCTTGATCGACCTTCTTGGTCGTGCAGGGCGGTTTGAGGAAGCAATGGAAGTTGTGAGGGGAATGAATATTGAACCAGATGAGGTTGTATGGGGTTCTTTACTAAATGGATGCAAAATCCATGGCCGTCTAGATTTAGCTGAATACTCGGTTAAAAAGTTGATCGAGATGGATCCAGAAAACGGCGGTTATAGAATTATGCTAGCAAATATATACGCCGAGCTTGAAAATTGGGACGAGGTTCGTAGGGTTCGGAAACTTTTGAAGGAGCAAAATGCTTACAAAATACCAGGTTGCAGTTGGATTGAGGTTGATAATCAGGTTTATCAATTCTATTCTTTTGACATGTCACATCCCAATGCAGAACAAATATACAAAACCTTAGAAAGTATGATCATCTTTATGTAAAAAGCAAGAGGATATTCAGCATTCATCAGGTGGGAGAGTCGAACCACGAGAGGATCGGCAAGCTCTACTGAGCTCTTCTCCCCTTCCATTGGCACCGTCTTCCATTGACAACAGGTGCAAGACAGAGGGACAGTAGTTCGAGGCGATTGAGCGATAAGTTAGTAGGGAAGCCTTTTGGAGTTCTATGAACAAATCAAGGGCTATGTGCTAGTTCTATGGCGTTCATGGGTATGTGACTACTGTTTTACTGATGTTTACCAAGTTGTTCATGGATATCTATTAGTGTTCTATGGCAGGTGTAGAAGGATAGCTAACCTAAAGGGTGGAGGTTCCCATTTTGGGAAGATTTTGTATCAACACTTGTGATGAGTTACAAAGAAGGTTACTGGCCATAACCATTGCCCCCAAGTAAGTTCATTATCAATAATCATAGCTCGAGCTATGCTTGTTAAATTATCGATGAACTCAAAAGTTTAAGTTGATGGGTTATGATAAATTTAATTATATCAATAATTTAACGTTTCTGAATTTTGAAATAATGAACTCGAAAGTTTAAGCTATTTTCTTTTTGGCTCCATTTCTGAATTTTGTATCTTTTATGGATGGTGCTATGTTTGTAATTAAACTGTTACATTTTCTTAAAACAATTACACTGTTACTAAGTAATGATATTTCGGCTAATGAGAAAGGTTTCTCACTTAGATGTTAAAGTGTCACGGTCGTACATCTTCAACCGTTTTGTATGATGACATTGACATGTTTATGACAAGGTTGAAAGGAAACTCAAGCCTCATTCACATTCTTTTACCTAGCTTTGTGGCTTTGTTGAATCTTAGGTGAGGTTTGTCTTTGCTAATTAAGCACAACTCGTGCGGAATCTAAACTTGTTTGGTTACAAACGTCAGACGAAAAATGTGAATGGGGCTTGAATTTTCCTTAAGACTTGTCATGAGTGTGTCAAAATCATGACGTCGCACGGTTGAAAATGTACAACCGTGAAATTCATCTCAAACTATACTTTGTGTGTCTAGTCGGGCTAGAATGTTAGGAAAATGCGTCCGAGGGTTGAGTGAAGACTTTACAAGTATGTCACAAGTGCCAGATTGAGTAGGACGGTTGCAAGCCAAAATAAAAATTAGCTTTGTGGGTCGAAGCTAGACTCCCTGAGGAGGAAGTCTTACCCATCAGCGGTGCACGAACCAAGTTCATCTACCAAGAGCTTGAGATGTCAAATTTGAAAGAGTCATTTGCATAAGAGGAATAATGCCAATGGGTGCTAACAAAGAAGTCAGGAGTTAGATGAGACATGCATCGACCAAGTGCCAAATTGTGCACAATGCAAGTCCATATGGGTGGACGACATCGTTACGAGAAAACAATTGAATTGAGTGGGAAAGAGCTTGAGAAAATGGGTTGCTTACCCCACACGTGTATTCTTTGAGCATGCAGGCCCCACTTGGCTCGGGGGGGTCCAACCCTTATCCCCAGGAATAAGAAAGATCACGTATTCCACTTCTCGTCCCCTAGCAAACAACAAACAAAAGGCTTCTTCAGGGGACTTCCTGACCAGCGTGTTATTGACCGAGGGACCTCCCCACTTTATGTGGGTATATATAGGCTTCGTCGAGATTGAAAGGCTTTCCTTCACAGCCTTCTGAGCGCTACGTTCTGGGTAAAATCAAATGCACCTGGACGAGGTGTTTACAGTTCTTCAAGTGATTGAGTGAAGGGGCGTTCAAGCGGGATCCGAAGTATCCAGTGCCTAAGGTGGGTAGCTTCACAATAGTGTTGAGCCCAGCATTCGCTCAGGAAGAGAGCATCAGGTTGGACGTAAGCGACATAAAGAACAAAATTGCAGCAAGACGAAAGAAGTGTCGGTGCAGCATTTGCACGTAAAAGTGACTAGTTGAGAAGCTAGCTAAAGTATAGTGCCAACAGAGGATTGTGTTACAAGCTTATAGACCTTGCTTCCGAAAAAGAGGTCCACAAGGCTATCATAGAATGGAACAAGTGCAATGAGAAGTCTAGAAGTAGGGGCGTACGTAGTTTGGGTTGAGTTGGGTTGAGAGATTTGTTTTTACTCAACCTAAAAGTTCGGGTTACCCAATCCAACTCAAAAATTTACGAGTTGGGTTCAGGTTGGGTTGTCGGAGTAGTTAATTTTTTTTTTAATTTTTTAAAAAAGTTTTATTTATCCACAATCCATAATTATTCTGTACAATCTTAGAGGAAAGATATTAAAAGTTCACAAATAAACACAGATCAATCTATAATCATTAAAAGAAAAAAATTTATCTACAACAAGACAAAATTGTAAGATCTTAACATAGTTCAACATTATCATATAACTAAAGACAACTAAATACCGACACTTTTTTAGAATCGGTTACTCTAAAAGTAATGAAAATACAAAGATCGATAATGGAATTAAAAAAAAATAGTAAAAATGATTAGATTAAAGAAACTATATCGGACAAAAATAAAAAAAGAAATAGTAAAGAAACTAAAAATCGAACTGAGTTAATTGAGGTTCAAGAAAAATAACCCAACCCAACCCAACTCCTATAATTCGTCTCCTGTAGCCAACTCTCAACTTACCATTTTCGAGTGGGAAATAAGTTGCAAAGATGCAATGCTATTTACTCGAGCAAATACTAACCCGAACAACTTCTATGATCGAGAGTTTTCTCTTATCTAGGACAACTCGTCTTCTTCAGAGTACAAGCATGTCCAACAAAGCTCCATTTTAGTTCACTTGTAGTTTACATGTCGACGATACACTTGTTACGTATAACATACCCTCCAAATATTTTTCACGATGGTATGAAATTTCCTTCGTAACTTTACATTTGGTTTCATCTCAAAACGCTCGTACTAATATTGATGATATCGTCTCTCACTTATATACCCACGATCTTCTCTTTATCTAACTGATACGAGACTTCGGGTCATATTCCAAATAAAAAAAATATTATTTAGAATGTTAAACCGAACATTTTTCACAATCAATCAAACCAAAATGAAATCCAAAACAAATAAATTCATCCCCAGCTTCTGTTATCATAGCCAGTATATAAAACAACAACATCCTTAAATTATTTAGCATACCTCCAAAAGTCCATCTCTCCCCTCATCGAAAGCTGATTGATTTGGCTAACGGACGACAACCCGTGTTCATCCTCAAACCTCACATCTTTAGACGAATCCTCATTCCCAAGATGAGACGTAACGAGCCGATCCAACATGGCCCAAGGCTCGGTCATACTATCGGCCGGTTGGCTAGTTTCGGGATTAGACATCAGCTGCTTCACCATGAGCGGAGTGTCCGGTGGCAGCGATGATAGGGCCAGGTAGTCGTAGGCCTCGGAGGCGTCGCCGAGGGACTTATGGTTGTTGTTCATGGTAGAAATGTTGGGGTGAAAGAGGTGTTGGGGGAAATGGGAAGGTGGGGCTGTGGATGGCATGTAGTGAAGGGCTAGGTCCGATTTGTTGAGCTCGAATGTGGGCAGGGACGCGTAATTTTGGTGTGGTTGGCGGAGTTGGTATTGGGATTCTCTATGCATGAAGGTGCGTGGTGTGGTGATTGAGGCGGATGATTGGGCATTGTTTAGTTGCGGGTCGGAGTTAGCGCTAGACCCTCCTCCTCCGTCTTCGTTTGTCACTTTGAATAGATTCTTCTTCTTGAAAACCCGGCAAACCACCCACCCGTCCTCCTACGCAAGTAAGAAGTCGGGTTATAAGTTTAGTTTTTAAATTTTGAGATTTGGATAAGTAATGGGAATAGAGTTGGGTGACTCACAGAGTTATTGAAGTGAGGATCATCGGTGTCTTCGAGACGATATTCGTGCATGATCCAATCAGTCTTCTGGCCGTGAGGAGCTCGACCACGGTAGAACACGAGGGTTTTGCGCATCCCGATCTTCTTGTAAGAGTTTCGAATGCACTTGTCTCGGCCTGTGGCCTTCCAGAAACCGGCATTGGTGGCTCTATTGGTTCTTGATCCTGTTGGGTACTTCCTATCCTTGTGGCTAAAAAAGTACCACTCGTTTTGTGGCGTCGATCCTATCCTGCATTTCTCTAATACCATATAACGAATTCAACAACCATGCAAAAACTTTATTTTTATATCACTTTTAACATAAAAGTATTTAGGGTTTTTTATTCAAAACTACCATATAGGGGTCTTTATATGACCTGAGTACCTAATCAACTCGAACTATAACTCAAACAATAAAAATTGGGTTGTGCTAGATTTTTTTCGACTTGGGTCGAGTTGAATCTTTAGAAAACCGAAATATTTGAGTCAATTCATGGGTTGACATTTTTTTGGTCCCGACCAGCTCGAAAATAGGGTTACAACCCAACCCTGATCTAGTCTCAAAGATTATTACGAAGATTAAGAATACTCTACTTGACTTGTGATTGTTTAATATTTAAAGTCTATGAGATTTTAATTATTAATGTAATATAAGTAGGATATTTTAAAAAATAATTAAAAAAACAACCTTTCAACTCAACCCTATCCAACCCGAAAATAAATAATTGAGTTAAACTGCTCGGGTCACTAACCCAACCAGCTCAAAATTTCGAGTTGGTCTAAAAAAATTCCAATTCAATCCAACCCGCGTATATTCCTACTATCACGAGGGTTAATTCTATATAATTTCATCACCTAACTCGACATCGAAATTCACAAACGTCTCTTTGACCACTAAATCGATCCAAAGGATTTCAACCTAAAAATTATTAATTTAAAACATATTCTTACATCTAAAAATGTGATCATTCTTGAATTTATCATGGAAAGTTCTTCTTTTTCAAACCAAAAAATTAAAAAAAAAAAAAAAAAAATCAATAAGAAAAGTAATGCATAGATAAATGGGAAGATTTGAGATGCACAAATCACAAGAAAATAATTAGCATAGCCATTATAATTTATTCATCTAAACCCTCAAATAGTCAAAAAAAAAAGATGAACTCCCACGAGCACCACCACCACCAGTTTCTTCACGTTGCCGCCGAGAATTAATATCATCATAAATTTTAGTTTATTAATTCAAGACATCAATAATTTAGCATAACAAATGATTGAGTATCATGTTAATTTGTAATTAATCATATAGATGGTTAGTTGAATACGACTCTTGTATGATATTGTCCACTTTGAGTGACTCTCATGGCTTTGCTTTCGGCTTCTCTAAAAGGCTTCATACCGATGTAGATAGTATTCTTTGATTATAAACCCATGATCATCCCTAAATTAGCCAATGTGGGTTCTAGGCTGACAATACTTTGTTAGACATTTGAGGATTTATGTTTAGGGCATGACTCTGATACTATGTTAGATGAACACGACTCTCCACAATGGTATGATATTGTCCACTTTGAGCATAAGCTCTCATGACTTTGCTTCGGGCTTCCCCAAAAGGCCTCATACCGATCAAAATAGCATTCCTTGATTATAAACTCATGATCATTCCCTAAATTAGCCGACGTGGGACTTTACTCATAATTTCCATCAAAATGCATGCAATTGAGGGTATGCAAGAAATTTTTATAGAAGCAAAATTAGAAAGAAAATTCAAGATGAACGTTGTTGTTGTTATAGTTAATTACCTTGTAAGTCCCACGGTTCGATCTTGTTCAAGTCGATCTCTCGAATGACTTCCATGTCGAACTTTTGAAACGACACCTTCTTCTTCAAGTAGTAATGAAGGAGCTCTTCATCGGTAGGATGAAACCTAAAACCCGGCGGAACGCCGCCACCACCGCCACCGCTGCCGCCCGAGGAGCCCATTTATATGGTGTAATGATAACTATCCTTGTAAGGAATTAGGAGTGGAAGATGATGAAAGGGTATAAATATGAAAGGAGAGTCAAAAGGGGGGAAGAAGAGAAGAGGGTTATAATTGAAAAGGGAAGCGTTGACGGCGGAGACTACGGCGGAGGGGATGGTTAAAGCTATCGTAGAAAGGAAGCATAGGGAATGAGGGGATGCTTTTTCTCATTTGCTAGCTGTAGTTTACTACACAACGGACTGTGATATCTCTTCACCTCCATTTTAGGAGCGTGTGCCTCCAAACCATTTTAATTAACTCCTATCATATACTTGTACTCCAAATTAATAATTACTCGGAACCATACATTTTATGGATTTATATGACTCGATAACCCAAGTTTGAATTATATTTTTTTCGATTTGGATTGGGTTGAATTGAATTTTTCGACGATTGAAAATTCAGTTCGGTTTGTGGGTTGATAGTTTTTTGGTTAGGTCAACCCGACCAACCTAGAAATAGGGTTACAATCCAATCCGACACGACTTTTAAAAAGAATAAGAATATGAACGTTTGTAATTCATGTTAGTGATATCTGTGACTTATAAATATTTGATATTTGAATCTTATAGATTTTAGTTATTTGATTCCGTTTGTGGGTTGATATTTTTTTGGTCATGTCAACCCGACCAACCTAGAAATAGGGTTACAACCCAACCCTACCCTACTTTAAAAAAAGAATAAAAATATGAACAACAAATGTTAGTGATGTTTGTGACTAATAAATATTTGATATTTGAACTTTATAGATCTTAGTTATTAATGTAACATGTATGGTGAACCAACCCAACCCGAAAATACAGGGTTGGATTTGGTTGAGTTGGGTTGTGAACTCTATTCGGACTACTCAGGTCACCAACCCAACCAACTCGAAATTTTAGGTTGGTTTAAAAGATTTTTCCAGCTCAACTCATATAAACGCCGTGGAGTGGTTATTAATACAAGTATCCAAAGTATGAACGAAAGTTTTCATTGACAAAAGTTAAAAATAACTATTACTTGAACCCTAAATTTATAATTTTGTTCATGTTTGGGAGACATAAATTCTTTAAGTTGTCTATCACACAAGAAAACGATGGATAAGAGAATATGAAGCAAAGATCTCACCAAGAAGCTATAATAGAAGTGAGTTATCCATTCGTGTATTTATAATAATTCAAGCTCACCACTAGTAGATATTGTCTGTTTGGTCTGTCACATATTGCCGTCATCCTCACAGTTTTAAAACGCGTTTGCTATGGAGAGATTTCCACATACACCCTCATGAGAGCTCAACGTCCTCGCTGACACACCGTCCGGTGTCTACTCTGATGCCACATATAACGCCCATCGCTAGCAAATATTGTCTACTTTTGCACGTTACGTATAGCTATCAGCCTCACAATTTTAAAATGCAACTGTAGGGAAAGGTTACCACACCTTTCTAAGGAATGCTTCGTTCTCCTCTCTAATCGATATGAGATCTCACAGTACTCCTCCATTTCTTGGTTATCACGACATGCCTTATAGTTTTATGTTCATCCTTATGCTAACGTTAAATCTTACCAATTATCTCTCAACCCTATTTTACCCACTTGAAAAACCTACCTAGTACATGTTTGGAGACTAAATTTAACTCATATAGACGAAACCAAAAGGGATTGAATAAAAAATTTCTAAAGCACACGGAGACCAAGTTAAAATTTTACTCAAACTCGAGACCAAATTTATAGGTTAACCCAAAAAGAAACGAGTTGTAAGAGTAAAACATAGGGTAAAATAGGGTTGACCTAAGTGAAAAAAGTAAGCAACAATGTCAACGCTAACGTGAAGGGATTGCATGCACATAATATATGTAAGTAAATGAGAGAAGAGAGTGTAGTACACGCGCCAGCTTGGGAATTAGGGTTTGAATGTGAATACATATTATTAATAATTAGGGTTAGCAATTTGAAAGGAGACCAATAAACGATCCCAAGAGAGGAAAATAATGAGTACTAAAATACGCATTAGATTGCTCCCAAAGCAATGTTACTTATATATATAATTATATAATATGATCTTGGGATATTCGCTACTATATTCATATGGTTAATTAATTAAAAACCCAATGTAGAAGGGGTAGTGAAAAGAGGGAGCAATAATGTTCATATGGGTGGGATTTGGTTCTTTAGGTTATAGTTGCTATTGGTTGCACATGTGATGGACCATATAGATCGCCTTATGACCTCAATTTTACCATTTTTGCCATGCCCGACGCCCCTCGTGCACTCCTTTCCTCTCGCCTTCTGCTTTTGTCAACGCCTAATACGCGTTTATAATTTTGACTATTTTAAGCTTCTGTCTAGAACGTTTGGAGATTTAAGTAGGGAGTTTAAGAACTGTGTTTGGATTCCGTGATTTAGGGTACCTATATGAGAAGATTGGTAAAATAATTATCTTAGGGAAGATGATCTTATAGATCTCGAAAATCCTAACAGAAAATATTTTGATCAGAGGATACTGTAATTCTGTCTTAAAAATAAGGTCGATGTTAGAGATTGGATCGATGTTGAGGGTGACATGAACAGTAATCAAAGTTCTAAAATTTGGGGTAAATAATTTTCAACTAATTGAAAGCCAAGCCGAGTTGACTCTTCCAGGTAGTCTCATGTCTCCTTTCAAACAAATCTCAATGATTTATGTATGTTTTTTATTTATTTTGAATTAAGTGAGAATTCTAGCTCTTCTAAAGTTATATAAAGGATGAAAGACCGAGGGACAGACTGCAGCCCTTTCCTTCGGTAGCTCTTTAGGCTCTTTTCTTTCTAAGAGGGCCGAGAATCAAGAATTTTCCTTCTTTCACGGTAAACAAAGGAATAATGTTATTCAAAGAAGAATCTTTCATCAGCGAGAATAGTATAACTCTTCAAGAAGATTTATGGAAACTAAAGGTATATGTCATCTGTTCTATTACCGTGAATTTAGATAGGACTTCTTCTTTCCTTTTTTGATTACCTTCCTCGCCAAACTCCCTTGGAGGATTATCTTAAAAATAAAATAAAAAGGTCAAAATTAGATATTAAACACGACTTATAACGACCTATTTTTATTATTAAAATAATATTGGTACTACATGCGTGACATGTATAATATATGCGAAAAATCGTTTAGAAATATTCAGATATAAATGATGCCATGGACTTAGTCGTTCACAAAATTCATTTAAAATAAAAGTAAACATCAATGCAGTAGTAAAAATGAAATAACAATAATTTCAAAATAATGAAAACATTATAATCTAATATAATGATTACAACTTGAATGGAAAATGCAACTATCCTGATTCTGTTTTCGTGGCCTACACAACGACGCCATCAGCTTTATATGGGTGTCTTACATTTTACCTGAAAAAGAAGTAGCATGTGACTTGAATACTTAAAAATACTCAATAAGTAGCCTCATTGTTGGGGTCGGAACATACAATCATAGTGGGACCTACAGAATATCATGGCTTTGGTCTCTACTTTACCATCCGAGTAGAATTGTTTGTGTAGTACTTCTTTACATACGATCCACACATGCACACATGGACCTACCAAGCGGGCTCATATATGTATCCCATGAGTCTGCCTATTGGGCTAGCATAGAGGTAAAGGAGCGTGCATAATATCATGATATACATGATATAGTAGTGTACACATCTATACTATTCAAAACAATGAAGTATCCCGATGCACGTGACATACAAAATGCATAAGGTGCCCGTAGCTTTAAATCATAACATAAACTTATGATGCAACTCATACTTCCATTGTTTTCATGATATAACGTCTATGTGAGACCTATATACATAGTACTTGTCATATCTTTTATGATTAACATATATGACTTATTAATGTCTCATGGGCATAGAGTGAACCTGTTAACATAGTTTATATGGCGTGACATATGGAGGTTCACGCATCATACAACATAGTTCCATAACATAATTATATCACAACTTGTATCATAGCATAAACAAAACATAACACACATTAAATAGTCATAAAACATAACACGTGCAGGGCCACAGAGCAGATGTCATGTCATTTATACATCATACAAGTCATCCAGTAAAACCAATTACCTAATTGGCCAAAGCCAAAGTTACTAAGCTCCATTAATTCTAGCTTAAAGCTCTTCCTGAAACCTAATTCTACCTAAGGAGTACCGTGACATTGGGTTAAGGCATAATAAACGACTAAATTCAACTAACACTATGAGTTAAATCAACTTTTGGCTTAATAATAATTTAAATTGACCAAACAATGGTTTACGCTTATAAAAGTGTCATAAAACGACTATCAAACAGTCAAAAAGAGTTCGAGTGTATTGACCAAAGCCAGATCAACCGAGAATTCGAGTTGGAGCTGTTAAAACATAGATTCTCCGACTGGATTTGAATCGTCAAAGTGTGACTCAATAGGCCAAGGTACCTCTCTTTTATATTAGAGTCCAACTCCCCCTTTCTCAATCTAATAGATGTGAGAACGTTTCTTTATTTTATTTTCTTTTTTCGTTTCTATTTTTTTTTTTTTTGTTATATCATGCACATTTAACAGAATTTTCGTTTTTTAAAGTTTCTTAAGTTTAGAATAGCTCAAGTCTGTGTCTATTTAGAGAGGTTTGTAATCTATAACATGCATTAAGTCTGTCATGTATTTGCAAAATATGGATACATGGAATAAGTTATGCACCACAGAGAGATGGTGGTAGGGATAATCTACCTGCCACTAATGAAGCATGGGATCAACTTTCCCTATTGTTTAAATCTCAAAACACCTTTCATTGGAGACATTTTCAAGAATACATTATCGCCTATCTCATGACCCAACACACCAAGACCTTTATTGTTTCAATATAAAGTTTTGAACAATGTCACACCAGTAATCGTTTGATATCTATGGTTGGAAGTGATTTTCATAAGATGCAACTTAAAATCCAACTATTTCTAAGACCGAGGCATTGCTATTATAAATATTGAGACTTTATCCAAAGTAATATGTGTAAGCTAGTGAATGCAATAACCACCGCTACTCAAATGGCGGTGTGACCTTATGTTATCTTTGGTAAATCTAGAAAAAATATCATGACATAACCTTGCAAGCTATTGAATCTCTTAGTGCCCCTCAGATTAATTGAACAATGGTTTGGATATATCCTTTAACAACTCTTCCACGTGACCGACCACCTTGAAGAACTTAAACATGGTACAAAATCCAAATTAAGCATGGGCAAATAATCTCATTTTTCTTGGGTAAATATGAGGTAGCACACTAACCTTTTGATGTTACCTTAGTACTCCAACTAGTCATCTCTCTATAATATCATTAAATTTTACTAACCTTCATGCATTATTTAGGATATCTTTATACTACGGTTGAGGCCATTCAATTCTTTAGCTTCAGAAAGCTCTTCTCACAGTCTTGTTGTGTATGAGTTATGCTTGTGTGAATGAACTGAGTCAAGATTGAAACATTCGAATAAACCTTCTACATCATGAAAACGAGAGAGCTTAAAATTTTATGTCTTTGTAAGTCTAGACCAACTACAAATTGTTCCTCATTAAAACTAGTCCGTTAGACCACATTCTTTAATATTTAGTGTCCAAGAAAAACACTTCTGTTCATCCAAGAGTTATACTTTGAGAGCTTGTTATGACGCTCACTATATAGAAATATCAAGTTTACTTAAGGGCTCATTTTGTTATTCCGGTTAGACCTTGATTAAACTACTATGTTCAAGATACACACTAATATAACTAGTCTAAGAACCTCCTCGAAGATCTAGTTCATGAAAATTATACAGGTTGTAGGCATTAGTGAGTCCAAAGACCTCATAGTCACTCATAACAACCATGTTGAAACTTGAAAAATTCTTAACATGTACGCCTTAATCATTCAGAGACATAAACATTTCTTTATATGAATAAATACTTGTCACTTGATAATCACAAAAACCTTGATTTCTATAAAGGGTCTTGAGGGGTAATTTCGTTTTTTAATTCTTGGTTCATACCCTAAACAAGTTCTAATCCCCTTGAGATCTTGTATGATTACCCTTAAGGTCATATATGTGTCTCATATAAAGTTTCATAACATTTGGCGTTGTTTAGGCACTTGGAAACATCTTAAAATTCTGATAGGAGTATTGGGATCATTTACTACTCTAAACGTTAGTTTAAGTCCTTAATATATTCCAATGGTCTTAAAATTTGCCTAATTTTTTTAAACCATCAAATAAGGCTAGGTATAAAATTTCATGTCATTTAGAGGTCACTTGGGTCATAAACCCGTGTGACTATCTGGACATTTTGGTCATTTTACATCTATCTTTAATTTAGCCTCGTAACCTAATCTAATGACCACCAAATTTTATGCATAACCTTATCATATCATATTAAGTCTTTTATTAAAACTGCATGAGTAACCGAATCCATTTAGTGAATTATTTTAAAGTCACTTGAATCTCCAACCCGTCGTCTAGTTTAGATCCTTAACTTCCAATTTGGGACTTTAACTTTTCCATAATTTTTTAAATCTTGCTTAGCTTGAGGTTCATATAGATTTTCAATCGAACTCCCCAAGATAGAACCCTTAAATAAAATTTTCCTTCAACACTACCACCCTCGACATCCATAGTAGCCTATAGAATCTTACGGTTCATCGAGCCTCATTGATCATTTTGATTTGAAGAAATTTTCTACTATATGTGGATACATTTTTTTTTCGTCTCTATAGTCACAACACTACACCGTCTTTCAATGCCTCAAGACATCTAGCTGAAATATCTAACCTTCTTCAATAGAATTGTTTTCATGGTATACTAGTGTTTAGTAGCTTACTCACCTAAAACATGCAAGAGCCCTAAGGCCTCCAAAAAGAGGGAATGTAATACCTGTTAGGCTGTACAAGGTTTTGAAAGAAAATTGAAAATTTACCAAACTTTCCCTATTTTTAAATTTTTATGGAGTTAGAATTAATAAGGCAAAAACATGGTCAGTAAAGATAAAGAATTTCTAGAAAAAAAATAAGTATTTTTTGAGAAAATAATATTAAAATATTCGAAAATGACAAACTTATCAAAATGTTCATGAAAATATGGATAATTACGAAAATACCTTTCTAGCCCGAGCTTTCACATTGACCCTTTGCACAAAACCCATCGAATTTCAAAATCCACTCCTTGGATGTCCTCCAAAATTAAGAGTTGACTAATCATTTCATCCGATAGCTAGAATTCAAAACTAAGATTTGCAGGCTCTAATCGAAGCAGATTTTTTTGGTGAAAGATCTAGAAAATTTAACTGTAAAATTATGTAATTCTAGATGTTTCAATTGCGGTGGATCATCCATCTATAAATTATGAATCAAGGAAAATATTAGAAGCAAAAAGCAAAATTAGTGGAGTCCCCAATCGGGAGGTACAAGCGTTTGGTTTTTGGGTATCGCTTTCTCAGGTTTACTTCAATTTCAAGAGCTACAATCCACCATTCCTCTCCAAACTTGTTTCTACACCTTGTAATCAAGACTACCCATAAGTTTGGCGAAGGATGGCAGCCTCGAAAACGTCCCTATCCTATTTCCGCAATCTTGTCAGCCATTGAAGGATGCTAAAAAGTGACGTCGAATCCAATTCGAGGCTATAGACTGATTCACCATACATGTCCTATCTCAATCAATTTCTGCACACCTAAGAATCATTTTTGAAGAAAGCTACGAAGAGAGACAACCTCAGGAACGTGTGTAATCGAAGAAATTCGATATCAGGTAAAATTTGGTGATAAAACTCGAATCGTTGCGTAAGTTGCAAACCTAATTTGCCCTACTCAAAATTGATAATTTTAATGGCTTGAGGCTAATAAATTGAGTATGTTTGATGAAGGAGTCTTGGCCTAATTCGCCCTAAGTCGAGCTGCAGCCCAATAGAAGGAAAAATCGCATTCTAGGTTGAGTTGCAAACTGAGAAAGAAAACTCAAAATTAGCCTCAACCACACCTAGTCGTTTTCTCAGGTTCATTCTTATAGTTTCAGTGAAGTATAATGAAGATTTTTGGTGACGAAGGTGTGGTCTAATAAAGCCTAGATCATCAAGCTCAATAACAATATCTTCTAGGTTTGCTTCGGCGACAAAACAAGTTTTAGTTTTTCCTTGACTCGGGACGTTATAACTTACTTTGTAGTTCACAAAAAGTTAAAATACCAATGCCAAACTCTTCCTTTACACTCCATCTTTATGTTTCCAAAAGGAATTGAGGGGAGAAATGCCCTAGAATGGACTAACGGAGCTCGTTTTTTCAGGCGAAAGAGCAATTGCACGTGTGTCTTCTTCCCTTGTGAGAGGAATAAGACGATGACGTGGCCGGTTCCAACCCAAAATCTTACCCCCTTTAGTTTTTTCATCAAATTAAATCCGTTTCTTGCAAGTTCTCACAAAATTCTCAATGGTTCTAGAAACTAGACTCACTAAGGAAGCTATCAAAGAAAATTTGGAGAAAATCAAGTATCGAAAGCTCAAGCAGCAAGGTCCCGAACACCGGACAAGAGAAAAGTAGCCATCTCAAAGTTTGCCTGAAGAACCTTAAACTAAGTATGAATTAAGGAATTATGAAAGAAAACACCTAGAAATGCGAGTTAACGCCCTAAACCGACCAAATTGCTCAAGATTTATGTAACGTTAAAATGACCCAATAAGTGTATGACTTTTTAATTCTGAGCATAATATGACATGTTGAAGTTGTATATGAAATTTGGTGGACATTGAACAAGATTAAATAGATAAACCAAAATAAGATGTAAAATGACCATAATACCCTTCATGTGAATTTACCTCGTTTTAGGAATGTTGAATACCTATACAACATGAACCTCCTCACATGATTCTATAACAGTGTTATCAAAGTGTTAGTAGGTTTTTCACGCTCATGAGACCATGATAGATTTCCCTTTAGCGTTTACCTAAATTAAAACCCTTCGGTCCCAAGCCTAACCTATGATATTATGTATAAACTAAGGTTCAATCATCAATCCATGTGTCAGAATGTACCTAAGTGAGTTGCTAGGAGTGATACCCATAAGTAACCAACAGCTCCCATCACGAGGTGTATTATGAGGCCCCTATTCCTCTTTAGGTGGGATGTCTTGCGATATGTACCATGAGCAAGACGTTATAATGGGCCTCCTCTTTTCCTCACCTAAATTAGATGCTTTGCACCACGATTCTCTAGCAGGATAACACGATCGTGATGATACCACTCATGTGTTTATGGAGAGAGAATCAAAGGTTACTTTAAGAAAATGATTTTAGGAACAGAACATGACTTACAACAAGATGAGCTCTAAGTGCCAAGCCCCTACTTATTCGTGACATGCTTATATGTGCAAAAATTTGTCATGAAAAGGATACCATGGACTTAAACGTTCACATAACATTTGAATTAAAAATAAACATCGAAAACGAAATAACAAAAATTTCAAAATAATGAAAACTCTTTCCTATAACCTAATGGCTACAACTTGAATAAAAATTACAACTATCCTCGTTGTTTCTGTGACTTGTAGAGCGATGCCGTCAATTGTACATGAGTGTCTTACATTTGTATGAAAAAGACGTTGCATTTGGCTTGAGTATTTAAAAATACTCGGTAAGTAGCCCAATTATTGGGACCTGTTCATTTGTAGAATATCATAGTTTTGGTGTCTACTTCTCCGCCAAGTAAAAATTGGATGTGTAGTACTTCCTTGTATATATTTATTCATTTAAAAAAAATTAACACATGATTTACGTTTTTTAATATAATTTCAAACATTCTAATAAATCCAATGATATTTCATAAACAAAAATATAATCTAATGTTAGAACATCATTTCTAAAATCTCAAATTTCAATATTACTCCATACATACATAGATTTATTATATATTTATTTAGTTTTGGGGTTTACTTTTGAAATATAATAAACCGGGTGACGTGAAGATTTGACAGAATTTTGATATTCTTCGTCTCCAGCTATGTTTAATTAATAGAGAAAATCCTTTCTACTCCCTCTCATTATTATCCATTAAGATGGAGATTTCTTATCTCGTTTCGAGTAGGTCTCTATTGACGGGATCGTGGGTTAAAAAGACAACACCTAATACAAATATACATTCACAAGAAAACTACATCACATTTTTTTACCAAAGTCAAAAGTCAAAAGTCAAAATTGAACATCGTTACACAAAAACCTAAGCAACAAATGGGCATTAATGGTCAACTCTAGGCCCAATATATGGGCCTTAATGGTCAACTTTGGAAAATCGAACGGCGTTGACTCGGCTTCACATCCCAACAATATTTTAATTGTACTTTACAGGAAAAAAAAAAAAAAACAAACAAAAAGATAAAATAATGATCTAATTTATGAATGTGAAAGATTTTGGAAAAAAAACTTTTAAAATAATCCTCGTAATTGGAGAATGCCGCATTTTTGTCTTAAAAATAAGGCTGATATTAGTGTTGGACGAACACGACTCTCCATAATCATATGATATTGTCCACTTTGAGCATAAGCGCTCATGGCTTTGCTCTCGGCTTTCCCGAAAAGCCTCGTACCAATGGAGATAGTATTCATTGATTATAAACCCATGATCATTCTCTAAATTAGCTGATGTACGACTTTAATCCAACAATTAGAACCTAGATCAATATTGAAACTAACACGAACAGTAATCAAAATACTAAAACTGGTGGAAAGACACTTTTACTAGTATGGCTTTCTAAAGAAATTTTAAGAGACATGCAATTTAATCAAATAGTTTAACAATAAGAAAGTTGAAAATGCTTCAGTCCAAAATTTCTAGCTCCGGTAAACTAAGAGTATTCTAACAAAGCTTAAATATGTAATTAAATTTTATTAGAAAACGTTTTAAATAGATAAAAACATAATAAAGATGCTAGAGTTATCTATAAGGACCCTAAATTTTTACCTATTTAATCTAAAGTTATTAGTGTACCTTGAAATGAGGAATTTACATTAAATAGGCTCTTATCATAAATGCGATTTACGCTGACCTTTTATTACCTCGTGAAAAACGAATACAAGGGAAAGAAAGGAAAAAGAACAACACTGAAACAACTGTCTTATACTACCCTATGATTTATTATGCGATTACAATTCAACCTATTCTAACCTATACTAATGATGCAAACGGGAAATCAACCTAAACTAACCTATACTTTGAATGCAAACAAAATTCAACCTATACTGACCTATACTACGAAATGGAAAACAACTATCCTATGCATGTGCCACAGTCCCGGGGTGTGCGATGCCGCCGTCGATCTCACATGGGTGCCTTGCCTTTATCTGAAAAATATAGTAGCACGAGGCTTGAGTATTTCTAGAATACTCAGTAAGTGACTCCCTATTGGGGTTATGCAACAATCATGCAATGAGATGGTGGGACCTATCTTTCAATTTGTCTTCCTACGGTGCTGTTCTAACGGGTAAATTTAGACGTGTACCATATACTCTACACACTGCCCATACGTGCGAGTATGGGTTCACTAGCCAGTTCGCATACCGCTGGGCCACTTTCCTTGTCGGGCGAGCATACTCTGGGAGCTCCTTAGGCCGGACACCAGTTATAACTAGTAACCTTCATGGCTAGTAACCGTCACGGCAACGCTATGCAAAACATAACGATCGTTGTCCTGCCATTGGATGTACACGTCCATACCCTTGTGATGGAATAGGGGTATCCCCAAATGCATGAGCACACATAATGCATGAGGTCCCCAATATTTCTACTTTTATCATTAATGAATATAACTCCACTATCATCTTTCATGCTTAACATGTCATTTCTCATTTTTCAGTCTACGTGTCATACATAATCCTAACGGGGTTACATTTCATTTCATTCATCGTGATATCATGTCATTCATAACATGCTGTATACATACAAATATTTCGTACAATCATGCCATAATCATTTAGGAACATCATAAACGTCATAAGCACTACATATCACATCATACTAAATAACATACATTCAGGTTCACAAGATTACGTACTTAAGCACAATATTCTAGCATGCAATTTAATGATACGTGCGAATCCACGGGCACGTGCCAACATACAACAAACAACGCGTAACCTACGACGGGTGAGCCACTTACTTTGTAGGCCTTAGCTAAAGTACTCCCTAAAATATAAACGTAAGCTCCTAATTTCTCGTATACGTCCTACGCTTCCGTTGGTGGTTGGTTCCTATTGGATCCTTCAACACCTTCGTTAGTATTTCACAAACATAATTAATTTCCAACTTGAATTTGTGAAATACGACCTTAAAATGATCTATCTTACCTCAAACGGAGCCGAGGGGTGTCGCGCTGCAGACGTGCCACGTGGCACAACCAGAGGGTGACGCGTGTGCAGCGGTCTCGGGTCGAGGCGAGGGTTGTCGGGTCGAGCGCGCAGGTTTTTAGTTACAATCGCGGGTCTGGGTTGACCGCGAGTGATGGATTGGGCCTGGACTGAATGGAAAGGTCTGCAGGTGGGCTGTGCTGTGAGCATCGGGTATTGGATTGGGCTTGCGGGTCTCGGGTCAGCTGGATTTTTGGTCTCGGGTCGCAGCTGATGGGTTAGGCCGTAATTGGGCTTTCTTGTTTGAGCTGAGGCGATTGGGCCACGGGGGTGTCGTCGGCCGAGGTTTGGACTAGAGTGGGTTGGACTCGGTTCGGGTCGTGGGAGTCTGGCCCTCGGGTCGGACTTTGTCTTCTTCGCCCGATTACACGAAATTTTTCGGCGACCTCTCTTTCCTCGGTAACGTCGTTCCGACGTCCTTTTTTCCTCCATTTCCGAGTCTCCTTCTCCCCCTAATTCCGTTTTTGGTATTTGTTTGGTTCGTAAAGGCCTAACACTCCCGAATCTGAGAGGGTTCGAAAATCCGACGTTCTATCTCCCTTGCTCCACGGTGTACAACGTGTAGGAATCGTCTAAATCTACCCCTGGTGTGTGTAAAAGTCTATGGGATTGTTTTCGTTGCATAAATCGGAGGTTTCGACGTTGATTTCGTAGGGTTTGGCTTTGTCGAAGCTTCATCGGATTTTCTCATTGTCTTTCTCGTTTTCTCACTATTTTTCTTCTCTGCAGGTGTCTTGGAGGTGGCTGAAGGTCCGGTTTGGTTTTCGTGGTGACCCTGACGTCGGGCACTCTTTATGGGTCGTGTACAAACGAAAACTGTCGGAGTTTTCGGTCCTGCCGACGATTTTTTTTTTTTTTTTTTTTTTTTTATCTGATCCGTTACATATCCAATGACTAGTTTCTCCACCCTGCTCATTACTTAATGTTACGATCTTGCCCTTACTTGAAAATGATTTTAAGAACAAGGTGAGTGTTAAAAACTACTCAATAAGTCCCTCCCTTATTGATGTCTTATGGATGTCGATATATGCAAACCATAGTACAACTAACCAATCAAATTTGAGAGACTTGGGTGTTGATTACCTAAAACACGTGTAACCTACTCATCAAAAACTATTTTTAGTGATCATTTCTTAGTGACCAGTGGTGGCTAGTTACTTGATACACACAATGTGTAACTCCTACCATACTCGTTACATTCATAAATCATAACATGCATATACATGTGATCCCAAAACATATAGTTTTACTAATAAAGCATGATTGCAAACAATGTATAGTCATAAAATGACATACATATCTAATTGCGTTTTGAAAACAAAATGGTTTGAGTTTTAATAGGAATGCCCCTTATTTGGAGACTTTATACTTCCATTAAAGTAGTCGAACACGGCCAATTCATCATTGCTTCAATCTTCATTGAATCAACTGTGATCCCTGTTTGTGTCACCATGTGTTTGAGGAATGCTACTTGCTCAAGCTAAATCTCACATTTGGAGCATTTTACATGAAGTTTTGTGAACTTTGAAGGTAGTCAACACCTTCCTAAGAGGTTTAGTGTGGTCCTCTTTTGTCTTGGAATGCACTAAGATTTTGTCAATGAACACGATCATATAGTTGCCTAGACATTCTCTAAATAGTTTGTTCATCAAGCCCATAAACATTTGTATTGATTAACACGACATTACTTTGAACTTGTAATGCTCGTATTGAGTGCGAAAGGTAGTCTTGGGAATATCAACCTCCATAATCCTCAACTAATGATAACCTTATTGTAAGTCAATTTTTAAAAATACCATTGCTCCTTGCAACTAGTCAAACAGGTCGTCAATCTGAGACAAAAGCTATTTGTTCTTCACTGCCACTTTATTGAACGGTTAATAATCTATGCATAGGCAAATAGACTCATCTTTCTTCTCTACATATACTATTGGGACTCCACATGGAAATGCACTAGGAAATATGAATCTCTTGTCTAGAAGCTCTTGGATTTGCAACTTTAATTTTTTCAACTCAATAGAAGGTAATAGCTACATAGCACCATAGGAGAGTAATTTTTTGGCATTTAATGCTGAGACCATCTTAGGTAACGTTTTTGCTTTAGATTCCGTGAATTTGAAACTTGGCTGACCTAGGGGCTTAAACATCACTTCCTTGTTAAAGAAATTAATAAGTGCACGATTATTTGGCAACCATTCCATCCCTAAGAGGACGTTAGAATTTTTTTATATCCAAGACTATCTGTGTCACATCCACGTGAGGTTTCCATACTCACCCGGTGCCTATGGACAATACATAACCTAGTGACTTTAGTTATATTTTGGTGTGTTTAACAAAATTGGTAGAAATGAAAAAATGGGTGAAACTAGAACAAACAACACTCATGCGAAGTGTCCAAGGATAGACAATTTACTAAACTGCAGTGTTTGAGGTCTCAGCCTTTAGTCGAATAATGGCATAGATTCAACCCTTTTGTTGGGTCGGCTTCTAAGGTGGAGCTTGATCATTAAATGCGGGTTAATTGGTGTCAGCCATCGTTTTACTTTAAGAACATCGGGAGGCTACATGGACCTCTTTGTGGCAATTGAAGCACGCTATGTTCTTAAAGCTACATTGTCCCAAGTGGTGTTGTCCATAGTTAGTACAAAATATTTTCTCACGAGAACGATCTTGTGAAAGCCTCTATTCCTTTGTTGGTCTAGGTCAACTTTGACTCTATGGGGTTTGGGATGGGGGCTTTGCATACGACACTACTTTCCTCTTATGCCCTTTGGTCGAAGCTCAAGAAAAGAACTATGTCACTGTTGGGGGCTCACGATCACCAATCGTCTCACTAGTCGAGGTGTTGTAGCATAGGCAATTGGCTCATGAGTAGACACAACTCTAAGTCTCAAGCCCATAATGAAATATTCTACTTTATTTATTTATTAAGGAAATAAATAATGAAGTAGATAGAAAAATTTGAAGGGAATTTTCTTTGAATAGTAGAATCTTAAGCCAGACTTTTTTCTACCCGCTGATATCTACTTAAAAAAAACTTTCTTAAAATTGTTCCACAAGTCAAACTTATTTACTTATAATATCGAGATTCTTTACTCTATGTTTGCAAATTTTACCCTTTTCAAAGTCTTGGTGAGTATCTGCTTGTTACTCTCTAGTGTCTAACTTTGTTGGGTCCCTAATCAACTATCTTCCTAAGAAAAATTTCAATTCTGTAACATGTAATTTCTTCCCCTCCTTTTTTTCATCACAGGAAATCCATCATTAGAATTGCATGTAAAAACGTGTTGTAAGGTAATCTCGTGTCTTTCAACCCTGCTTTCTAATAATATAACTTCAAAATTTTTGGAGGTACCATTAGTCTCAAGTAAGTTGGATGAACCAACTGGGTATTCAATAGAAAGGGACTGAACTAGTTGGTAATTGTCACCGCTGTTATCATTGGATTCTTGTATTTTTATAGGCTTACCTCTAGACCTCTTGGTTGAGATGACAAGTTCGGTGTCTCATTTTTTTTTACGTCCTGATGATCTTCCTCTAGGGCTTTTTGATTGAGATGATAAGTTTGATGAAGCACCTAGATTTGTAGGTTGCTTCTTTTTCTCCCGACCCACTAGTTTCTTATTTCCTTTTTTGCCACCAATGCCAATGGAGGGTTCCAAAAGATGTTGATGGTCTTTCTTTAGTATCTTATATAGGCAGTTTTGCGACCGTTTAACTTTCATCAACATGTTCTGTCTTTGTCGAACATCGTCAAGAATGATTCGACTAACTTCACTCTGTTGCCTTCTTAGGTCATTTGAATAAGGGTAATAAAATTGTTATTCAAACTTGAGATGTAATGTACATGAGGTTGTTTGCTCTGTTGTTAGGCACTTCATGTTGGTCTCCACTCCGTTTTCTCCATCTATGAGGAGGTTCACCATAACTTTCTATTCATTCTATTCATTCAGCATTAACAAGTTAGACATATTCTAGGCCAACATTAGTGCGGGCTCTTCGCCATAACACTTGATCATGCTGTTATCCTTTCAGGGTTTGTCATCATCAAGGAGTTGTGAGGTATTGTCACAACCTCCTTTGCTGCCATGTCTACGCCTACGCCCATGACCTCTACTTTTCTTATAATGATCATTGCGTCCCGTCTGTTGGATGATGAAAGTCCCACATTGGCTAATTTAGGGAATGATCATGGGTTTATAAGTGAGGAATACTAACTCCATTGTAATGAGATCTTTTGGGGAAGCCCAAAGCAAAGCCATGAGAGATTATGCTAAAAGTGGACAATATCATACCATTGTGGAGAGTCATGTTCGTCTAACATGGTATCAGAGTGATCCCCTAAAAATTTAGTCGTGCCAATAGATTGGTAAATCCTCAAATATTGAACAAAGGACTCCAAAAGAAAAGAAGTCGAGCCTCCTCGAAAGCATAATAAAAAGGGGAGGTGTTGGATGATGAAAAGCCTCCTCGAAGGCATAGTAAAAAATGACTAAGACTCCAAAAGAAAAAGGAGTCGAGCCTCGACTAAGGAGAGGCGTACTTTGTTCGAAGGGAGGTGTTGGATAATGAAAGTCCTACATCGACTAATTAGGGAATGATCATGGGTTTATAAGTGAGGAATACTAAAAAAGTACTCCACACAAATAGTCAACCTATAGAGTAAGAAGCATATTTACAGACACCCTTTACACACAAAAACCCTTTACACACAAAAACCCAAACATACTCATTTACATCAAATATACACTTCTCTAAACACCACACACAAAAACCCAAACATACTCATTTACATCAAATATACACTTCTCTAAACACCAATTGAAACATTAATCACACCTCCCTAATACCAGACATGTACACACTTACACAAACTCCATAAAGACACTCCAACAACAAAGACCACTACAACACCACTCAATGAACGTATATCGCATTTCAGGCTCTTACTGCCAAAACACATAAAACGATACTTTGTTTGAAGGGAGGTGTTGGATAATGAAAGTCCTACATCGACTAATTAGGGAATGATCATGGGTTTATAAGTGAGGAATACTAACTCCGTTGGAACGAGACCTTTTGGGAAAGCACAAAGCAAAGCCACGAGAGATTATGCTCAAAGTGGACAATATCATACCATTGTGGAGAGTCGTGTTCGTCTAACACCATCGTACTTGAAAAACAAAAATCAACCACATCTTGATTGAGGGGGAACTTATAAAGTTTCGGTTTTTTTCCTTTGTTTTTGTTGGAAGGGCTTTTATGATTTTTTTTTTTTTTTTCTCAAATTCATTGTACATTAGTGAGGAGAAATAGAGTTCAATTACAATATAAAAATAGGTACCTAAATCTCTTCTACTTACCTAAAAAAGAAAGGGGAGGAGAAATAAATAAATAATTACTTACCTAAATAATATTAAAAAAAAATTAATATTTTAAATTAAAAATCTTCAAATTCAAACCCATTTGATTCCTCGTCGTTTTAAAAATAAATGCATGTTAATCTATTTAATTTTAATTTTATATTACTTTTTAGGTATTTGTATGAAATGCATGTAAATATCCCTGACATGTGGACGTTGAAGAATATTTTAAAATAAAAATATTAAAATTAATTAAAATTTTTTTTTAAATGGGTTAAATATTAATCATATTTGCATTATATTATTTTTTATCACCTATAAAATATCATTTATAACATTTCTTCAACTATAAAATAGCATGGTTCTGACGGATCAAGAGTTCTCCAAAAACGTCTATCCTTGTGTCTCTTTTTTTTTTTTTTTTTTTTTTGAGATGATAGTCGCCTTTTATATACCTCAAAGTCTATGGTTATTGTTACAATCGGTGCCGAGAACGATATTCACTATTAATGCTTGATTTAAAAGAGGAGGTTGAAGAAGACCGACATAAAACAATCGATCTCTTTAGATCAGAAAAATTTATCATGAGGTCACTATGTTGTGATATGTGATGCTCAAGAAAAGTTTAAGATAGGATAAAATTATCATTTTTCTAATTTTTAGTAAACTTCCTCGATTTTAAATTAATGGTTGAGAAGGAATTTCAAAAGGTCCAAAGAACCAAAAAAAACATAGGGAAGTTTTAGAAAATATAATCGAACCTTGTAACAATATATAAAAAATATATTAAAAAAATAGAGTGAACTATTAGTCGGGCTAGTTGTCTGTAGCTGGACGTCCGGAGGTCAGCAAACCCCCAAGTATCATGCGAGGCATGATGATGATCATCATCATCCTCGAGCGTCCATACTCATCATCATAAATGGGGAAGTAACCCGATGTATATGAACACACAATATGCATGAGGTCCCTATAATTTTCATCTTTTAAATCATTCTTATGACACAACTCTATACATCATTCACAAATTACCCTAGGTAACATGCATGCATTGTTCTTCATACGTTCATCATCATTAACATTAATTAGAGTTGTGTCTTAGAAAACTCGTCGTCATAATGCATCATGACATTTAATACATGTATCTTAATATGAAATACCATCATATTAAGTCATCTCATTACCATACACCTTACATCATCATGTTATCATGCATCACCATCATCATATCGTCGTATCATGTTATCATCATATCATCATATCATGTCATCATTATGTACATCATCACATCATCATATAAAATCATCTCATAATCATATAACATAATTACATCATCATATAAAATCATCTCATAATCATATAACATAATTACATCATCATATAACATAAAACATAAATGACAGGTTCAAAGGCCACTGGACACATGTCGCCATACATAAGGCAAGTCATCCGACCGAGCCGATAGAAAAACCACTCACTTGGTTGGCCTAGGCCAAACCTATTACGACTTATTGATGTTAGTTTAACTCTGCTCTCTAATATTTAATTCTGCCTAAGGTGTCCAACAATCATAAATTAGAATTCTACCGTAGGTAGGAGTGTACATGGTCCGGGTTGGGTTGGGTTGAGCGATTTTTTTGACCCAACCCAAAAGTTCGGGTTGGTTGGATTGGTAACCCAACCCAACCCTCTATTTTCGGGTTGGGTTCGGGTTGGGTCCAGGTTGGGTTGTTAATTTTTTTTTTAAAGTTTTATTTATCCCCAATTTATAATTATTCGGATACAATCTTATATAAAATATATTAAAAATTTACAAACAAACACAAATCAATCCATAATTATTCCAAAAAAAAAAAAAAACAAATTCAATAAAAAACGAGCGAAAATTGTAACATATTAACATAGTTCGAGTGAAAATTGTGACATATTGACATAGTTCAACATGTCATAAAACTAAAGAATGCCGAACATTTCTTAAAAATGGGTCAAAATAGAAAAATATGAAAATATATCATGAAATTAAATAAACAATAAAAATGATTAATTTAAAGATATTGTATATAACAAAAGAAACATATAAAAATATTTTAGTTGAAATATGTTTACTGATTTGATAAGGATAGATAGCCCTAAACTATTAGAAATATAATAACGTTGCAACAAATAGAAAATAAATATATTAGAACAAAATTGGTAAACATTCAACTAAAAGGTATAAAAGGTATAAAATTATTGGTTTATCTTTAAATATATTTAAACTAAAATTTAGAATTACTTAACCTAGGATAGAATTCTTTAAATATATTTAAATTAAAATTTATAATTATTTGTTAATACGGTATTTTTCATTTTTAAATATATTTAAACTAAAATTTAGAATTACTTGTCTATAGAACATAATGTATAGAATTCTTTAAATATATTTAAACTAATATTGTAATATTTGCACGGATTCGAACTCAAGTCTAAATATATTTAAACTAATATTGTAATATTTGCACGGATTCGAACTCAAGCATGAGTTTTCTTTGAGCGGCCACAAGTACCACTCTGGCAAACCTATTATAAATATAATTTTTTAATATATTTTATATATTTCGCTCGGATCAACCTGAGGGTTTTACTCACGAACCCGAAACCGAACCGATTCAGTTCGGGTTCAGAAAAATGAACCAAACCCTACCCGAAATGCTAATCCAACCCAACCCAATCCTTATAGTTCGGGTTGGGTTGGTCCGAGTTGTCGGGTTGTCAGGTTGAATGTACACCCCTAACCGTAGGAATTGGTTTACATCATTTTGCATAAAATAATTTAAACTCGGCTCCAAAATTTTAAACTAGCTAAAAAGGTAGTGATATTAACCGTAAACGCTTTTGTAGTCATACTAACCTTAAATACTTCCGAAGAGTTGAAACTAGAAGAAAATGGTCCAAGCGTATCAAACCGTCACAAAGTGTATTCTCATACTGGTTTTAAACCGTTCAAGTGAGATGATACAATGAAGTGAAGAAATGAGACAAACTCCCCACTTCTCAACTTAACAATGTGGGACAGTTTACCTTTTCGTTTCTCTTTATTTTTTTTTAATTTATTTTTTTGGTGGTTACATATCCAAAATTTGTATTTTACCTACAAATTATATGGGTATGTATAGCCTCCCTCCACCAAAACCTCCCCACTTTCAAATGCCTACTAAAAGAAGTTATGATCACGATTGCCACTACAAAAAATTACGACCATGATCGACAAGTAACTTCCCACTAACCTTTAAATATCCACTAGAAAAAGTTATGACTATGATTGAAATGTTTGATAACTCTCCATTAGCCACTCAAAAAAAATTGTGAAATTAAAATAATAAATATTTTTTTTTTTTTTTTTTTTTTTTAAAAATGATAGTGTTATATATGTTAACCTCGTGCTCCACTACAACCTAGGAAATGTTCATTTTCAAAATTTTAAATGGTCCTTTCTCACTTAAGTCAACTTGTAGCATATGAAATGGACGTTAGACCGAGCCTATTCAATTTTGTAGATGAATAATGAATATTTATTAAATCTTCTTGACATTTGATCGTGTAATAGATTCACTTGGAACATTAGGAAAACTATGATCTTTATCATCTTCGAAAGGAATATGCAATCCATTTAGATGTGATCTAAACTTAGATTCTTTACATTTGAAACATTGTTTACAAAAAGGTTTGAACATCACACTTCATTTTTGCCCTAAAAAAGTGTTAATGCAACAATTATAAGTTTTATTAATCCAAAAATATCTCATTAAGCCACCTCCCATGTGCTTATTTCACAAGGAACATAAAGCTTACTTTCATTAAACAAAAATTCATGGAACACAAAAAAATCATCGTTAACTTTTTTCAAAAGACAAAATACATAAATGGTTCCAACGTGTAACGATTCTAAATTTTCACTTACTCAGAATCGTTACTGACGTCTCATCCTCATCTATAATGCAGAAATATAACTCTTACATGAACATCAATTTACAAAACTTTGAAAAATGCTTAAAAGAACTTCTCTGAAAAACACAGTCATTGTCTTACGTGTTTAAATATGAAATACTGAAATTTAGAGAAAATAAAAACAAATACAAAATAATTTAAAATAATGAAATGCAAAACAACCTATTCTAACTTAAACTAGGAATTTAAATATGAGTCTACCCTATGCACGTGCCACAGTCTCTACTCGCAATGTCGCCGTCCTCCGTACAAGTGCGCCTTGCCTTTACCTGAAAAATGATGTGGCACACGACCTGAGTATTTCAAAGAATACTCGGTAAGTGGCCCCACTATAGGGGTTATGCAAATGCAACCACATGCAATCATGATTTAGGGACCTATCTCTAATCATCATAAGGGTGGCCTCCAGTCTCAGACAAATTGGATGTGTAGTACTTCCCTATATACGGCTCACACGTGCGAGTGTGAATCTCCATGGCGCTCACACACCCTCTGGATCCTCTGGTCAAACTAATCTGTAGCGACGTCCGGAGGTCAACAGAACCCCATAGTGTCATGCGCCTCATGAACACCCTCATCTGTGCGCATTCGCGCTAGTGCACATTCGCGCTAGTGCACATTCGCACTCATCATCGTACTGTGCATGTTCACACTCATCATCTCTAGGGGAAGTAGCCCTATGCTTATGAACATACAATATACATGAGATCTCTCTAAATCCATCATAACGTCTCTTCTGACACAACCCTCTAGTCTCATCTCTTTTTTACTTTAGGTAACACATACTTGTGGATATTTATATTAATATCATTTTCATGCTCTTAGGGTTGTGTTCTATGTCGATCTAACGACATGATGCAATATGGCACTCATCATCATATAACATGCTCAATATGGAAAACATCATCATATTAAGGTAAACGTCACGCAATCATCATACTCATCATATTGCCATAAAGTGCATCAAGCATACCAAGTACGTCATTCATATAACATCATCACATCATTATCTAACGTCATCAAGTCATCATATAACATCATCATTTATCGTCATCACGTCATCACATAACATTATCACATCATCATCTAACATCATCACATAATCATCTAACGTCACCTCATCACTATCTAACGTCATCACATCATCATACAACATCAACACATTATCATCTAGCGTCATCACATCATCACATCATCACATAACATAAAGCATAAATGACATGTGCAAGGGCCACTGGACATGTGTCGTCATACATAAGACAATTCTTTTGACCGAGACGATAGTAAGGCCACTTACCTAATTAGCTTAGACTGGTATCACCAATTTATCAAGTTCAGTTTTGTTCTTTGTATCCAAGTCAACTATATGAACTATGATATCAATTTCAATTTCAATTCTCTAAATTTTACAAGGGTTCATGTGTTAAACTTCATGAGAGCATCAGAGACTTTATGAGTATTTAATATATATATATATATATATATATATATATATATATATATATATATATATATATATATATATATCATCTTTTTACTCTATGTATTTACTCTCCATATTGTTTCCTATTTATTTTAATTTTGTTCACCAAATCTTCCATTTTCGTCTTCCCTTACTCTTTTTTCTTTTCTATATTTACTTAGTTAAATATATTATATATTAGATATATATATATATATATATATATAATATTTCTCTCTTTAATTCTTTATGTTTAATTCTTTTTCACTCTATTATTATTATTTCTTTTCCTTCTCCTATTTCTTTAATTCTTTTCAAACCTATCTGTTTAATTCTTTTCTTCTTTGTTTTCTTTTTCCTTTTCTTCTCCCTCTAATTCTTTTCAGATCTACGTGTAATTCTTTTCTTCCCTCTAATTCTTTTGAGACGGACATGTGTAATTCTTTTCTTTCCTGTTTAATTTTGTTAGCAGTGGAGTAAATGTAGAGGAGATCTGATTCTAAATAATTGTATAAGGAAAAAGATCTATGATTTCATCGTACATTATTTTTAATGTTAACTAAAATCTAAATAATTGGATAATAAAGGAGGAGATCGATTCTAATTAATTGGATAAAGGATTTTGATTTTTCTTTTCCTAAAAATATCCTAAGGGTTTTCTTTTTTTGATTATGTACTTTTGGCCATTTTCCAAGCTTGATTTTCTACGAGATATCTAAAAGGTAAATAATTAAAAAAGGAAAACGTGAAAAAAAAAAAAAAAACTAAATAAAGAAAACCGCAAGCTTTTATCTAACAATATTCTCCTAAAACTTGTTGTATATCTACCTTATTATTTGAACTTCGATCTTTGGACGAAGTTCCTCAAATTTTATCTGCACCAGAAACTTGGTGAAGATGTCTCCAAGCTGTTCCTCTGTTCGGATGAAGTCAATCTTGATAAGCTCCCGATCTGCACACTCCCGGATGTAATGGAACCTGATCTTTATGTGCTTGCTCCAGTTGTGCAAAACTGGATTTTTTATCAGGGATATCGTAGCTTTGTTGTCCATGTATAGCATTGGTGGATTGCCTTCTCTTCCAATGAGTTCTTCCATCAACTGCACTAGTCAGACCCCCTGTGTGGGTGTCGTCGAAGCGGCGATGTACTCTGCTTCACAAGAGAATAGAGCAACTATCTTTTGTTTAGTTGATTGCCAGCAGATCGCTCCACCTAAGAGGAAGTAAATCATCTCGCTGGTGCTCTTAAGATCATCAACGTCATCGACCATGTTACTATCACTATAGCCGACCAGCTCAAGCTTCTTCTTTCCTCTCCCGGTACAGTATCTCACACCCCAACCTTTAGTTCCGGCCACATAGCGCAGGATGCTCTTGACAGCCACGAGATGCTCCTCCCTAGGTGCTTCCATAAACCTACTCACGTATCCAACGGAATAAGCGAGATTAGGGCGTGTGTTTACCAGATAGCGCAGACTTCTGACAATGCTGCAGTAATTGGTGGCGTCGACTACCGTCATAGTGCCGACCTTTCTTAGATGGAGCCAAGCCTCCATTGGCGTCCTTGTGGGGTTACTGTCCGCTAGTCCAGCTGTGTCCAGCAGCTTCTTTGCGTACGCACCTTGACAGATGGTGATGCCAGCAATACTTTGTTGTACTTCGATGCCGAGGTAGTAGCTGAGCACGTCGAGATCGCTCATCTTGAAGTTATTTGACATCTCCCTCTTGAATCTTCCAAGAACTTCCATGTCGTCTCTAGTGATTATGAGGTCGTCAATGTACACTCCCACAATTAGCTGCTGCTCGCCGTGGCCGTGCGTGTACATGCCATGCTCAAAGGCACAACGCTTGAACTTCAGTGACAGTAGGGTATTGTCGAGCTTCGCGTTCCATGCTCGTGGTGCTTGCCGAAGCCCATACAGTTCCTTGTGTAGGCGCAATACCTTGTCGGAGTTGTCGTTGTCCAGGAAATTAGATGGTTGTTGGACGTAGACAGTCTCCTTCAACTCTCCGTTGAGGAAAGCGGACTTCATGTCCATGTGGTGGACCTCCTAGGAATGATGTGCCGCAATTGCCAGCAACAGGTAGACAGATACCAACCTTGCCACCAGCGCGAATACCTCTTCGTTGTCCACCCCTTACTTCTAGATGTAGTCCTTCCCCACCAGAAGGGCTTGTGCTTCACAACTTCTCCCTCTTCGTTACGCTTTAGTTTGAACACCCATTTGAGCCCTATGGCTCGGTGTCCCGGTGGCATGTCCTCCAAACTCCATGTCTTGTTCTCAGTAGTGAACATCATCTCTTCATGCATTGCCTTCAGCCAGCACGGGTTTCTTTCTGCTTCGACGAAGGAGTTCGATTCATCTGCACTGATGGAATGCAGTTCGACCACCTCTTCTTCGAGCTCACGCGCCGCCAGTCCCAGTGGTTCACCTCCTCCCAATAGGTCTTCAATCATCCAGTACCTGGCCGCCAGACCATCATCGTGATCGACATCCAGCGTCAAGTCTACAGTACGTATGTTACGAATTCCAATGGTTCAGGGGGCGTAGCAGGAGTTGTGGTTGGTGTTGGCATAGGCATGCCTGGTGCAGCTGCTGGCGGCGGTGACAGTGCCCGATGATGCGCTCCTCCTTCTCTCGGCTCGGTGATGAGGTACTCCACCATGAATTGATTTAGGTTTTGGTCTGCCTCAGTCAAGTCATTCCATCGCTAGAAGGTGTTCTTGTCGAAAACGACGTCGCGCGACATGTGAGCTCTCCCCCCCCCCCCCCCCCACAGGATCATAGAGCCTATATGCCTTACTCTGGGTTCGTAGTCGATGAAGACGACCTTCAGGCCCCTGGGATCGAGCTTGGCAAGATGGGGACGCGTGATCTTCATGTACGCGATGCACCTAAACACTCGAAGATGATGTACCGCTGGCTTCTTGTTGTACCAGGCCTCGTATGCCGTCTTCTCGTCAAGGCTTTACGTTGGCGATCGATTGAGGAGGTAGAACCTATTGGTAAAACCTATTGGTTGCAAATGGATCTATAAGAGGAAACGAGACCAAACCGTTAAGGTACAGACCTTTAAAGGGTTATACCCAAAGAGAGGGGGGTGGACTATGAAGAAACCTTCTCTCCTGTTGCTATGCTTAAATCGATTAGAATACTCTTGTCTATTGCCACATTTTATGATTATGAAATTTGGCAAATGAATGTTAAGACAGCCTTTCTAAACGGCAATCTTGAAGAGAGTATCTATATGGCTCAACCAGAGGGGTTCATTGAACAGGATCACGAGCAAAGGGTTTGCAAGCTTAAAAGATTCATTTATGGGTTGAAGCAAGCATCTCGATCCTGGAATATAAAGTTTGATACTGCGATCAAATCTTATGGCTTTAAACAGAATGTTGACGAACCTTGTGTTTATAAAAGGATAGTCAACTCTACAGTAGCCTTCCTGGTGTTGTACGTTGACGATATCCTACTCATTGGAAATGATGTGGGATTTCTGACTGACATTAAGCATTGGCTAGTGACACAATTTCAAATGAAAGATTTGGGAGAGGCTCAGTTTGTTCTTGGAATCCAAATTGTTCGGAATCGCAAGAACAAAACACTAGCATTGTCTCAGGCATCGTACATCGACAAAATGTTGATTCGATATAAGATGCAGGACTCCAAGAAAGAATTATTACCTTTCAACCATGGAGTTCATTTGTCGAAGGAACAAAATCCTAAGACACCTCAAGAAGTTGAGGATATGAGACACATTCCCTATGCATCAGCGGTCGGTAGTCTGATGTATGCCATGATATGTACCCGACCCGACATATGCTATGCTGTGGGAACTGTCAGCAGATATCAGTCCAATCTGGGACGTGCTCATTAGACTGCCGTTAAGAATATCCTCAAGTATCTTAGGAGAATGAGGGACTATATGCTAATGTATGGTGCTAAGGATCTGATCCTTACAGGGTACACTGACTCAGATTTTCAGACCGATGTAGATTCGAGAAAATCGACATCAGGATCTGTCTTCACTTTGAACGGAGGAGCAATAATATGGAGAAGCATAAAGCAAGGTGGCATTGCTGATTCCACCATGAAGGCTGAGTATGTTGCTGCTTGTGAAGCAGCGAAAGAATCTGTATGGCTTAGGAAGTTCTTAACTGATTTGGAAGTCGTTCCAAATATGCATCTTCCCGTCACTCTTTATTGTGATAACAGTGGAGCAGTTGCAAATTCAAAAGAACCAAGAAGCCATAAGCGAGGAAAACATATTGAGCGCAAATATCATCTCATAAGGGAGTTTGTGCAACGAGGAGATGTGATCGTCACACAGATAGCTTCAGAGCACAACATTGCTGATCCATTTACAAAGCCCTTTACGGCTAAAGTGTTTGAAGGGCACCTAGTGAGTTTAGGACTACGAGTTATGTAATCTAGGGAAAGTGGGAGAAAATGCATGAGTATGTGATGCCCTAGTTCATTGTATTTCTCTCTACTCAACGTTATAAAACCCCACTAGAGTTTTAGTCCAAGTGGGAGTTTGTGGGTTTTATGTTATAAAACTCATAGTTTGTAAACAAAAACATATTCTATTTTCAATAAAGTTATTATTGTTGTTTATTCAATAAAGATTGTTATTGAATAAAGTGAACTTTACGATCATTAATCTAAATCCAATAAACTAAGAACACTCTGGCTATAGTATGTTTACTTGAACTATATGTAGAGACATAAGAGTGAATCAAGGTCAAGTATATATAGTCAAAATGATCTATAGTATAAGGATAAGGCTGAGTACCTTATTCTGGGGACACTATGGATGCGGCCCACTTTTGTATATGATATAAACAATGTGATCACTAAATTGTACATGTGGAGACATGTGAGTGGGGGCGTCCTATGCAATGAGTATTGCATAAGATCAGACCATGAAGAAAACCACTCTCACTTTATAATGTCGTTTACTGTTGAGACTGATTTTCTTTTCATTCGATAACCTAGGTAACTCGGTTTTAATCCTCAGCTAACCATGAACTCCTGTTTATTCGGAATTATCCTTAGATTTGCATGGGTGAGAGTGGCTCTAGTTCGCCGACTAAATAGGCCTCCCATTTCAGGGGTAAGACTGGGTGAATGGCTGGGGACGTGGGGTGCAAGATGGAATTCACTCCTACCCACTTTTAGGGATAGAAGAGAGGTAGTTCCCTTAAGCACTAACTCCAGGTCTTGAACAAGGGGCCCCACCCTCTCATTAGCCTGAGAGGGATTCGGTTTACTAGTTGGACCACAAACCAATCGTTCATTAGAGGATCAGTGAGACATAAGAAACAAGAAGTAACTTTAGGGGTAAAACGGTAAATTGACCCAACTCTAGTTACAAACAACCTGTGAAGGATCGACTTACTAATCATGGTTATATCAAAAGGACAGAAATATATCTATAGTGAGGGGAGTGCAACTACTAGGCTATAGTGGAGTGTTCTAGTAGTTAACGAATGTTGGTTAACAAGGTTAATGAGTTTAACCGATTAATCTTGGATCGTTGGAGCCCATGATCTATAGGTCCATTAGGTCTCTCTGCTAGCTCATATCGGACTAAACCATAGAACAGTGTGACGAGTGAGTTCGAAGTGTTCGAATTCAAATTAGGGAATATGCGCTACATATATACAATATATTTAACCGCATTTTTGTTTTATTTATGAATTAAACAAAAAGAGAGAATCTGAGATATTTAAATAAGATTTAAATATCTTAATCAATTATGTGTCGGAATTGATTGGGATTGGCATTTGAATTAATATTAAATATTAATTAAATAGTTTAATTAATCATTTAATGTTACTTTAATTTGAAATTCATTATTCAAATTAATTGTTGAATTAAAATGAAGAAAGTCAAAATGTTGACTTCATTTAATGAAAAAATCCATGTGAGTGGAATTTTAAATGTCAAAATTTGGTGATCTCAAATTTGCATGAACATGCAAACATGACTCTTTAAATAGAGTGATCATGGTACATCTTAATAAAAACCTCTCACAAACACTCTCTTCACATATATAAAATCCCTCCCAAGTTTAGTCACTCACCGGATTCCACAATCCCGTTCTAAGGTCGGAGGATAGTGGAGAAGACACTAGTGGTGGTTCGAAACCGGTTCGTGAGGAAAAAGGAGTTTGAACTACAAAAGGTTAGTATCTAAACTCATTAAGTTTTAATACTTATGAACATGCTAGTTATTTACTATAATTGATGTTCTAAAAGTGCCTAAGATCCAAATTGCTTCCGCATGTGTTATATTAACACCATCAGGTCCATGCACAGCACTCGCATCTTCTTCCCCCATTTGACCTCCGCTAGCGCTTGAATGCACTTAACCGCCTCTGCCTCCTCACTTTTCACTTGCAACAGGATCAACCACATGAAGCAACTTTTGTCATCGACCAGCAGGAGGAAGAGGGTTTTGCCGCCTGAAGTCGCCGACTTGATGGGCCTGCAGATATCGCTGTGCACGAGCTCCAACGACTCCACCAGCATGGTAGGATGCTTGAGACGGAAAGAGGGTGTGCCTCTGCTTGCCGATGAGACACCCATCGCACAGCCTATTCACGCCTTCGATTGCCGGAAAACTGTGCACCATCTTCTCGTTGTGTAGTTTTTGTAGAGTAGGACAGCTCAAGTGCCCGTACCTTGTGTGCCACCTCCAAACTACTTATTTGGTCCTGGCCGAGAGGCTAACCGGCTGCTCTATCTCAAACTCTAAGATGTAGAGGTGGTTTACTGCGCGTCGAACTTGCGTAAGCAGCCGCCATTGATCACGCAGATCTTGAGTAGCCCGCGCCATTGATCATCGCAGATCTTGAGTAGCTGCCAGCCTCATCGAGTTGACCCAAGCTCACAAGGTTAGCCTTGAGCCTCGCAATGAAGTAGACGTCGGTCAGTTTGTGGTGATCGCCTCCCTTGTCGACGAGCAGGATGGTGTCGCGCCCTTTGATCTCGACGACGGAGCCATCGCCAAACTTCACCATCCAGCAAATCCCTAAGTCGAGCTCGGAGAACGCAGACTTGGCCCCGACCATATGGTTTGTTACCCCTGTGTCGAGGACCCATCGTGGTGCACTTGCTGCTCGCCGATTTGAGCGAACACTTGCTCCTCTTTCTGCTAAATCAACTCCTCAGTCGATGCCTTTGTCTTGCCCAGCTGGAGCTCTTCCTCGGGATCAATCTGTTGGAAATAAACTTAAATGAGAGAAAAAAAAAAAAGGAAAGAAGCCGTTATTAATTTTGGTTTTAAAATTTAGTCAAAAGCCAATACCCATTCTAGGAAAGTAGTAGTTTATGGGTGTGATAGTTATGGCCAATTTTAGCCTTAGAAAAACTTATAAATAGGCATTACTTCTCATCCTAATTGTAGAGCAAAAAGAAGCAGAAAGAGAAAAAGAGCAAGGTAGAGCAAGAGCAAGTAGAGCAAAAAAAAAAAAAAAAAAAAAACAGTGCAAGAAGTGTAATAGAAGAAGGCTTTTGAGAATTCTTTGTCTCCTTGCCTCTCCCCTCTCGACACCCCTTCACAGTTTCGTGAGAGTTATCTAAACGAGTTAGTTTTAAAGCGAGCGTCTATTTTTTGCAAATTGGTATCAGAGAAAATTTATTTTCTACAAATTGGTATCAGAGCCGATGGCGAACATGATGGGACAAATGCTGCTACCACGATTAACGAAGACAAACTACGAGAATTGGAGCATCCAAATGAAAGCTCTTCTCGGTTTGCAAGACACATGGGAGATGGTCGAAGAAGGTTTCAAAAAACTAAAGGATACCACGGGTTATACGGCAGCGCAAAACAAGGCGCTAAAGGAAGCACGTTCAAAGGATAAGGCAGCATTATACATGTTGTTCCGGGCTGTTGACGAGTTGGACTTTAAGAAGATTGCAAGGACAACTACTTCAAAAGAAGCGTGGGACACTCTAGAAATGGTGTTCAAAGGAACCGACCGAGTCAAGCAGGTGCGTCTCCAGACTCTGCGTGACGAGTTGGAGAGCATGAAGATGAAGGAGTCAAAAAATGTATCTGCTACATCATGCGCATACAGATCGTGACAAATCAACTAAATAGAAACGGAGAAATGTTACCCGCGACGCGGGTTGTGGAGAAAATCTTGAGGTCGTTAATAGACAACTTTGAGAATGTCGTATGTGCAATAGAAGAGTCGAAGGACCTAGCGAAGTTCACAGTCGATGAGCTTGCCGGTTCTCTCGAGGCACACGAGCAATGTAAGAAAAAGAAGGAGGAGCCATTCGATCAAGCGCTTCAGACGAAGGCATCGATAAAGGATGAAAAGACACTCTACTCTCAAAATTTTCGAGGTAGAGGTCGTGGAAGTCGCGGGAATGGTCGAGGTGGTCAAGGAAACACTTACGAAGAAAACTACCAGGAGAAGAGACTATAGAGCCAAGCAAATTGGCGTGGAAGAGGGCACAATCAAGGGCGCGGTCAAGGATACAATTTCAACATCGAGTGCTTTAAATGTCAGAAATATGACCACTATGCAAATAATTGTAACTACGACAGATGTAACAATTGTGACAGAATGAGTCACTATGCGAGAGATTGTCGAGCCGAAGAAAAGGTGGAAGAAACCATCAACCTGGCCTTGGATGACGCAACAAATGGAGGCATTCTCTTGATGGCCCAAAATGAAGAGCCGAACACAAAAGGAGACGACGGCGCGAAAGACGATGGCGGTAGTCTTGAGGTGGTAGAAACTGTTAGAAATGAGGTGACACGCAACGGATTTGGCGAAATCGCGGTATCGGAGATGATAAAATCGAAGAAGGATGAACAATCGAATAATAGAGAGCCCGAGCTTGAAGAGAGAGAGCTCCAACGGCCGTAAAAGCAATTCGAGGAAGAAATAAGAAAGAGGATGAAAATTGAAGAAGAAAAGAAAGAGGTGGAAACAAATGTTGAAAGGTTAGAGAAAGAAATGACTGAGTTGAGTAAGAGTTACTTTTGTCTAAAATAGGAGAAGGAAAAAAATGAGAAGATAATCTCCAATCTTACGAAGAAAGTTGAAGAAGGTGTGGAGAAAGAGAATAACTTGTTAATGGAGATTGAGGCTCTAGTGGACGAGCTAGTGTGGGAGGAGAAAGATATAGAGATGCTGACTCAACAAAGAGACGTGAACCTGAATCAAATCCAACAGGAGGCAGTGAATTTATAACACACGATTGAGATACTCACTCATGATAAAGCCGAAATGGAGAAAGCAAAAATGCTAGCTGTAAATGGCGCTGTGGACTTGCGAAGGGAATTAAGTAAACTGAACGAAGTCATGATGTCTGAGTCAAGCGTGGCTGAGAATGGGAGAAATGAAGAGTCGGTATCTCAAATAGGCTGTTCTAGAGAAGATCCAAATGAAGTCTCATCAGAGAAGGACAACCTTATTTTGCCGCTCGAGGAAAAGGATAAAAAATTGAAGAAACCACAACTGAGCTCGAGAAAACGAAAACGGCGCAGGTGGAATCATTGAATAGAACATTTAAGTTCATGAGGGAGTTTTGTTGGAAATAAACTTAAATGAGAGAAGAAGAAAAAAAAGCAAATTTAGTCAAAAGCTTTTAAGAAAGCAATAGTTTATGGGTGGGAAGACGTGGGATAGTTATGACCAATCTTAGTCTTACTAAAACTTAAAGATATGGTTTACTTCTATCTCTAATTGCAGAGCGAAAAGAGAAAAAGAGCAAGGCAGAGCAACTAGAAGAAGAAGAAAAAAAAAAAAAAAAAAAAATTGGAGAAAGTGTAATAGAAAAAGGCTTTTGAGAATTCTTTGTCTACTTGTCTCTCCCCTCTCCTCTCGACACCCCTTCATAGTTTCTTGAGAGTTATCCAAACGAGTTAGTTTCAGAGCAAGCGTTTATTTTCTACACAATCGACCCATCACCGACGACGTTTTCGTGGATTTGAAATCAGAATTGGGGACGTCGGATAAGATCGATGCACTCACCATAAAAAGAGCCGACTCTTCCTCTTCAGATTAGGCCATTTCCTCTCGCTGATGCTCCCATCAAGCTTTTGATCCCCTCCTTCCCAATACTCTCAAACATACTTAGGCCCAAGCCTATTTTTAGGGATTCAAACACCAGCTTCTCTCTTCTGTTAGTATGTTAGTCTCTCTTCTCTTCAAATTTTCTACCTCTCTCTTCTCTTGGTTTGCTATTTGGTAACTCTCTGAGGTGAGTTGATCAGACCGAATCTGTCATCAATTGAGCGTCAACGGCCATCAATTTGAGACTTGAGTGAGACTAGAGGTGGGGTGTGACGGGATGAAGACGGTAGAGCAAAATTCTGTATTTATTAATAAAACTATATAATTAATTTATATTAATAATTATATCTTCTGACCTGAAATGAATTATTTGTATAATTAATTTATATTAATAATTATATCTTACAACGTGAAATGAATTATTTGTACAATTCTGATAAAAAATTAAAACTTGGGGTGTGAGTCAGTTTAAAATTGAGTGGAGGAAGAAGGCAGAACAAAAAAAATATAATTAATAAAACTATATAATTAATTTATATTAACAATTACATCTTCGGACGAGATTATTTGAATGATAAAGAATTGAGACGGGTTAGACTTGTGGTGGGATGTGACTCAATTTAAAATGGAGTAGATGAAGGCTGCAGAACAAAAGTCTTTAATGATTAATAAAACTATATAATTAATTTAAATTAATAATTACATTTTCTGACCAGAAATGGATTATATGTACGATTTTGATAAAGAATTGAAACATGAACGTGACTGAAATAAAAGGATAAAAACTGCAAAAACAAAAGTGATTAATAAAACTATTTAATTAATTTATATTAATAATTAAATTTTCTGACAAGAAATTGATTAATGGTACAATTGTGATAAAGAATGGAGACGTGGGTAAGACTCAACGTATGCTATGACTCAGATTGAAATGGAGGGATGAAGAATGCAGATCAAAAGTCTATAGTGATTAATAAAACTATATAATTAATTTATAATAATAATTAAATCTTTTCACGAGAAATAGATTATTTGTACAAATCTGATAAGAACTGAAACGTGGGTTGTGACTCGGTTTGAAATGAAGCATGAAACGTGGGTTGTGACTCAGTTTGAAACGAAGGGGATAAAGAATGCGGAACAAAAGTCTCCAATGATGAATAAAACTATATAATTAATTTATATTAATAATTACATTTTCTGACCAATCAATTATTTGTACCATTTTAATAAAAAAATTGAGATGTAGGTCACACTCGACTTTGGGGTGTGACTCAGTTTGAAATTGAGGGACGAAAAAGAACCAAAAAAAAATTCTATCCCTCTCTAATTTTTTTCTATATTTTTATTTTTATTTTTATTATGTTTGTATTATTTTTATTTTTATTTTTTTATTTTTTATGTGCCAGCTCCCTCACTCTAATTTTTTTTATTATTATTTATTTTTATTTTTATCATGTTTATATGACTGCTTTGATTATCTCTTTACCTGCTTGACTGATTAATTTTTTTATGTGCTCTGATTATGAGATATATTTTTAACCATATAAATCTTAATCTCATATATTTTGGTGTTATTATTTTGATTTTGTATCCTTTCCAATCTTATTGACAAATTAGAAAAAAAAAACAGACATTTGAAAATATCAGACAAAGTTTCTATTGGATGGCTTCTTCATCAACCATGAACATAAGGAAGAGATAGATTCCGATGATGAATTTTATAAAGACTAAGAAGGAAGAGATGGTATATTTTAGTGCTGTTAAAGAATCTGAAGTTTATTTTCCTTTAATGTTCTGTTGTCTGATTTTATCGGTGGCTTTTTGGTCTTAATTTCATTTTAATTCATTTTAATCAATTAATTGATTGATGTTTTAATGATAACAAACTACTCTCAGTATTAATGTTTTTCAATATTTTGAATTGTACATAGTATAAGGTTGGGATAACAATTTCTACGACTTTTCAATTATTCAAATCAGAGCTAAACGAAGATATTACAGTTGAGACAAGATACCCAAAGTGATGATGTGGTAGCTAGATTAAAATGATGAAAATCAAAGTATGATATTTATAATTTTGAAGAGTAACAACGGTGGAGTTTTTTTTTTTTTTAATTATTATATTTCTAAATAAAAATTATTTATACAAAATATAATTTTGAATCTAACCGTTAGTCACATCGATTTTTATTATTACTATATTATATTATTATTTTATTTTATTTTGAAATTTTTGTGTTACTCACGTCATTTTTTTATTATTATATTATTATATTTATAATAAATTTTGAAATTTGAATTTCTGTTACCCACATCCTTTTTATTATTTTTATATTATATTATTATATTTAAAAATAAAAAAAATTGGAAATTATTTACTTTTAATCTTTACCTTCTATTTCTCTTTTTTAACACAATCCAATGGTCAATATTAATTCCTACTTTTTATCAGTTTCCTATTTAAACAGTTCAACCTACAGTTTTTAAAACACACAACTTCTATAATTCTTCATCTTCAATTTTCTAAAGTCTCTATCTTTGCTTTCTCCAAACTTCCACTTTTATTTTTTCTTTATCTCGTGGGAGGTTTTTATTGTATTATGAGGAAATAGTTGTGGAGTAGGTTGAGTTTGACCGAACCACACTAAAACTACACTAAAACTACAGTGTCATATTTTCAAACTCTTCCCTACTTCATTTCAAACTTATTATTGTAATTTATTGCATGTTCCAAGTGTTTATTGTTTCGACTAACTATTTTGTTATATTAATTATCATTTTTATTATCATTAAAAAGTTTCATAATTAGAAAAATTAATCACGCTTAAATACTTTTATAGTTAAAACCCTATTCACCCTCTACGGTTGCCATACAGATCCAACATTTATAAATTTGAATGACTCTTCCTTGTGATATATACAGGTTTTGATGTACCCGATTTTGATATGCAGCATTTGGTCTTATTCTTGAAATTCCTTTGCACGACAAAGGATACTCACGAATACTTAAAGAAGTTTGGATCTCGGCAAATGAAGCTATCAAGTATTACAACAACGAAAATGTAATCATTTTAACTCCTCGCTATGCCCATTTTGTGTTCTTTTATTATGTGAAAAAAGAAATTGTCCTTTCCTCTCTCCATGTGTTTGTGCTCATATATATATATATATATATATATATATATATATATATATATATATATATATATATATATATATATATATATATATTTAGTAATGTTTCCTTTGTTACTGAACTCATTTTAAAGGTTAGAAGGTAAGTGAGGGAGGTTTAGGACAAGATTTTACATCACAATTGATGTGAAGCCTATGGAAAGGTTTGGGACAAGATTTTACATCACAATTGATGTGGAGCCAATGGAAACATCGGCCGAATTTTTCAAGATAACCTTATTTCCACCGAACTATAGAGGCTGAACTTAATTTTGCAAGCCAAAGCTCTCGAATTGACCTTTCACCAATAACCACAATCTCTACCCTTTTACTCCACTCAAGTTATATATATATTTTGAAGTTTTAAATGTACTTAGAACTTATTTTGAATTTTGTGTTTAAAATAGGAAATAAATCTTCTAAAATATTATTGGTTAATATTTTTAAATATAAACTCATATTAATATTCAATTTGAAAAATGTAATATTATTATGGGTACAATAATCAAAATATATGAAACTTACTTCATTAATAATTAATAGATTCATTCTTGTATGATCTCCTCTATCTACTCGTACTCTCCCATTTTTAATTATTCAATATTTTATATCTTTTTTCAATTTTGAATAATTTAATATTTTTTATTATTATTATTTTTTTCATAACCTAAAACAATTCTACCAACCAAAATTATTCATATATTTGACGTAATACAAATCCTAAAAAAAAAAAAAAAAAAAAAAAAAAAAAAAAAAATCACAATTAACTTTCAACTATAAAAATCCATGAAATCTGTAACTATATTTTTTGCATTATAGATGGATTTGCTATCCAATGGTTCTTCAACTTACCTTTTCGACAATGATTTTTATCAAAACGGTTACTGTAATCTTACTAAAGGAGAATAGATGGAATATTTTTGTGCATGGGCAGAAACCGAAGTTTGGTTTCTTTTTTTTAATATTCTGCCATTAAATCTCATTTTATAAAATTGAAAGCTCCATTTTATGTATGTATGCAGGGTTTTGAGAATGACAATCTGTCCCTAGTCGAAAAAGATTCGAATTTCGGCAAATGAAGCTATCAATCATTACAACAACGAAAATGTAATCATTTTAAATCGTTAGTTATGCCCATTTTGTGTTCTTTTATCATGTGAAAAAAGAATTTGTTATTTTCTCCCTCTATATTTTATTATCGTTTTAACTCTGTTATTTATTAATGCTGATTTATGGAAACTAATTTTAAAGTTGTAGATACTGTGAAGATGAATCATAGAGGGACCTGTCCTACAATGTATTACACTCATCTAATTGATCCAAGCACAATCTTTGTAGCTAACCCTTTTATGATCTCAGATAAATAAACACAATCTCTAGATTTCTACTCCGTATTCATGTTATATAATTTTTCTTTTAGAATTAAATGTATTGATCTCTTGTTTAAATTTTATATTGTTTTTTAATATACACAAGTCCACGATACTAAAATTAATCTATATTTAAAATATTATCTCATCTAAATTCTTAATAATTCAATATTTTTTATCCTTTCCAACCAAAATTATTCATGAAATCACGTTCAAATGAGAGTGATTTTAAGAGGAGATGATTGAAAAATATTTTTTTTTAGAAAACTGAGTATTACTACTCATATCAATCCATTAAACAAATAAACCATCCCTTAGGGTCAACAAATAAGATGATAAGTGTTTGCTCGTATGACATCTATATTTTCAATCCCCTCTCCTTTGACTTATTGGCGAATTCTATGAACTTAATAGTTTTGGTATGTCTTTTTCTCCTTTCGAACTTAGTTACGAGCATGACTATTTGATCGTGGGTGCAATTGTCTAACAAAAGAAGATTAATTTTAAGGTGGGAGAAATTTAAAACTAAATATTTATGGTGCAAATGATACTCACGAAAGAAAACAAATAATTGTTTGTTTGCCTTAGAAGAGTTATTTGGTTTATGTTGGAGTGATGATATCTATGAAAATGTAGTTTGATTAAAATGTTTAATCAATATTATATCTACCTAAACTAGACTCAAATTTTTTTAAGTCTTATATTTATGGTTACCATTAGGTCAATCTTGATAAATAAATTAAAGATTAAATTAATGAGTTCTAAAGAAATATAATTAGTAATACCTTCCTCTAACAATTCCTTATCAACCCAAAAGTTTAAGGATAAAATTTACCAATAATTTTAATGGTTGAATATTAGATGTTAGTAGAGAAATAGTAATTTAAAATAATTTTACTTAATGGATAGCAATATTATTTCATATGCTACTTCTTATGGCTGGATCATAGCTATGATTTATGTTGAATCCGTTACTATATAGAAATAATAGAAATAGAAGAGACGAGAGCCTTAACTACCAACGGTAGTGAAAAAGAGGGGCCAAGCTTTCCGGAACTGTAACCACGAAAGTAGTTCAACCTTTGTTTACAGTCGAGTAAAAGAGTGAAAGAAAGGAGTTCACTCGAATGAATCTTGAGTTGAGTCTTTGTTTTGTTTACGAAGGGAAGCGCCCTCTTGCTACCCATATGCGAGGCGCCGTCTCTTACTCTTTGGGGCTGTTTAATCTCAACGAACCAATTTTATGACAGGAGTTTATGTTTCATAAAAAGGGTTTAACAATTTTTTTATGTTGCAGAAATCGTGACTGGAATGATGGGAGAAGAATAATGATTAGAATGGCGGGAGAAGAATAATCTAGTTACTCGAAAATATTCCATAACTATTTGTACTTGATATTATGTGCTTGGATTCTAATTGGAATTTGTGTTTACTATATTTAAACATACAATTAATTTTATATATCAACTATTTTAACATACATACAAAAAAAAAAAAAAAAAAAACGAATTTTTAAACCAACAAAATTAAATCTCTATATTATCTTGTTTGGAGAAACATTTTTCTCTACATTTCTCTAGATTAAACCAAATATAACATTCTCTTTTTTTTTCCTCTATCTTTTTTTCTCTTCTTTATAACTTCTTTATAATCTGATAAGATAATTTATCTAACATATACATACAACCTATTTTAGTATTAACAAAGTCTTACTTACCTCCTCATAACCTCTCTCACACCCATTCTTTCCCCACAAGTTCTTGATCATCCAATATTTTTTACCATAACTCACAATCAGAACAACATGACAATGAAAAACACTTATGTCTTTCTTTGCCGATACTGTACAATAAAAAAAGAAAAAAAAAGTTACTCCTTAAATCAACTAAAATAATAATATTTAACCATCATATTTTACTTATTAAACAATTTTCCTCTACTTACACCACCTATTTCTTGATTGAGTTTAGGTTTTCAATAACTATGGTTTGATATGCTATAATCTGGATTGAAATCTACTGTTAATAAAATAAATTATATTATATATACATTAAATGAAAAATTATTAAATTAATGAGTTTTAAAAAGAAATTCATCTCTTTGCAATTTCCTCCATTCCTTCCTAGGATAAGATCCACTCAAAAGCTTTTGTAACACATAAAGAATAACATTTTTCTAAGCTATATTTTTTGGATGAGGGATAACGCAATCTACAAGATGTTGAGGTGCAGCTTGAAATATATTTTTGTATTGACCGTGCGGCCCTTATGCCCAACAACAGTCTATTTGAAAGAAAGAAAAAAAAAAAAACAATTTCAATTATTAAAATGTAGAATAAATCTTAATATAAATATGAAAATACAACTATAATAAAAGAATAAGTAATACTTAATATAAATATGAAAATACAACTATAATAAAAGAATAAGTAATACATACTACATTTTTATAATTTGGAACGGGAGTAACAATGTTATGTCAATCATGCTTAATAAAAATTAAAACTAGTAAATAATTCTAAAATTATATTTACATAATATCTAATTAATTTTCAAATTTACTCTTCCTCATCTTTCAATTTTTGTATTTAATTAATTCATAATTTTTTAAAATTAAACTAATAATTCGTTCACTAATTTATTTTAAAAGTCAAGTTTTAGTTGATGTGATAAAAAAAAAATTAGACAGAGAAAAAGATAATATATTAATAAAACATGATATATTGCAGTGTGACTCAAATATTATCGAAAAATAAAAATCTATTCATTAGGATAGAGTCAATATGAAAAAAAAGATCGTATAAAAAAATATAAGATAATATTCTAGTAAAGATTATTTTGTTCAATCAATACTTTGGTCTTTCATCAACTAGAAAAAATAAATAATAACAGAATTTACAAAGTTCCATTTCCAGAATTTGATGGCGTTGATGTTTAGTCTTCAACTACAAGAAAAGAAAAGGGAAAACAAAAACATTGGGTTGATGTTTAGTCTCAACTACAAGAAAAGAAAAGGGAAAACAAAAACAGGAATGATATAAGAAAACAAGAAAAGAAATGAAACGAATACATGTTGAAAACACATCCCGTAGAGAAAAAGACAAAGAAAAAACAGAATAGGGGAAACTCTCTTCAAGCAAGAAGAAAAGAATGAAATGAGATGAAAAGAACAAGAACAAGAAGAGATGAATCCCATCCCTGCGAGCAAGCAGAAGTGGAAGGTCCCTGCGAGTAAGCGGAAGAAAATGAAATGAGATGAAGAAGAACAAGAACAAGAAGAGATGAATCCCCTCTCTACGAGTAAGCAAAAGTGGAAGCTCCTTGCGAGCAAGCGGAAGAGGAGGACTAGAGAGAAAACATGAATGATATAAGAAAACAAGAAAATGAATAAAATGAATACATCTAATGTCGTTGAAAACACATTTAAAAAACAAGAAGAGATGAATGAAATGAGACGTACCTTGAGCAGTCGTAGCTCCGGATTTAGGCAAGAACAAAAAGAGATGAATCCCCTCCCCTGTGGCAAATAAGAAAAAAAAAATGAGAGTTGAAACGGAATAAAATGAAAACGGGGATGAAACTCCGTTACATCTGGCAAGAAAAAGTGGAAGTTCCGAGCGAGCGAGCCAAACAAAAGGAAAACAGAGAAAAAAATGAAAAGGAGGAAAAAGTATGGAATCTAGAAGTTAATAAAGCAAAGAGGGAGGAGATAGAACCTAATACAAGGTGTGCCAATTGGGAAAAAAATGATGAAAATGGAGAATAGTGAAGAAGAAATATGAAAAAGAAGGCTAAAAATGGTTAGAACGTGCAAGAGGAGAGGGAAGTGACTGTGGAAGAATGTAAGAAGCAGAAAAACTATTTTGATTCTCTCTCACAAACCACCATGATGACCATTCGCATATAAGTTAGTAATTAGGCGAACACAACGTTGTGAACTGAAATTAATCTTTTCCAAAACTTTCCCCTAATCAAACCTCATTAAAGTAAGGATGAGTATATGACACAAAATGACTTGATACCTTCTATTGCTAAACAAGCTGTAAACGTAACGGCGTGTTGCTAGGCAATCCCCACGTCGAAACAACGATTGAGAATCTCTTCTAGAAATAGTTAAGACCAATAACACCACCCATAGCCACGTGGATAGCCACAATGCTATGTTCCACTTCGAAGCAAAGTATTGAGTGTATAAAAGTGTGGGAGATTTTGGCTTGAATTGCTTGCCTGTTTTGGGGTCAAACTTGTCTTGAATTGTAAAAATGGTAAAACATAAGGGTGCATTTTGTCTGCAGCAACTTCTGGTCTGGGGGCTGGCATCGATTTCACGTTATCCAAAATTGTGATCAAATATTCCAAATTGTGTCTATCCACACGACCAATGTAGTACTGGCCTAGCTCCTAAAAAAAGTCGACCCTAAGCCACTTATCATACCTCTTGCATCTTCGTTGACTTTTATAGCAACTTCATCCCCTTGCCCCCGATTAATAATTAATCTTATGACCAGAAATGGATTATTTGTACAATTCTAATAAACAATTGAGACGTAGGTCAGACTTGAGGTAGATCGTGACTCAGTTTGACATGTAGGGGATAAAGACTGCAAGTCTGGAACGTCACCCAATCATTTATAAAACTGTATAATTAATTTATATTAATAATTAAGAATTATTTGTACCATTATGATAAAGAATTCAGACATGGATTATTTGTAGGATTTCTTTTCAAGCAGTTTCATCAATCTATTCAAAAATTA